>NC_052054.1:66018408-66318408 GCF_903992535.2 Arvicola amphibius | reverse complement strand
TGGGGAACAAAGGGAGGATATTTGGCAGGTTCAGTTTTCACACATCAGGTAGAGGACAAGCCGTCAGAATCCGTCTGTCCTGGACTGGGATGCCACTTAGTTGGTAGAGTGCTTGCCTAGAGTGCAGGAAGCCTCAGGTTCATCTCCAGTACCACAGAAATCAGGTGCTTGGAAAGTGGAGGCAGGAAGGTTGGAAATTCACTGTCAACTTCAGCTACACAGTGAGTTTGAGGCCATCTTGGGACACATGAGACACAGTCATAAAACCAGTAAAAGTCAGTCAGTACTGACCTAATGTCAGTTAGGGTGTCCACTTCTTGTCTCTTGTATTTTGAATGTCTTTTCTCTGTGTCCCTTAGTTTTCTTATCTGTGGAATGGGACCAGTGGTCACCCTGAAGGACTCTATGGTGAGAGGTGTCATGTGGAAAACTTCCCTTTTGGGGCCTGCATGAGCTGCAGGTGTACACCGGGAATTTGCTTCCAGTATATCTGGGCATTTTCTACATACAGCAGGGTACTGTTTCACCTCTCAGGGTGTCAGCATCTTTGACCAGTCCAGCAGATGTGCTCGGACTGATCACCTGATCACCAAAGTCCCTGGCCCTCCTGAGTGGTCCCTTCCGACTATATCCCTTTCCTCTGGATCTGCCGGAGGACCCTAGAGCAGCACCCTCTCCGACAGGAACCTGTAACCTCAGGCGTGGACTGTCAGCCTTCCAGGTGGGACTCTCCTCCTACCCTGGAGAGACCTTGGTAGACTGACTCCTCAGGGCTTTGCAGGAGGCTTGGGAGCCTGGGAGATCAGATTCAATCAGATCAGTTGGCTTACAGGGCCAGAACACAGAAAGCTGGGGTTTGGAGTACTGCGAGCGTAGTTCATCTCCTGGTACTGCCCTGGCTTCCACAGGGAAAGCTCCTGGAGCTAGTTTTGGTCCCAGGAAAACAGGGACATCTGGCCATCCTCTCTGGTGATTTCTAGTCTTTCCTGATTGCTACACCTTGGGCTTTTTAGTGTTTCCAGTTCTAAACCCTCCCTGGGGCTTCAGCCTCCTGCTGTAGTGTTTCCTAAGCCCCTGCCTCTACCTTAAGGCAGGGGCATTCCTTTCTCTTCCCCCTATCCAATAATTGCCTTGTTCAATAATGGCTATGAGTTGGGTCTGGGGTAGGTATGGCTGGGAGTTAAGAGTCCTAGGTTTGAACAGGGGAGAGATGGGGAGCCCAAACACCTGGGTCTGAGGGGGATGGGAAGCCCGGATTCCCTAGGTCTAAGGAAGGAGGATTGGCTAGAGTTCTCCATCTGAGGGAGGAGGAGGTGGGTCTGGATTCTTGGTCCCTAGTGCCCAGCCTCAGGCATCTTTCACATGGATGCCCGCACCCGGCCAGGTCCTTGAAAGGGAAAGGCCCATCTGCCTCCTTGCCCCCCCCCCCCCATCACCATGACAACAGGGTAGAAATAAACTGAGCCCAGAGTGAAGCCCAGAGTTCATCCCGTTCCCAGGGCACGTGTGCCCCCCCCCCTTGCAGCCTAAATTTCCATGACTTCATGCTCTTGGCCCTCGTAGCTTCCTTCCCAGATGGTTGAGCTTGAAGAAGGGGGTTAATTTTTGTGAGGACCCAGGAGTCCAGACCCAACCCCCTCCCTAGACTCAGTGGTTCTAGTGTCCAGCCAGGGTCATCAGGGATTAAGACCAGCTCTCCTATGGCACTGGGCGCTGTGCTGGCTAGGGTGAGGCCTTCCTCTCCCTGAGCTTTCAGTTTTAAGGGTGAGGAGGTGGGGTTGTAGTGTGATGTGGGGATGTTTGGAAAAGATGTTCTGAGGAAACCTGTGCATGGTAGGGCCTCAGTGACCCCGCGCTTGGTCTGCTTGGATTCCTGGGCACAGGGAACATAGCCTAGGCATCCCTTTTTTGAGAGCGTGCCCCAGGCCCTCTACTCTGCTTCTGGGATGTGCTGCATGTCTGTCTCTTTCGGGTGATTTTTTTTTTTTTTTCTGTTTTATGGATGGAACACAGTGCTAGGTGAGCGTTTGCCATTACCTAGCCTGGGTACGGACTTTATTAAACTTCGTGGTCCTGGGTTTCCTGGGATGGCTGGACTCTGGGACTCCCCCACTTCACAGAATATGTTCTGCAGTCACATGCAGGGATGGCAGCTCCACCTCTTCCATGTCCACTTTTCAGTCTGCCTTTTGGAGCCTGCTCCTCGTCTCCGTGAGCTCTACATGTGCAGGCGACCCAAGCATGGGGTAACAAAAGGTACCATCTTGAGCAGCTGGTGGCTGGAGGACCCCTGGAACCCGTGCCGAAGGCCATCAGCATTGCTTTCCACACCTCTCCCTGGCCCTGGTGCCTTTGTAGGAATGTTTCCTTGTTGGGCCTCTGGTGAGAGGAGAGCTGATGGGCCTGTCCCCATCCTCAGGCCTGCATAGATGAGAACCTGGAGGTGGTACGCTTCCTGGTGGAGCAGGGTGCTACTGTGAACCAGGCAGACAACGAGGGCTGGACGCCTCTGCATGTGGCTGCCTCCTGTGGGTACTTGGACATTGCCAGGTGAGGTGAGGGTTGAAGGGTAGGGCTTGGGTTAGATGTTAGGTCCAGGTCTGGCAGCTCTGACCTTCCCCTGCCCGTAGGTACCTTCTGAGCCATGGGGCCAACATCGCCGCTGTTAACAGTGATGGAGACCTGCCTTTGGACCTGGCTGAGTCGGATGCCATGGAGGGGCTACTGAAGGCAGAGATCGCCCGCCGAGGTGGGCCTGTGGGATTGAGAGCTTTGGAATCTGGGAGTCTGGGCTTAAAGGCCAACCCATTTCCTTGGACTCTGGATGTCTTTGTGTCTCAGTTTCCTCCCCCATGAAGTGGGAGTGGTACCTGTCCCCAGGGTTGCCAAGGCTCTAGTGAGATGTTGTCAGATACAGAATAAGAACCCTAACTGCTGTGAGTGCATCTGTCACTCCAGCTCCAAGGAGCTGAGGGGTGGAGCTACTGTGAGCAGGGGCCTGTCCAGGAGTAAGGAACATCTTGAATCTTTATGTCTGGCCCTATTCATTTTCCTGGGTGTGGTGTGTGTGTGTGTTCCTAATAGCAAGTTCCTAACAGGGCTTGAGATCCCTCTCTGCCTGCCTGACAAGCTAGTGTCCTGGCAGGGTGTAGTGGCACATGCCTATAATCCTAGCCTTGGGAAATGGAGGCAGGAGGGTCATGTTCCACCATTTAGTAAGTTCAAGACCAACCTGGGCTACATGAGACTTCATCAACTCACAAACAGTATCCAGAGCCAACTGGGATATAGCTGGATGGCTCTCATCTCTCTTGTGCAGGGCCTGGAGGGAAAGGGATCAGGAAGCAGGCTGGGCTGGGGCTGCCATGCAGCTTGGCCGACTCTCCAGGAACATAAGACACCAGTGTACCCTGAAATCAGTTCCAAACTGGGGAGTGTCCAGCTAAGAGATAAGAGGGAACAGAGGACAAACAGATCATGGTTCCCCTGTCCTTGCATGTTACCACCCAGGATGGAGACCATGTTGGCACATTGAATTTCAGGTGACTGTGAGTCACGTGGGGATGCTTGGTAGCGAGTGGACACCAAGAGATGAAGGTCAGTGGTCAGGAGCCTCCCTGGGTTACAGTAGAGCAGGGGCAACAGCGGCTGAGATGAGCTCCCTTTCCCTTTCCCTTTCCCTGAGTTTATTTTGGTAAAACTTCAAACTCAGAAAAGTTGCCTCAGTGCTATGGCAACCACCATAGATGCTTTCCTGGGCTTCATCTCAGAATTTGCTAAATTATGTATGGGTGTTTTGTCTGCGTTCCATGTGTCTTCTGCATGTCTGTGTGTCTGCAGAGGCTGGGAGATGTCTGTGGTTACAGATGCCCTGGGTGCTGGGTATTGAACCTGGGTCTTCTGGAAGAGCGTCCAGTGCTGAGGCAGCTCTTTAGCCCTGTTTATTTTTCTGAGAGGGGGTCTTGCTATGTGGTACTCACTACGTGAATTTGGAGCAGTAGTGCCCGAGCCTCCTGCGTACTTGGATTACATGTGTGTGTCAGCACTGCATCTGCTGCTGCTTCTTAAACCTTTTTTTTTTTTTTTTTTTTTTTTTTTTTTAATGAGTGTGAGTGCTCAAGCTCTGTGGGGTCAGAGGACAACTTATAGAAGGCTTCTTCCACCATGGGGGTCCTAGGGATGGAACTTTACCTGCTGAGCTACCCTGCCAGCCTGTGGTTTTTATAATAAAGCTGCTGTAATTAACATGCTCAGTAGTTTACCCACTCAAAGTGCAGTTCGTGCTGTGGTCCACAGAGTTGTAGAGCTGATGCCACATTGATTTCAAAGCATTTAAAAAGTCACCTTCAAAAGAAATCCTGTAGTTTTTAGCTCCCTTCCACACCCTCAGCAGCCTCTAAGGCCTTCTGTCGGAGGGATCTGTCTGTTATGGACATTTCATAAGGATGGAATCACAGTTTAAACAGATGCCCTTTACTGTGTTGTCCTGCCCTCCTCCCTTCCCTCCACACAGGCATCAATACCTTTCTTGTTTTTCCCTGTCTAGCGTGCCCTCCTCCCTTCCGTTTCTCAGCCACTTGGAGACTATGTTGCTGATGCTGTAAACTCTGCCCAGATAATGGGGAAGCACCTCCCTCAGCAGGCATTGCTGCTTTACCCTCTCCAACAGTGAGGTGGGGCAGCCTGGGACTCTTACCTCTCTCCCTCTCCAGGCCACAAGGTCGCCTGTTGCTGTGGCCTGATCTTCTCCCACTTGGGCACTTCCCTTCCCTCTTCCTGTGCTGGTACATCTCTCAGTGTTCAAATGAGCAGTTTTCTTGACTAAAAGGGTCCCCCTCTTCCAGGCCTGAATTGTGAGTTCAAGGCCTGCCTGAACTACTGAGTGAGTTCAAAGTCATTTTGGGCAGTTTAGTGAGACTCTGCTGAAAAAGTAAAACAAACAACAAAAACAGGAACTGGAGAGATAGCTCAGCCACTGAGTGCTTTCTACTTTGCCAGAGGACCATGTTCAGTTCAGAGCACCAGTTTCTGGCTCACCACAGTTCCAGTGTCTGGGGGGGGGGTCTCATACCTCTTCTGGTACTGGAACACATATGTACATGCCCCTGCACAGATACACAAACACACACAGTTAAAAGTAATAAAAAATAAATAGGGAGAGGACTGGAAGCTTCTCACTGGTAGAGCATTTACTGAGCGTGGGCGAGGGCCCAGGTTCAATCCCCAGCACCACACCACAACAAAACAAGCATCCTAAGATACGGCCCACAATACTTACTATTTATTAGTTGGCTTAGGCTGCTGTGTAACTTACTGTAGTACAGTGTGGTCTTGAGTTTGGGCTCCTGCCTCAGCCTCTTGAGTGCTGGGATGCAGTAGTGTGCCTCTCTGTCTGGTTCTCTTCTTTATATTTTCTGGTGTTGGGCAATGAGAATGCTACCTGCAGGCACATTTACAGTAGCATAGGGCTTGGGTGTGGCTTAGTAGTTCAGTCTGTGGCACTTGGTCTTAGTATGTGAATTCCATCCTCAGTACCAGGGAGGGTAGGAAGTCCTTCAGTGGCAGGATAAGCAAAATGTGGTCTTTGCAGAGAAAAGAATGCTATTCATCCTTAACAAGGAAGGAAACTGACATGCAACCATGTGGATGAAACTTAAAGACCTCCATGAAGTGAGCCAGGCACTCAGAGACAAGTGCACAGTTTACATTTGTGTGAGATACCAAGAGTAATCAAAGTAATAGAGCTCCCAAATTCATAGAAACAGGACATTAAATGTAGTTTCCAGGTGGGTGTGGTGGGTTTAATCCTATCACATCCCTTTAACCCCAGCACTGAGAGAGGCAGACACAGGTGAATCTCTGAGTTTGAGGCCTACCTGGCCTACAGAGTGAGTTTCAGGACAACCAGAGCTACACAAGAGATTCTGACTCAACAAACTAAACAAACGAGGGGGGTGGCGTGCAGAGCTGGCTGGATGCTTAGAGGGTAAAGGTGCCTGCTGGTGGACCCGGGAACTAACCCCTCAAATTGTCTTGCAATTCTCACTCACATACACAAATGAATGTAATAAAAATGGGGGAAGATAAGAGTTTCTGTTTAATGTGTGCAGAACCTCAGTTCTTCGTATGAATGCATGCACACCCGTGTTTGGAGACCACAGGTCAATCTGGAATGCTCCGTGGGAGCCTTCTACCTTGAATTTTGAGAGAGGGTCTTTCACTAGCTTCAATGATTGGGCTAGTTCGACTGGTCAGTGAACCCAGGTGCCACCTCCCTAGTGCTAGGATTACAGGTGCACCGCCATGCCTGGCATTCTACATGGGTGCTGGGGCTTGAACTTGGGTTCTCATGCTTGTGTGGTGAACACTTTACCTGCTGAGCTGTCTGTCCAAGCCCTAGAGTTTTAGTTTTGAAGATGGATCCCTAATGCCACAGCTGCTTTGGCCTCATAGTCTGATCTGGTCTTTCTCACCAAGGTGCTTAGCAAGGCTCCTAGCCTTGCAGACTGATACCTACCTGGAGCACAGTGGCCCCACCCTCCTCAGTGGCTGAGCCACTGTTCTGTGTGACACTGGCACATGATCTCATGTCAGCCCCAGGTCCCATCACTGTGCAGGAGAACTTGTCACCCTGTGACTAGGCTTTGAGCAGAGTCACACTGAAGCCACGTGGGCGAGGAAAGTCAGGATGTGGTTACCGAAGGAGGAAGAGTGGGTGCTGCCAGGTCCTAGCAGTGCTGTTGTGGTCCAGGCTGCAGGGTCAGGCCCCTAGCAAAGACTCTAAAGCACAGTGTCTGTGGAGGAGGAGCACCCTTGGGGGACAGGGTAGGAAGGAAACTTAGGAAGTGCCATCTGCCCTGGAACCCAACATCCAAGAAGGACAGATGAGGCCTGCAGCTCGCAGAGACAGGCCCAGGGGACTGTGGTAGTGACTGGCGCAGAAGAGTAGCAGGAGAGTGCTGGGCCTGGAGGGAGTGCTCCGCAGGAGCTGACGCTGCAACCGAGCTCCTGCCCTGGCCCTTGTACTCCTAGGTGGTGAGTGCACAGGAATGCAGCACAGTGTTTATTGTGGGCGAGACCGAAAGATCGGTACCCCACCAGACAGTGGATGATGCCCCATGTATAACCAAGTGGTCCCAGCAGGGGTCGGCTGACGTTTCCTTGAAGGGCTACACAGTACATATTTCAGGCCTTACAGGGTATGTGGTCTCTGTTATAATGACTTTACCAGTTGCTGTGGAGGGAAACGAGCCAGGGACAGGATGAAAAAAAGCAGATGTGGCTGGATGCCATTTAAGCTTTATTTTCAGGCTGGTGAAGTGACTCAGTGGGTGAAGGCACTCACCACCAAACCTGACCTCTGAGAGCAGTCCCTGTGATCCACTTGGTGGAAGGAGAGAATCAACTTCTGCAAGCTGTCCCCTGCCTTCCACATGCGTGCTTGAGTGTACAGACACATTGACACAATAAAATAAGTGTAATAGTTTTCTTACAGTAAATTCAGTATCACACACACACACACACACACACACACACACAGACAGACACACTGTTTTTTAGGACTGGGAATATAGCTCAGTAGAGCAGCTTGCTTTATATAAGGTCCTGAGTTCGGTTCCCCAGCATCCACATAGCCAAGCCCACCACCACCTGTAATGCTAGCAAGTATGGGGGAAGGCAGATAGAGAGGATCCTTGGGGTCTGCAGGCCAGTCAGTCTAGCTGAATCAGTGAGTGACCCACTCTCAAGACATAAGGAGAGGGGCCAGAGATGTGGCTCAGTGATTAAGAGCACTTGCTGGTCTTCCAGAGGACTCAGGCTCAACTCTGGCACCCACATAGCACCTGTAACTCCAGTTCCAGAGGAGTCTGACGCCCTCTTCTGACCTTTCCGGGCACCAAGTACACATGTATACAGACATACACACAGGCAGTACACCCAATATACATAAAATAACCCGATTAGCCAGCCCCAAAACTGAATAACGCAAGCAGGTCTTGGCTGTGTGGAAAGCACAGGCTACCCTTGAGCATGCACAAGAATACTGACGGTGGCTGAGGAAAAGCGAGGGAACTCCGCCCTTCCCCTTCCCTGCCACAGTAGGATGGAACAGTGGGCGACTCCCTTTAAGGAAGCAGGAGGCTGGAGGAAAAGGGCGGTACTGGCCTTGCCTGCACTGTTCTCTGTGACTGCTGTAGATGGACTTTAGCCACACATTCTTGAACTCTGCCACCGTTAGGCAGGTTGGCCAGACGCAAAGGGCTAGGACCTGGCTGCCACCAGGTAGCACCAAGCTGCAGCTGGTGTCCGATAGAGTTGGCCTTGGCTTGGGATGAGAAAGAACATCCTGTACCAACTTTGAGGACTGTTTCTTAGATCTCATTTAAGGCTTTATGGTGGGAGTGTATAATATATATGTTGAGGGGAGCAGTTGGTTGCCTTGGCTATGAGGGAGTGTAGTGAGACTAGAAAGAAGCCCACTGTGTGTAGAGGTCTCGACTTGGGCCTTACATTTCTAGGCAGGCGTTCTCCCAGTGGACTAAACCCTGCTCCCTGGTGTTTCCAGACAGGATCTCTGTTAGTCCCTGCCGGCCTTGAACTGGTGAGTCTCTGCCTTCTACCCCCATGTGTTGGCTTTTGTCTCTTGTGTAGACTGTGAGACTAGCCTTTAATGCCTGAGCCAGTTCTCCAGTCCCGTTGTGTTGGTATTTAAAGCCAGGTGGTACCTAAAGACCTTTACCAGTAACGCCCAATGGAAGTCCTGGATGAGCCACAGATGTAGTTTGAAACTTCTAAGGCTGAGGATGTGGCTTAGTTGGTTGTGTGCTTATCTGTTAACCATGATCCTCAACACCACGTAAGCTAGATGTGGCCATGCAAACTGCAATTCCAGCACTTGGGAAGTGGAGGCAGGAAGACCAGAGGCTCATTCATCATCTGCTGTTTAGTGAATTTGAGCCCCCCCACCACCACTGGGATATGTAAGTCTCTGTCTGTCTCTCTCTCTCTCCACACACGCACACACACACTCTGGGATATGTAAGTCTCTCACACACACACTCTGGGATATGTAAGTTTCTCTCTCTCTCTCTCTCTCTCTCTCTCTCTCTCTCTCTCTCTCTCTCTCACACACACACACACACACACACACACACACACACTGGGATATGTAAATCTCTGTCTCTCACACACAGATACACAAGTGCGTGCACCAAAACAAGAAACAGACCCAGTATTCAAATTAGGCGCAGTCAAAACAGTAAGGGGAACTGGGGAGATGGCTCAGTAAAGATGTTAGATGCACCCAAGTTTCCATCTCTAGAATCTTTGTAAAAAGCCGTTGGTACTGGGGCACATCTGTACTCCCAGGTCCTATAGCGAGGTTGGTCCAGTGGCCTAGAGTACACAGCACAACAGCAGACTCGAGAGACCCTGCCTCAGCAAGGTGGGAGGCAAGAACTGACTCCTGAGAATTGTCCTCTGGCCACGCTGCCGTGCCTTATGTGCTCAAAATAAAGTTGTAAACAACTGTTCACGAGTGCCCTTATCATTTTCCTGTATTTTGAAATTCCAAATATACTTTTCATTCATAGCCCACCTCAGTTTTGAGTGCCTGGTGGGTCCACACGACTGCCGGCTCTTGTATACAACAGCTCAACTCTGAGGAACTTTGGGAAGTGAAAAAGTTTCATAGTCGTAAAAACATAGGCAGTATTAACCTTCCCAGGAGAAAACAGCATTCTTCAGCAGAGACCATTTTGCTGTGATCTCAGTGAGTTCATAGTACTCAAAGGAATGAAGATCACAGTGAGGGATGGTGTTTTAGGATAGGGCTTCAGCCTCAGCTAGGCTGCCTGGCTTTACGTTTTGATGTTTGAGACAGGGTCTCATGCTGGAGCCCAGGCTGGCCTTGAACTTGAAGTAATCCTGCCTAAGCCTCTTGAATGCTGAGAATATAGGTGTGTGTAATTTTGTGTGTGTGTGTGGTTTTTCAAGACAGAATTTCTCTGTGTTGCTCTGACTGTCCTGAAACTCACTCTGTAGACCAGGCTGGCCTCGAACTCACAGAAATCTGCCTGCCTCTGCCTCTGAGTGCTGGGATTAAAGGCGTGTGCCACCACCACCCATCAGTAGCTGTCGTGTTTTTAATTGTTATTGTTTTCAAAGACAGAATCTGACTCTCTAGTCCAGGTTGGCTTGAAATTTACTAGGTATTGCTTAGGGTCTTAGCTGGGGTCATCCTTGTGGATTCCTGGGAATTTCTCTAGAACCAGGTTTCTTGATAACCCCATAATGGCAGTTGCATGGCTGGGGCAGACTGAGGGGCCACTGGCAGTGGCACCAAGATTTATCCCTACTGCTTGTACTGGCTTTTTGGGAGCCTGTTCTCTTTGGATGGATACCTTGCTCAGCCTAGATAGGGAGGGCCTTGGACCTTCCCCAAAGCAATGTGCCTTACCCTCTCTGAGGAGTGGATGGGGGTAAGAGGGGTAAGTGGAGGGGATGGTAGGAGGGGAGGGAGTGAGAACTTGGACTGGTATGTATAATGAAAAAATTTTTGTTGTTGCTTTTTTTTTTTTTTTTTTTTGAGACAGGGTTTCTCTGTAGCTTTGGAGCCTGTCCTGGAGCTAGCTCTTGTAGAGCAGGCTGGCCTCGAACTCACAGAGATCCGCCTGCCTCAGCCTCCCGAGTGCTGGGATTAAAGGCGTGCACCACCACTACCGTCTTGCTGTTTTTTTTTTTTTTAAAAAAAAAAACAAAAAAAAATCATAAAAAAATCTTAACTATGTAGCTCAGATTGATAGCGATCATCATGCTCAGACTAAAACTGGAATTAGAGGCATGAGCTACCACATATAACTATACGGTGAAGTTTTGTTTGGTTTATCACACTTGGAAAGGAAAAGACGCTAGTAGTGACAGTGTGTGAAGGTGCTGGGTTATAGCGGGAGGCAGAGGAAAACTTAGATGGAGTCAGGTGCGGGATTTGCTCAGGAAATGAGGTTTTCTCTTAAAAAATAAAAATAACGAGATACTGATCCACATGGGTCAAGACCTGTGGTTTCCATTCCTGGCCTCTTGTGTCTTAAAACCCTTCAGTGGTACGCAGGTCTGCGGATAGCACAGTTGGAAAACACAGGGTTAGTCCAAGCCTCCCAAGTCCAAGCAGGGAACTGGTGAGTCACGGGGCCAGACTGTGACTAGTTAAGACTGTAGTCGGGGTTTCCTAGACTACCCTGTGTGAGTCCACCTGTCACCTCTCATTCTCCCAGGTGTGGATGTTGAGGCAGCCAAGCGGGCTGAAGAAGAATTGCTGCTTCATGACACAAGGTGCTGGCTGAATGGGGGTGCCATGCCAGAGGCCCGGCACCCCCGGACCGGGGCCTCTGCCCTGCATGTGGCAGCTGCCAAGGGCTATATCGAGGTGATGAGGTGAGTGAAGACAGAGTGATTGATTTGTGTCTTGAAGCTTTTGGGGCTCTTGTCCTTTTCTTCTTCTAGTTTGTATACCTAACGCCAAGAGTGTTTCCCTCTCCCTAGCTGTGCTCAAGAGGTTTAAAAATGATATTTGTTTATCTCTCTGTGTGTTTGTATGCACACATGCATATAGGCAAAACATTCATACACATAAAAATAAAAATCTTTAAAAAACATCATTAAGCTAGTCATGGTGGTATATGTCTTTAATTTCTGTGTTTTGGAGGTCAAGGCAGGATTGCTGTGAGTTCTAGGCTAGCCTAGGCCATCTAGCAAGAACTGTGTGTATGTGTGTATGCTTGATATGGCCTTGTACATGTGTAATCACAACACCTGAGAAGCAGAGGCAGGAGTATTACTGGAATTTCAGGCTAGGTTTGTCTACATACTGAGTGTGCATATGAGGCTAGTGCTGTATATTGCGATCCTGTTGTTAAAAAACCAAAATCCCAAATATAATTAAGATGAACCTCCCTGTCTTTCTGCTTTCCATACTGGTAAAGTTGTCGGCAGGTTTTCTCAGGCAGGATTTAAGACCAGCACCCCCAGACTTACAGGCTATCTGTGTAGTTCTGCTCTTGAGGGAGGGGCTTCAGCTTCTGTATTGCCAGTATGAGTCCCAAGTCTGAGGCTGAGCTCTGAGCCCACCCCTTTTGGGGGACAGGATGCCCTAAGCATTAGGAGCAGAAGCTGCACTCGCTCCAGCCATGCCGCCCACTTCAGGATGTGGTCTGTTGTGACTTGCCTCACCTGCCATTGCATTTACATCCCAAGTCAGCGGGAAGCAGAGGCAAAGGGAGCAAATGTCTGTTGTTCCTTGTCAGGAGAACATTCCACAAGTTTTTGCGTCACTTAATGCCTGTGTTCCACTTACCCAATTCTCATTATTGACAATTGCTAGCTACAAGGAAGACTAGGTTTGTTTTCACACAGTTGTATGTCTGGCTAATGGTTGTGTGGTGTGTGTGCATGCATGTGTTTAGGCACTTGTATGTGTAGAAGCCCGAGGTTGACATGTAATATCTTCTCTAGTTTCTCTCCACCTTACATATTGAGGCAGGGTCTCTGGCTGATTCCTGAGCCTGCCTTTTTGGCAAGTTTAGCTAGCCGCCTCCCTCTAAGGTTTTCCTGTCTCTGCCATGTCCATTCAGTCTTTATTTTTTAGATTTATTTATTTATTTATTTATTTATTTATTTATTTATTGTGTATACAATATTCTGTCTGTGTGTATGTCTGCAGGCCAGAAGAGGGCACCAGATCTCATTACAGATGGTTGTGAGCCACCATGTGGTTGCCGGGAATTGAACTCAGGACCTTTGGAAGAGCAGGCAATGCTCTTAACCACTGAGCCATCTCTCCAGCCCCTATTTTTTAGTTTTTTAATTGGTTTTTCTTTCATTATACATCCCTACTACAGTTTCCCCTCCCTTCACTCTGCCCAGTTCACCTCCTCCTCTCCCCCAGATCCACTCCTCTGTTTCCCTTCAGAAAAGAGCAGGCATCTCGGGCTATCGGCCAAACACAGCATAACAAGTTACAGTAAGACCAGATTATGCACAAACCCTTATATCAAGGTTGAATGAGGCAACCCAGTAGGAGGAAAAGTGTCCCAAGAATAGGCACAAGAATCAGAGACACCCCCACTCCCACCATTAGGAGTCCCACAAGAACACCAAGCTTAACAACCTTAACATATATACAGAGGACTTAGTGCAGACTCATACAGGACCCCTGATTGTTACTTCAGTCCCTGTGAGCCCCTGTGAGCCCTGTTTAGTTGATTCTGTGGGTCATGTTTTGGTGTTCTCCCTCTGGTTCCCATAATCCTTCCCTCTTCTGTGGGGTTCCCTGAGCTGTGTGTGGGTCTCTGCATCTGCTTCCATCAGCTGCTGGAGGAAGCCTCTCTGATGAAGATTGGGCTAGGCTCCTATCTATGAGTATAGCAGAACAGCATTAGGAATCATTTCATTGACTTTTTGTTTATTTATTTTTTCCAGTTGTATTTAGTTCTACCCTAGGCCTCTGGGCTATCCCGCCTCTGGTTCCTAACCATCAAGGCTCCCTCTTGTGGCATGGGCCTCAAGTTGGGCCAGTCTTTAATTGGCCATGCATGCCTACAAGTTCTGTGTCACCATTACCCCAGCATATCTTGCAGGCAGGACAAATTGTAGGTCAGAAGTTTTATGGCTGGGTTGATGTCCCAGTCCCACTACTAGAAGCCTTGCCTGGTTATAGAAAACATCTGGTTCAGGTTCTGTGTCCTCCATTGCTAGGTTCACCATCATAGATTCTGGGGCATTCCACTGCACTAGGTTTCCACCTCACCCCCAAAGTGTCGTCTCTCCAAGTACTCTCTCTCCACCCCATCCCCTGCTTGATCTCTCCTGTTCCCATCCCCACGCTTCCCATTTTGTTATGAGCAAAATCCCTTCTATTTCCCCTTCCCAGGGAATTTCATGCAACCCCCCCTTGACCCTTCCTTGTTACTTAGCCTCTCTGTGTCTGTAGATTGTAGCATGATTGTCTTCTACTTAACAGCTAATATCCACGTATGAGTGAGTATGTACTATGTTTGTCTTTCTGGGTCTGGGTTACCTCACTCAGGATGATTTTTTTTTCTCGTTCCATCCATATGCCTGCAGTTTTCATGTTGTCTTTTTTTTTTGTATTTTTTATGTACTTATGTGCGGATGTCTGTGTGAGGATGTTGGAACCCCTGGAACTGGAGTCACAGACAATCTTGAGCTGCCATGTGGGTGCTGGGAATGGAACCCAGGTTCTCTGGAAGAGCAGAGCCATCTCTCTAGTCCCAGTGTCAAATTTTATAAAACAGCTATCCACTCAGTTTTTAAGTGGATCCTGGTAATTAGAACTCCTTTCTTTGTGCTTAAATGCTTTGCCCTGAGCCATCTCCACAGTTCCCAGGGGCTAGGAAGTAGAGAAAGTAAGTCAGTACTTGTGGACAGCCTCATTCTCGAGTCGCAGAACTGAAGCACTGGGTCTGTGGGCTCAGACCATCAGATGCTTCTCTGGAGCACACCTGTGAGGGGCTTGATCTCACCCTTCAGTCAGTACCTCATGTTGGTCAAGGATAGCCACTAATTCATTAGTCTTGAATTTCTAATCTTTGTTCCTTCACCTCCCTCTGGGATTTAGAGGTGAGAGCCACCATGCTTGCCTCTCTCCCCTGTAATTTCTTCTTCTTTTTTTTTTTTTAGTTGAGAGATACGGTCTTGCTATGTAGTCCTGACTAGCCTGGTACTCGATATATAACCTACCCTGCCTTGCATTCACAGCTGTCCTCCTGCCTCAGCCTCTGCATGCTGGTGTGAGCCATTATACTGAATTTTGTGATTTTATGATAGCCCCTTTGTGTGAGTTTGTGTTTACTTTCCTCTTTTTCCTTAATTTACTGTTATTTATTATTTCTGGCTATTAAAAGTTTGTCTCTCATTGAAGTAGAGGTAAATATTTACTTGATGTCTGTTAGGTGCTAGCCTCCTGGATGGTCTCAAACTTCCCATCCACTTAGCTGTCCTAGCATTTCAGATGTGTACCTGCCACAACCAACCAGAGACACATGGGCTATGCCATTCTTTTCTGTTGGCTGTCCTGTCCCTTGCAGCACCTCTGACCCAGTTGTGCCATGACTGTGGACATTGCCACAAGTCCCCTGGGGACTATCAGGTCCAGATGAAAACCTTAGCTTCTAGACAGTGAGATAGCTCAGGGGTGAAAGTTGCATTAGGTCCTGGAACTGGTGGTGGAAGGAGAAAACCAACCCCTGAATATGTCCTCTGATCTTCGTACATGCTGCGGCACGTGTGCTCGCATTAATCACATCACACACAGACACGTACACAGTAATAGTAAATAAAACCAAGTTTATCAGAAGAAAACTTTGGCCTTGGGAGGATATAAATAGCATGCAATAGGGAGGGTCTTCTAGCAGATTTGGTGGTGAAAAAACTGCTGGGTGAGGAAGTGCTGATGGATTAGAGGGCGTGACTGGGTGACGTGCTTTGGGCTCCTAGGATACTGACCAGAAGGGGAATATAGCTAGTACCTAGCCAGAAACCCAGCATGCGGGAATATAGCAAGAAGCCCATCATGCCCTGGGGCAAGAGGACAGGGGAATCTTGGGTAATGTGAGGAAGGCGGGACTCCTAATGCTCTGCAATCTGTCAAGCGTCTCTGCCTCCCTCTGCTTGAGGCCTTCCTCATTGACACAGAATCTCACTACATTTTTCTCAAAAGAGGCCTTGCCCCGTGCTGAGTTCATAGAGCTCCCAGGTTGTTGCTTTCTGGAAAGTCATTGGCTAAGCCAGGCTTGCCCTACTCCAGCATTCTGATGTTTTGGATCTTATCATTGTGTGGTAGGGCTGCCTACCACAGAGGTTTAGAAGCCCCTCCAGCCCCCACCCACTGACGCTACCTGTTCTTTCTGCCTGTAAGTTAGGACTCCAATGATGATGTTTACGATTGTGGAGAGGGTGTGTACATGTGTGTCTTTGTGTGGTGCTTGACACTGTTGAGAGCCAGTATTATAAAGCAGTGTGGGTCCAGAACTACAGTTACTTTGGGGGTCACATTATCTTTATGGGCTTGGGTTAGTGGGGAAGTTTTGTAACCACCTTGTCTCCTCTCACCACTGCCCTAAGTCCTCTAACCTGGGGGACTGGAAGAGTGGGATCCCTGTGGTGCAAGGAACCTTTTGAGGTTTGATTTGTAGCTGCTGGTCCAAGGGAGGACTCAGTTGTGCAGGGGAGCTTGGGGCAGGGCTGGTTTCCAGCAAATCCAGTGATGTTTGAATATTGATCAGTAATACTGTAGCCACAGAACAGAATTTGAAATCAGCCATTGGCTTAGTTTGACACTTGACCCCAGCCTCCCTGGCCCTTAGGCTGCTACTCCAAGCTGGCTACGACACCGAGCTCCGGGATGGAGATGGCTGGACACCTTTGCATGCAGCAGCTCACTGGGGTGTGGAGGACGCCTGCCGTCTTCTGGCTGAGCATGGTGGGGGCATGGATTCGCTGACCCATGCGGTGAGGGCCATGTCAGATGGTGGGGCAGGGTAGGGGAGAAAGCCGGACATCATCATCATCCACCTCCTTCCCCTACTCAGGGGCAGCGTCCCTGTGACCTGGCTGATGAAGAAGTGATGAACCTTTTGGAGGAGCTGGCCCAGAAACAGGAAGATGTGAGTCTCTGATCTAGTTTGCCTCTTTACTTGGCATCTCTAAGGAGGCAACAGTAACTGGGAAGACTGACACCCTCAGTCCTGGGACCTGCTGTCCCCACCTGGTAGCCCAGCTCTGCTGGAGGCTATAAACAGGGGCACCTCTTATCTGGAGGAGGTGAGGCTGTGTCCAGTTTCCTGCCTGCTCATTGGGGAGACAGCATGTGTGTGTGACACAAGTTGAACTCCCCTCACCCGCAACACTGTTTCTAGTTAGCACTTCTGCTAGGAAAATGGGGAGTGAAGGGATCATGGATGTGGGCCCTGAGCATGGGCTAGAAGTGCTTTATCTAGTGAGGTGGCCCAGGCATTGTGGGAGCCAGCCAGGAAGAACCACTAGGACCATTCTCCAGAGCTGCGCCCCATGGCACACTGAGATGCAGGAGCGCATGGGCAAGTGGCGTTCCCGGTGGAGTGCTGCTGTGACAAGCCGTGGGCTATGACAGCAGCCCCTTTAGTCTTGGACAGTGGCCGTTGTCATCGGGCTGAGAGCTGCCGTGATAACCATGAAGAGCCACCTGCCCTAGCCTGCGCTGCCAAGAGTTGACTAGCATCCTAGGTGTGCTGAAGGGTCGGGAGGAGGTCTGAATAAGTTGCTCGCTCCTGGGAAGTAGAAGAATCCCTCTGGGAGTAAGACTGGAGGCCAGTGACAGCTGGATGAGACCAAACCTAGCGCTTTGTCCACAAGGACCTAGGAGCCAAGTCAAAAGGATCCAGTGTGCTGTCAGGATGCTGAGTCCCCCATGTTTGCAGGACCCTACATAAAGTGTGGCTAGCCCAGTTATGTGTGATGGCCCTAAAGGTAGAGAGGTGGCACAGGGGGTGGCTAGGAGATCCAGGAGGGATTGTGCTCTCTACCCTCTTCCCCCGTTATCCCTTTTCCTCCTTGTAGCTTCGGAACCAAAAGGAAGCCTCTCAGAGCCAAGGCCAAGAACCACAGGTGCCCTCAAACAGCAAGCACAGAAGGTACGAAGTGCCTAGGCTTGGGGTGGGTTGGACTCGCCACCAGACTTGGACATGGACACCGTCTTTTCCCCAGGAGCTCCGTATGTCGTTTGAGCAGCCGTGAGAAAATCTCCCTGCAGGATCTATCGAAGGAGCGCCGGCCTGGTGGGGCAGGGGGCCCCCCTATTCGGGATGAGGATGAGGGAGAAGAAGCCCCAGCTGGTAGGGATACCAGACCCCTGGGTCTAAGGAAGGAGTATGGGCCTGGACTTCTGAGGCCCCAAATAGAGGTGACTGGCATCTCTTGTGACATTCCCTTTCTGTTCTGCACATAGATCATCCACCCATGGAACCAAGAGCCCTCAATGGAGTGTCTTCCCCTGTGTCCTCCAGCCCCAAGAGCCCTGTGGTGAGTCTGATTAGCCTGAGCTGATGTGAGCTTTGAGGCAATGGGTGGAATACAAAAAACACTTCCACCTCCACTTAGGAAGGTGGCCTTTTGACTTGGCTCCTAGGTCCTTGTGGACAAAGCGCTATTTTTTTGGTGGCGCCTGCTCTGTCTGTGACTTATGGTGGTTCTCCTGGAGTTATACTCTTGGGCTCTGAGGAGTTGGGTCATTGCTTTGCTCAGTAATGAAGACCTTCTTCCTCTCCCAGATGCCAGAAGAGGCTCCCTTCTCCAGGCGCTTTGGTCTCCAGAAGACAGGGAGCTCTGGTGCTCTGGGTCCCTCAGAAAGGAGGGGTACAGAGGGAGTTCTTGGTCTGCAGCGTTCAGCTTCCTCCTCCCTCCTTGAAAAGACCTCCTCTCAGGTAGGTGTCATGAAGTGTGTGGGATCCAGGCTCCTGCCTTGGGGCAGAGAGTACCTTGTTTCTCTCCTGTGCCCACAGGCCAGGGAGCCCCGTCTTGCCAGAATAACCCCTACTCCTGCCCAGAAAGTGCCAGAGCCCTCTACCCTGTAAGTACCAGGGGCTGGGGCAGGGGGACAGGTCTGGTGCTCTCCTGGAATTTGAGATCCTGAGAAAGTCCTTAGGGTGCATCAAATAAATGCTTCCTGCAAAACTCCCAGGCCACTGTACTCTGACTGCCTCAGGGCCTTTGCTCTTCCTCTTGAGTCCTTAGAGCTGGCTTGGGATTTTCCTTCTTCATGTCTGCTTGTATGACCCTTTTCTCCCGGGCTCAGTGGGACTGCTTTGCTAACATGGACTCAGTACATGTACCTGGCTTATTCTCTTTCTTTTCTCCAAGCATCTTCTCTCCCCATGTTCCACACTTGCTTTTTTGCCTGCTGTTTGTTTTATATGTGTTTTGCTCAGAAATGACTCATCAGCAGCCATGGCTGGTTTACCCTCTGTGGTTCCTCCCATGCCTGGCACAGAATGCAGGCCTGAGGACTATTTGCTGATGAATGAATCCATGCAGGTGTGAGGCTGCCACGCCTCCTTCTTTGGATCACTCCGCTCCACCCTCCAGGAGGGAGCCTGGATCCCCAGTGAAGCCAAATGTCCTCACAGCCTCTGCAGCGCCCCTAACTGACTCCAGGGATCGTCGGAGGTAAAGAGACTAGGGGAAGGCAGCGCCGAGACATCAGTGTTGTGTGTGGGCTCCCCTGGGCTCTGGGTAGCTCCTGGGGTACTGTTTGGCCAGTTGAAATGTTCTCTGCCAGAATGTGCACCCTTCTAAGATGCATTTCACAGTGTGACAGCACTCAAGGGGCAGTCTCTTGAGTTCAGGTTCTCCACATAGGTCCTACCAGATGCCTGTGCGTGATGAAGAATCCGAGTCTCAGCGGAAGGCTCGCTCCCGCCTTATGCGACAGTCTCGGAGGTCCACACAGGTGGGAGTCTGTGCTCCTGGGTCTGAGGGAGGAGGCTGGGCTCTGTGCTCCTGGGTCTGAGGGAGGAGGGCTGGGGTCTGTGCTTCTGGGTCTGAGGGAGGAGGGCTGGGGTCTGTGCTTCTGGGTCTGAGGGAGGAAGCTGGGGACCTGAACTTGAGTCTGTCAAAGTCTAGGCCCTTTTTCCTGACCATGTTCTTTCTGCTAGGGTGTGACTTTGACAGACTTGAAGGAAGCAGAGAAGGTGGCAGGGAAGGCCCCTGAGCCAGATCAGCCTGTCCCGTCCAGCCTGGTGAGCAGGGTCAGGTGAAGTGGGGCTGGTGGAACCCATCTCTCTGTTTCTGACTGTGCTCCTCCCTGGCAGGACCCTTCTCGGAGACCTCGGGTCCCTGGCGTGGAGAATGCTGAGGGCCCTGCCCAGAGAGGTGAGGTCTGCTATCTGGGAAATCGGTCCCCAGGGAGCCATCCTATCTCGCCCATGAAGTCTTTTTGTTAATTGGGGGCTAAGTCAGGTTCCCTGCACAGTAGACAAGGGCCCTTGTGGTGTCTGGGCTGATTACCGCTGATTCCCTAGCAGAGGCGCCCGACGGGCAGGGCCAGGGACCACAGGCAGCCAGGGAGCACCGAAAGGTTGGCCATGAGCGAAGGGGGCCAGCAGAGGTGAGGATGCTGTGTGGGGGGTGGGCAGGCAGGAGGGAGGGCAGGCCTGGACAGTGGATGGAGACTGAACTCTCAGGGCTCTTATGCAGGGGGAAGAGGCTGGGCCAGCAGAGCGGAGCCTGGAGTGTAGGTAGGTTGGGTCATGCACGGGGGGCTGGGGCCCAGCTCTCTGGCAGGGCCTGGTTCCTAAGACCTGTAGCTTCTGTCCAGCACTGTGGATGGCGGCTCCACTGCCCGCAGGCAGCGTTTGCAGAGAGACCTCAATCCAGAATCCAAGCAGGAACATGAAGAGCCTGATGGAAGCTTCCGGAAGGTGCAGCATCCCACCTTATGCCCTACCCTGCCATGTTGTGGCTTCTGCTGATGGCCCTTCTAAGCCTGCCTGCTTCCTCTGTGTTCCCAGCTGTACATGGAGCTTCGAAGGGAGAATGAACGGCTTCGTGAGGCCCTGACAGAGACCACCCTTAAGTTGGCACAGCTCAAGGTGGAGCTGGAGCGGGCCACGCAGGTGCAGATGCTGAGACCTAAGGACCAGCTATGTTGGGGACAGCGAGAGGCAGAGCTCCAGCTCCAAGGGACCTGGCCCTGGCTGGTTGGAGGGTTACTCCCCTGGGGACAGGGCTCTGACTGGACTAGGGATGCGAGGTGACGCCAAGTCTTTTTTGTCCTCACCAGAGGCAAGAACGTTTTGCTGAGAGACCTGCGCTCCTGGAGCTGGAGAGATTCGTGAGTTTGGGCTGCTGAGGTGGGTCCACTGTGTCTTGGTCTTGCCCTGCCCCCTGCTTCTGAACCGCCCCATTCCTTGCAGGAACGCAGGGCCTTGGAGCGCAAGGCAGCAGAGCTGGAGGAGGAGCTGAAGGTGACTGGGGCTTGTGATGGGCAGTGGCCAGAGCCAGCCTGCCTAGCACTACCCAGCTGACTCTGCTCTGTACCCTAGGCCCTGTCCGACCTCCGGGCTGACAACCAGAGGCTCAAGGATGAGAATGCAGCACTGATCCGTGTCATTAGCAAACTATCCAAGTGACTCTGGAGGAGTTCCCGCACCATATTTATACAGCTGCTTTTGACACACGCACCCCTTCCCTCGAGTGAACATGAGTGACAGGGCTCCGGGGGAAGTTGCTGAGAAGCCATAACCTCCTCTCGGAACCTCAGAACCGGGAGGAAAGCACAGAGTCCCCAAGAACCAAGGGGAGGCCCTCTGAGGCCAGGATGGAGGTGGGAGGCTGAGCCAGGTAGGGAGATGTTGCTGAGAGTGGGCAGGCACCAGAAATGGGACCAAGAAGGAAGCAAGGACCAAGAAACACAGGATCAGTATCCAGGAGCAGAGTGGCTGCCCCGGGGTCCCACCTCACGTGTGATGCTACCCAGCACCCCTCCCCCTCCCCTGCAGGGATCCAGGAATGTGCCAAGAGTCCCACTGGCCTCTGCCAGGTGGGCCTGTATATAGGGTCCATGTGCAATAGGGAGGGATGTCTTCTATTTTTGCTGCCTCCTTCCCACCCATTGTCTGGGGAGGGGGAGAAGGTATTTTTGAGACAAAGCACAGGCACCACAAATAAAGTCGTGACATTGCCACTCAGTGACTTTTCTACCGCTGGATGTGGGGCACTGTTTCTAGCTTGTATGCTCCGGCTGTCTGACTTAAACCGCTGTCCATTTGGATGGGCTCCAGTGGGTGACTGGGAGCTTGCTCTCAGGTGTGGGGAGGGCACCTTGCTAAAGTGAGCTGCTGGAGATAGGGTGAGAAGGGTCAGACGGAAGTCTGTGGCTCTCTGAGAGTGCTCACATTTACTCTTGGTTCCTTGGAAATTAGTGGAGTCATTGGCCAGCATTGAAAATGTAGGATGATCCACATAGAGAACTCTGCACGTTTAGCTTCTCTGGGAAAGGAGTGATGGTAAGTAGTCCTTTGCGGCCACAGTGACTGGAACAGAGCCAGGAGCCAGTTTTGCAATGGATTGTACCTCCATCCTTAGAGTCTGAAATGGGCTACTACCAGCCGGGCTCAGTTCTGCCTGCTGGTGTCGCCGGAGTGAACAGCTCCATCCACCAGCCAGTGCACTGTAGGAGGGAGGTAGCCAATGTGGCTTTCGGCTATAGTGCTGAGGAGAAGGCAGAAGGGGGAGAGGGCAGTGTGTTTGTGTGTGTGTGTGTGTGTGTGTGTGGTGTATGTTTTCTGATATGGACTGTATATGTGGTGTGTGGTGTATATTGTGTGTGTATGTGCGTGTTGGTTATATGGTGTATGTGCATGTGGTTTGTCAGGCACGTGTGGTATATGTGTATTTGGTGTGTATGTGTGTGGTATTTATGATAGTAATCAAAAGTAGGCTCCATGACAAGCTGCACAGATACTAGAAGGGGGCAGAGTAAGCCATGTATCTGAAGAAAGCATGTTTGCATGCTGAGAACCACATGTGCAGCGTGCGGTATAGTAGGCCTGGCATGCTCTGGTGCCCAAGGAAACTTGTGACTGAAGGGAGGTAGCAGAGGGTAGCAGAGGTGATGACTCTGTACAGGATCATGGCTCTGCTAAGAACGTGAGCTCTGGGGTGGGGGTTCCGACTTGAGCTGTAACAGCTTCCCCTAGCTGGCTGTAGCCTGGAGGAGAGTGGACAAAGTGATCCACAAAGGGTGAAAGCCGGGATGAAAAGGTTCAGATTCAGACCACAGAGAGCCACAGGCACCTGATGGTCCAGCAAGCCAGCTGGTTCCTGCCAGCATTTCAGCCTGCAGCCTGGAATTCAATGTAGTTTGGGCAACTGCTTGCATTTTGGTTTCTCTATTAGAAAAGAGGGTGGCAGCAGGGTACCTGTCAATAATCCCAGCATCCAGAAAACTGAAACAGGAGGATCGAGAACTTGGGGCTATATACAGAGTGCCTTCAACAAAACCAATCAACCGACTAACCAACCAACCCTGACATAAGAAATGGCATCCCAGGCAATGATCAGACTCCATAGGGCCAGGATGTCCCTGGCAGAGCCAACAACAGCATGAACCAATGCCTGGAGTCCTGAAGAGAGAGGAAGGGTGCCTTGAGCCCAGAGGGGTCATAAGCCATCAGCTGTCATGCTGGAGTTAGGGTTTCTTCCATGTACCAGGAGAATAGACAGGGAAGGCATATTGGAGATCTGCAGTGGCTCATGTTCCAGAAGAAAAGGGGCCTAGGGAACTTGTCAGCCTAAGGCGGCCTCTTTTGGGTCGGATCTGAGATGCGCCACCTAGTGGCCCAGGTATGGACTAACTGCGCAGGGACTAGAAGCCGAATGCACTCTTGGAAGTGTGTTTCAAAGATGCAGGGAAAAGAAAGGTCTTAGAGATAACTAGCCCGGATGAGAAAACCGGCCCTTATCATCCACTTGTACAAGCTGGACAAGTTGCAGGGCTTGGCAGGGAGAAAATTCTTGACGGGGCGGGAAGACCCACGAGCCTGTGCCATGCCCAGGGAGCATCTAGATCTCCATGGCTAGAGCCTTAGAGGCTGGGCAGAGGTGTCCACAGTGTGACTAGGTGAGCTGACCTAGGATGATGAAGGCTGCCCCCAACCCCCAGACACAGTAAGTGCAAAAAGCCTGTAGCTGAAAGGGGCTGGGCCGAAATGCAGAGTAGGTGGAGACATGAGGCATTTGAAAGAAAAACCCCAGGCTTCAAAAGCCAGGTGAAAGAACTGAGAACAGCAAGGAGCCAGGGAAGGGTTTTGAACACGAAAAGATTGTAGGTGGGGCTAATGCGAGGATAGACTGGAGTCTCCAGTACTATGGAGAAAAAACGTGGGGGCATTCTCAGATTCCTGGCTCCTTGGTAGCCGGCAAGAGATGGCGACAGCAGGTGACATGGCCTAAAAAGGAGGCTGTTTATAGCACATCACAACTCACAGGGCCCTCTGCGCCTTTTGGGCGTGCCTCTCTGGTAGTGTCTCTCTGCTCCGCCCCATTGCCCATTCCCACCGGTCGGGGGTTCCAGTCAGCACAGTTAGTGCAGTCTGCCCGCCAGGGTAGCGGGGGAGACCAGGGTGGGCGATTCTTCAGGACTTCTATTGCCACTGGTGATGGGGAGGAGTTTGGCGACTGTTGTCCTAGGGGGCGCTGGGAACCCCGCCATTTCATTACGTTTTGTGAACGAGCCAGGAAGGATCAAATAACTTCTGTTTTGGCCTCGCCTTCCACTTTTTTCTTTTGCTTCTCCATCACGGCCTCCAGCTCTGACACTTTTTCTCTGTCCTGGAGGGCGGGGTAGAAATCAAGATCCGAGTATGTGAATCCTGGGCGATTCCCCCCACCCCCTCCGCCCCTGCCTCCCACCGTCTGGCCCGAAGGATTCACTCACCTCCAGCAGCGCGCGCTGCACGGTGACTTGGCTGTACACTCGAGCCCCTTCCTCGGGACACACCGCCCGCAACTCTTCCTTTTGCAGTGAGAAGAGCTGTGCACCGGTCAGCACGCCGAGAGCGTCCACAGTCCTGAGCAAGGTAGTATGGGCCTTCACAGTTCAGCTCAGCTTCCTCAGTCCCACCAATCATGTCACACCCACCTAGCTGCTTGTCCGATCAAAGTTCTCAAACAAGGAAAGGTTTTCAGGCTTTGGAGATTGGGGACTTTAGAAAGGGGATGGGACTTCCCTGTGGTCTCCTTTTGGAGCCTGCCATCGGGCTTTGGGCGTTGCTACTTGGGCCTGCCCCTGCACCATAGTTTCACGTCCCCACCCTTGGGCCAATCGGAACCTCGACTTTCAGTTAAGGTATCCCTCTCTGCAGATTAGTCCCGGGGAGCCCCACTCACCCAGAGCTAAAACCCTTGGTCTGCAGCCAGGCACGGACCACCGAGGCCTCAGAGCTCGGGCTGAGCTGGGGCTCCGGGGCGCGAGGTCCCAGGGCTACCCGGCTGGGACCCGAACGGCCCTGCGCCAGGCGCGCCTGCAGCTCCTCATTGACACTGAGCATCTGGGAGAATTTCTCTGCAGGAGGGAAACCGTGAAGGGAGGAAGTGCGCACTCAGGGTTCTGGGGTGAGAGGGTTGGGAGCCTCTAGCATGCCCAGGGTGGAGCCTGATAGATACGCGAAGACAAGGATCTCTTCCCAGAGTGACGCTCTAGCACTCACCCTTCTCGCTGGGGTCCAAATTGTTGAGACTGTCGCAACTGTCCCGGTGGGGCCGCACCTGAGCAGGGACTGGAGCTGGTGCGGGTGGGGGAGGAGGAGTACTAGTTTCCTTGAAGGGAATGAAGAGAGAGAGGGATGAGGCTTCCAGCCCCTTCTGAATAAACATCTGAACACTCCCCTTTCCAAGCAGTACCCTTCACATCTGATTTTTTTCTGCCTTCATCCTCAGTACCCAGGATCTTGCCCCATTTCTCCACAAAGAAACAAGAATGTGTGAACTTACTAGGTTTCCTGCAGGACTTTGGCTGCGGTGCACCTGAGGTCCAGGGTGGAGTGTCAGGATGTTATAGGGTACATAGCCCTCCTGTCCCTGATGATCTCGAACCTTCCACCACTTGCGCTTGTCATCCAGGACCTAGGTGGAATATAAGAAAATTCATGGCCCGGTTCTATGCCTAGGACTGACCAATTGAACTGACCAATTTCAGGGTCTCAGGCCCCACACTGCTAACCTCCAACACATCTCGGTGCTTGACAGACAGTTCGCTGCTATTTCGGGCCTGGAAGTCATAATTACACAGAACCCACTTTCTGGCTCTTTCTTCTAGCTGGGACTCAGCTTCCAGTTCTGGGTCTTGATGACTGGGAAGAATGAAATTGGTAGGAGATAAGGAGATAGCCAGCCCTCCTGGTCTGGACTATAAGGTGCTGGTGTGAGGTGGGGTTAGAGCCAAGCAGGGGTCAGAGCAGAGGTCCAGGTTAATATGTTAATATAGACTTGACATTGGAGTCACAGCCTGAATGTAGTTAGCTCATTTCCTTGCCTGGCACCATGCAGTAAACTACAGCTGAGTATGATTACTATTTAATTCATTATGCGGTGCTGGGGGTTGAACCCAGGGCTTGCATGCTAGAGAAGTGCTTTACTTGTGAGCTACATCCCCAGTTTCTCACTTGCATCTCTGTTCTTAATTTTGCATGTGTTGTTTTTAATTAAACTTTTTTATTTTTTAATATTTATTTAGTATGTATACAGTGTTCTGTCTGAATTCTTGCCTGCAGGTCAGAAGAGGGCACCAGATCTCATTATAGATGGTTGTGAGCCACCATGTGGTTGCGAGCCACCATGTGGTTGCTGGGAATTGGACTCAGGACCTCTGAGACATCTCTCCAGACCCTTGCTTGCATTTTACCAGTGAAAATGGTGAGACTCAGCTAGAAACAGCAGATCTGTGCCGATCAATCACTAGGATAATGAGCAGGGCACAAACAAGAGCTAACCCTCATGCTTATATAGCAATGCCTGCCGATCTCCATTCAGATTTCATTCTTCTGTAGTTCCGTGAATTACGTTTTGCTTGGTTTTTTTTCCTTCTCCTGAGATCGCACTATTATCCCCACTTCAACGTTTTTTTGTGGTAGAGGGGATTGAACCCAGTGCCTTGTGCATGCTAGGCTGGCACTGTCCACTGAACTATATCCCAGCCCCTCAGAGGTAGATTGTCGGCAAGCACTTTTCCTCTGAGCCACACCCAAGTCCTTCAGTAGTAGATACTAGGAAAGGCTCTACAGGGGATTCACGGTCACAGCCCTTCACTGGTTGGATTCTACCATTAAGCCATAAGCCCAACCCTCACTACTGGGTTCACAGGCAGTCTTTCTACTGCTGAGCTATACCCATAACCCTTTACAGATGGATTCTCGGAAAATGCCTGTCACTGAGCTACAGCCCACTCCTCTATGTTGTTTTATATGTATGGCTTGTTTTGTTTTTTGAGACAAGGTTTCTTTGTAGCTTTGGAGTCTGTCTTGGAAATCGCTCTGTAGACCAGGCTGGCCTCGAACTCACAGAGATCCACCCGCCTCTGCCTCTGCCTCTTCAGTGCTAGGATTAAAGGCACGTGCTACCACTGCCTGGCATATATGGATGTGTTGTCTGCATGTAAGTCTGTGCACAACTTGTGTGCCTGGTGCCTGCAGAGACCAGAAGGAGTTACAGATGGTTGTGAGCTACTGTATGGGTGCTTGGAATTGAGCCTGCAGGTCCTCTGGAAGAGCAGCCAGTGATCTTGACCACTGAATCATTTCTCCAGTCCCTCCCAGATCGCTTTCTATTTTATTTATTCTTTATTTTGAGGCAAGGCCTTGTTGCTTTGCTCAGGCTGGCCTTTGAAGCTTACTCTGTGGTTCAGGTAGGCCTTGAACTTTTGATCCTCCTGCTTTGTGCTTCTGAGTAGCTGGGATTACAGGCCTGCATCATCAGAATATGGCCATTATTTCTCTTTTTATAGGGAGGGAACTGAGGCATAGTGTGGTAATGGCCACCACACGAGAGAAAGGTGTGACTGAGCTGGCCCCAGGCTGCCCCTGTCAGGGTCACTCTGAACTGTGCTGCATGCAGCCTGAGTTGAATTCAAGGTGAGCCACAGCATTGAGCTCTTTGCAAACCCCTTACAGCACCAGAGACTCCTCACTCTCCAGGCAAAGAAGTTACAGCCAGAGAAGGTGAGTAAAAAGCTGGAGGCGCTGAGCCCAAGACTCGGAAGCAGGCACACAGAGGCGAGGGTCTTGCAGCACCAGGCAGCCTGGGGATGGTTGGCTCTGGCCCCCCCCAAGCAAGACAGACCTCATCCCGGATCAGGCCTACCTGTACAAGGGAGAAGGGGACTCTTCAGGGCCTCGGCACCCCATGTGTGGGACTGACAGCTCCCAGTATGCCGTCCCTGCTGAAACCCTCTGCTGGGGCTCTCACCTAGACCCCCATTTGTCTCTTCCAGTTCTATAATTTTGTACTCAACCCACATCCACTTCCTTCACTCCTGACCCCTATTTGCCAAAGGACCTTAGAGTTGTGACCCTGTCCATTACTTCCTCCCCTGGACCTACAGCCCCCAGCTTCCACCGTTTGGCAGAACTATAAATTTAGGGCCCTAGTTCTTTCCTTCCCAGGGAAGTAGGCAGGAGTCCAAGTCTTGGCCTTCAATTTCCTCTGCGCCTTTTAGCCCTGCAAGCGTTCCAGTTTGCGCCCAGTAGGTGTTACTCCTTAAAGCCTTAGGAAGTCAGAAGCCCCACCCTGTTAGTGGCCAGAAATGCCAGCACTTTCTAAGTTTCCTTAGACATGTATCCAACTTCTTGGAAGTCCTAACCTTGCTTTTAGGTCTCCATCTTTTCTCTAACAACTAGTGCTCTGGAGATTTCCCAGGTCCTAGGACACCTTTTCAGTCTTTTGAGGACACTGGGGTCCTAGCCCTTAGACACACCCACTTCCAGCACCTTACTCTCTTAGCTTTAAGAATCTAAGCCTCCATTCCCTTTTCCCTTGGACCCAGAACTCTGGGCTCCTCCCCCCTCCCTCCTGGCTCCTACCCCCACCCTAACCCCAGCCCCGCCTCCTCACCACCTCACCCACCTGCAAAGAGCCGGGAAGACAGAGGGGAAAAAAAAAAAAAAGAAAAAAAAAAGACAAGAAAAAAGAAGGGGAGAGTCGGAGTCAGCGCCGGGGTGACCCCGGGACTCAGTCCTCCCAATCCCACCCCTGGCCGCCCTGCAGCGGACACTCACCCATTGACAGCGATCTGAGGGGCGCTTTGCTGTGGGAAGTAAGAGAGCGTGGGGTCAGGCAGGCTGGACCTCAGATTTCCTGCTCACCCTTGTTGTGAAAGGGGAAACTTAGTGCTTCCCTGGCAGCTCTGTCTCACCTGCCTGCGCCGCTTCTCGTGTTGTAGCTGTTTTTCCACTGGGTCCTCCCAGGCGCGGCCCTGAGGGTCAGTGGCTGGAGGTTCCCAGCCGCTGTAGAATTCGGGACTGTATGGAGATCCTTCTTCCGGGGGCAGCTCCACCCTGTGGCCAGAGACGTGGCCAAAGGTTAGGCCAGACTAAGCAAGGGGCATTAGTTCACAAATTTCTCTCTTCCTGTAAGCCTTGCTCTATTTTTAAGATTCTAAACTCCATCTTTCTTTGTCTGCTTCCACCGTCGAAGCCCCACTTAGGACATTATCTTTCTTTCTTTCTTTGTATTTTTTTTTTTTTTAAAGAAAACCAACTTTTTCCCCCTAAGATTTTATTTCTTATGTATACAGTGTTCTACCTGCATGTACACCTGCTGCCAGAAGAGGGCACCAGATCTCATTATAGATGGTTGTGAGCCACCTTGTGGTTACTAGGAATTGAACTCAGGACCTCTGGAAGAGCAGCCATTGCTCTTACGCTCTGAGCCATCTGTCCAGCCAGGGACATTATATTTCCTTGTTAAAAAATTTGGAAAAAAGTATGTGTATGCTGGTTTGCTTGCATGTACATAAGTGTGAATCCCGTGTGTGCCTGGTGCCCATGGAAGGCAGAAGAAGACATCAGATTCTCTGGAACTGGAGCTACAGACAGCTGTAAGCCACCATGTGGGTGCTGGGAATTGAACCTAGATTCTTCGGAAGAGCAGTTTGTTCTCTTAAGCACCCATCAATTATAGTCCTAAACTCGCTGATTCCACTCTCCTACCTCCTCCAGCCTCTGAGGCCAAAATCATTTCCTATTTGGGGGGTGGGTGGGTGGAGGATTGGGACAGTCTTGATAGACAGCCCTAGCTAGCCCGGAGCCAGCTATTTAGACTAGTCTGGCCTTGACTTGCAGATAGTCTCCTGATTCTATTTCCTAAGTGTTTGATTACATGAAACATTTATGTATTTGCTTATTACTGTAAGTGTGTGGACGTGGGTAAGCACATGTGAAAACCAGAGGACAATTCTGTGGAGGCGATTCTCTTTGTCCACATTTAGATAATAAGTTTGGGGATAAAACTGCAGAAGCTCACACCTCCAGCACTGCCGTTTTTTGTGACAGGGTCTCAAGCTTGGTTTCTGGTGGAGGGCAACCTTAAACTTCTGATCCTCCAACACTTCCCAAATACTGGGATTACAGATGTGTGGTACCAAGCCAAGCGTCTAGCTACTTTCTAAATACTTGTATCAATCCTCCTTTCCCTTTGACCCACTCCTGGTCTCTCCAGGTCTCCAACTCTGCTTCTGCCTTTAAGCCTCCAAGCCCAGATTCCCTCCCACCTCTGAACCTATAGGACACATCTTCCACACACTCAATGTTTCCATGTAGCTGGGTCCCACTCACATAAGTACACCTCCTTGCCTTGTAGTCCACCTCTAAATTCTCTAAGACCCCATCTTTTGCTTCAATCAGACTGGTTAGAGCTTAAACCTTTCCTTCACACTAATCTCAAGCCTTTTTTCCAATTGGATCCTGGCATTTACCCTAAATCCCACTCCCTCCTCAATTTATTTAGCAATATCCTGCCCGCCAAGTATAGTCTTGCCTCTATACTCTGCTCTCCCCTCTCACCCTGGGCGGGTCCAGGAGTCCCCCAAAGAAGTCCACAGTGCATTTTCGCGAGGGGTCACATTGTCGCGGAGCAGCGCCACAGCCTCCAAGGTCAGGTGCGGTCGTCTCACACGGCTCGCGAACTCAGGGCCACCTGACGTGTTCACAATCTACCAGGCCAACAGGAGGGAGCATGCCAACACGACATTCTTGAAGTCTAACCCCGATCCTTCCAAAACGGGGAGAGGGAGCCCCCGAGGGCTGGGAATGAATCTCACCATCTGCAGAGGTCCGAACAGAAAGTGCAACAGCTCTGGAGAGGAGGGGTTGGCGATGTTGCCCCGCAGTCGGGCCTGGATGGAAGGAGGTCATTTAATGTTAGTGCACAGATGACGGATGGGTCAGAATCGTAGGGCCCTCACCCCATCGATGCCCAGCAATGGATGCGTCCTTACCAGCAGACTGAAGGCATATTTAATTTTCTGAATCACGTCGGTGTATTCAGCCTCGGTGGGTGGCTTGGCCCGCAGCGTCAGCAGGCCCTCTGTGGGTGGGGAGCACGTGAGGTGGAGGGGACAACCAGACAGCATTAGATAGATAATAGTTCCCAAGGAATAAGCACCCAAACGGATGGCCTTAGGAGGTCAGACCTGGATGGTGGTAGGAGACCCCAGGGGGAGAGGATATTTGGGCATCATCTAGCAAGGTATGGCTCCGTTAGTCATAAATGCCCCTTACCTCCTGCAGCTCGGCGTCGTGTCCTGCGGCCGCGCTCGCGGTGCTCCAAAACCCGGGCAGCCTCTGCTGACTTTTGTAGTCTGGATACGAAGCTCTCCACGTCGTCGAACACGTGGTTCAGGATATCCTGCCACACGCAAGAGGAGCAAGAATCTCAGTCTCAATGCTAGTCTAGGTCTAGGCCTTCCAATCTGAGCTCCTGACACACCTCTTTCGTCAGGCCACGCCTATAACTGGGGCAGTGGGTGGTCTATACCCAAAGTCTTCAGTGACAGGCCTAGAACTAAGCCCTACCCCGGAGCTCAGCACCTAGGCAGCTGTCACACCTAGAAGAGCCACGTTCCTGAATCTCGCACCTTAGCCTCGGGCTTTCTTTTTTTTTTTTTTTTATGTTCATACAGCTTTATTCATAATAGTCAGAAACTGGAAAATACCTAGATATCCCTCACAACCTAGATGTCCCTCAACAGAGTAATGGATGAAGCCTCGGGCTTTCTTGATCGTCGCGGGACTCGTTTTCCGCCCCAACCTGGTGCCTCTCATGCATGCTCACCACGTCCCGCTCTGCTTGCAGACCGGCCAGCTCAGGACCCCGCGGGCCCAGGTCCGGGGAGGTCGGGATAGTGTTGCTCGAGGTAGTGCCAGCTGGGCCGGGTCTCCCCGCTTCCCCCGTCTCTGGAATTGGCTCCACTTGGGGTCGCCCACGGCCAGTGGACGGTTCCACTGCGCTGATCACCGCGCGGACTGATGGACGACGCTGTAAGGGCGGGGTCTCCGCGGCGGGAGAGGCGCCACGTTGGAGCTCCTCCTGCGTTGCCCTGCTTAGTGAGAAGGGGGAAACTGAGGCTGGGCCAACCAATGGTAGAGAGAAACGTGGTCAAACGTGGGCCGGGCGTTTTATAGTGAGGACTTGGATATGCAGATGGAGAAACCACAGACCAAGACAGGTTTAAGTATCGAGAAGTGGGGAGGGGTCACCTTGTCTGGGAGGTACAGGTCAAACCTGACTAAGCCTAACTTGTGACCACATTCAACACTCCAGGTTATTCATATCAAGCCCATTTCTTAATTGAGGAGAATTAGACCTCTAGACGGGAAAATGTTTTCCAGAGCGTTCTGCATCTTTGCCTTCTCCTCCTCACCTGAGCGCTGCCGCCCTGCGTTCTCCGCGTCCAGAGCGGTAGTTCTGCAGAGCCCCTTGGATGTCCTCCCGGATGAGCTCCGCCTGTCAATCATACTTTTAGATCTCCCCTCTTGCGCCCCACCCACTGTCTGCCCAGACCTCTCTCCTGTTGTTAGCGCCCTGCCGTCTTGGACGGACACCACGGACCCTCATCTTGGTTCTATCTGATCCCCAGACCATCTTCCCAGGTTTTTCTCAAGGCCTCAGAGTATCTCAGCCTTTCGCCTGCATCTTCTTCCCATCATTGTGTTCAGTCTTGGTTCAGAGTTCAACCTGTCCTCAGAATTCCCTCCCAGACTCGCTTTCCTAGGCCCCGCCCCCAAACAAGAAAGCGCCGCCTCTGACTCCTCTCCAAAAGAAAGCCTCATGGAGTCACGTCCACTCACCCCGAGGAGCAGGCCTTGGAAGAAATGGACATCTGGTTGTGCACGCTCTGGCTCTTGGCACACCAGGAGTAGCAGCGAGCGGCTCCTGCCGCGGGGTATCACCGTATCGCAGCGTACGATGGCGTCAAGTGGATATGACTCTAGTTCCTCCTGCAGGATGGGACCGAAAGGTAAACGGAAGTATAGACTCCTGATACTTCTTCAGCGGTGCCCAGGAGCTGGGACAAGACAACTTCAAGAGTTTAGGGTCCTAGAAATAACACCCTGTTTAATAGGTGAGGTTGCAAAAGACAGCTTGCCAAAGTTCCGAGGGGAAGACCACCAAGGAGCCAAGATTCACAGTCATATCCCAGCCCCCGTTGCTCTTTCTACCCACGTGTCCCCTGACACCTTGGAGACCGGGTCAAGCAGAGCGACATGGCCAGGTGACACTCTCAGTAGCATCTCCTGTGCCCAGACGCGTCCCTGGCTGTCCATGACAGCCAGCTTCCTGGAAGCATCTTCCACCGTGTGCACACCATCCTCCTCCCCCAAGCAGAAGGTGACCAGGTGCTGGAAGGAGACAAAGAACGCAGTGAGTCCCAGGCAATGGCAGCCTGGTGCTGGGTGGGTTAAGCGCCTCTGGAGGTGACTTCAAGTTCAAACCACACTTCTCCCAGAATCCCTTCCCTCAGAGCCTTGAGTCCAGACCTTAGTCCTCCTCCCAGAGAACCAGCCCAGGCTCCAGCCCTCTTCCTTAAGACCCAGAAAACATCAAAAAACAAAACAAACCAACAAAACAAGCCCGGTGGTGGCGGCGGCACATGCCTTTAATCCCAGCACTTGGGAGGCAGAGGCAGGTGGATATAGGTGAGTTCAAAGCCAACCTGGTCTACAGAACTGGTTCCAGGACAGCTAGGACTGTTACACAGAGAAACCTTGTTTCAGAAACAAAACAAAACACCCAACAAAATAACGCCCCCCCCCCCAAGAAAAGAAAAAAAAAACCAAAATCAACCCAAACAACCAAACAAAAAACGAAAACAAAAAACAGCCTCTGAGCTACCAGAGCTCCTTCAGTGGCCAGCACTGAGTAGACCTCTATTTCGGCCATCTTCTCACCAAGACTAGAGGCCCCTCAAGGGAAGGGAATAATAAGGATCTAACTCCCTTAAGTGCTTCCTCTGCTCTGTATTACAGTATTCCACACCCTCTTGTGGGGCCTCTCAAAACTGCCATACAGAACCGTTTTGGCTGATTTGTCCCTACATCCAGCACTGGGGACAGCTCAGAGGAAGATTAGATGGAACTGATTCAGTCCCAGGTAATAAGGAGGGACATCCAGAGGGAGAGACCGCTCTCTCTTTCTCGGTCGTTGGTTTTCCGAGACAAGGTTTCTCTATATATCAGTCCTGGTTCTCCTTGAACTTGCTTTGCAGACCAGGCTAACCTCGAACCCTGAGATCCGCCTGCCTCTGCCACCCATGTACTGGGATTAAAGGCATATGCCGGCACCATTGGGCCCTAGAGTCCTTTCTGCTTGATGGACCATCTGTTTTCTAAAGCCCTGTCTCTTTGGGCCCACTTATGCCCAAGAGATTTCTTAGGAAAACACAGACTCACATTGACATGATACTGGGACACGTCGGCCATAACCACAGTGGAGTAACGTTTCCTCTGCTCTAAGGGCAGGGAGGGGAAAGTACATCCAGGAGTCAGACTTCAGCCTTGTCCCTTAGATCCAGACCCCAGCCCTCCTCCCTCAGACCCAGGAGTCCAGACCCCAGCCCTCCTCCCTCAGACCCAGGAGTCCAGACCCCAGCCCTCCTCCCTCAGACCCAGGAGCACAGACCCCAGCCCTCCTCCCTCAGAGCAGTTTATCCCCAGCCTCCTCCCTCAGATCCAGGAGTCCATGCCCCAACCTCCTCCCTCAGACCCAGGATTCCATGCCCCAGCCCTCCTCCCTCAGATCCAGGAGTGCAGACCCCAGCCTCCTCCCTCAGACCCAGGATTCCATGCCCCAGCCCTCCTCCCTCAGACCCAGGAGCACAGACCCCAGCCCTCCTCCCTCAGACTCAAGACTATAGATTGTATTCTCTCTTTCCCCAAGACCTCCATTCTTGGTCTTTTTCACACTCAAGCTCACCATAGATAGACTTGGCACTTGGTTTGGGTGCAGCTTCAGGCCTGGTGAAGAAAAAGTAAGGGCTTAGAGCAATGGTTCTCAACCTTCCTAATGCTGTGACCCTTAAATGTAGCTCCTCGTGTTGTGCTGACCTCCAACCATAGAATTATTTTCGTTGTTACTTCATAACTGTAATTTTGCTACTGGTATAAATCGCAATGTAAGTGTCTGATATACAGGATATCTGATCGATATATGATCCCCATGAAGAGTCAGGGGTCTTGATTCACAGGTTGAGAGGAACCATGGGGGTGGTGATAGATTCTGCAGGAATGCCAGGCTAAGGGTGAGCCATGAAAAGTTTGATCAGGTGAGAACAGGGCAACAAAGGCGTTTAAAAAGATGGTATGATGTGATAATGTGTAGGGGCAGAGACTGCTATGTTACATAGACCTGGGTTCAAATATTCCGTTTGTCTGCCTGACTGCCTGCCTCTGCCTCTCTTCCTGAGATGGGGTCTCCCTATGTATCTCTCTCTCTCCTTCTCTATTAAAAATGCTTTTGCCTTTTTGAGGTAGGGTCTTGAAATCACTGTGTAGCTGAGGATGGTCTTGAACTTCAGTTCTTACTGCCTGTACTCCCAAATGTGCTGGGAATATAGGCACACACTACAATATCCAGCTCTGGGTTCAAATTCATGGGGCAGGTGGGGCTAGAGAGTTGGCTCAGTGGTTAAGAGAATTTGTTGCCTTTCTAGAAGATCCTGGTTTGGTTCTGGGCAGCCAGGCCTGTAATTCCAGCTTCAGGGGAACACACACACACACACACACACACACACACACACACACACACAGAGAGAGAGAGAGAGAGAGAGAGAGAGAGAGACGTATGGACAGACAGACAGACAGACACAGAAAGACACACATACACACAGAGAGAGAGAGAGACAGATAGAGAGAAAGACAGATATATACAATAAGACAGATTGATGTGGGAGATGATGTATGCTGTGAATATGTTTTATTGTCATTGGTTAATAAAGAAGCCGCTTTTGGCCAATGGCTTAACAGAGTAAAGCCAGGCTGAAAGAGATATATAGAGAGAATAGGTGGAGCCAGGGAGATGACATATAGCTGCCCTCAGGAGACAGACTCATTGGAACCTTGTCGGTAAGCCAACAGCCATGTGGTGATACACAGATTAATAGAAATGGGCTAATTTAAGATATAAGAGTTAGCCAGAAATACACTTAAGTTATTGGCCAAACAGAATTGCAAATAATATAGCTTCTGTGTAATTATTTCTGTTCTGGGCAGCTGGGAACGAACACGCAGCCTCCTCCAACAACAGACAGATGGCTAATCTTGGTTGTCACCTTGACTACATCTGGAATTAACTTAAATCCAAGGTGCTGGGCACTACTGTGAGGGATTTTCTCAGTTGGATCATCTGAGGTGGGAGACCCATCCTAACCCAGGATCACACCTATGGCAGAAGCCCCCACGAAAGGACGTGGAAGTAGGAAACTCCTGCTTTTTCCTGCTTTCCCTCACTCTCTCTGGCAGGTTCATATATCCTGTTGCCGAGGCATTCCTTCACTGATACTAGAACACACTTCTTCAGGATTCTAATGCAGAGAGAAAACCAACAGCTTTCTAGGAATTCACGGGGACTTCAGCCCCAGACCGGGACTGCTCACACATCCAGTTTGGGAAACTGAACAATGACTGGATTCCTGGCCTTTCTGTCATGAGACAGTCATTGTTGGGCTACCCAGATCACAGTATGTAAGCTACTTCAGTAAGTCGTGTGTATGTGTGTGTGTGTGGTGTATGTGTTGTGAGTGTGTGTTTGTGTGTATGTTTGGTGAGTGTGTTCATTCTACCAGTTCTGTTCCTGTAGGGAACACCGACTAATATAGAAGGGCAGAGTCTGGTGTGATTAGGGCACATTCATCATTCCAGCATTCAGGAGACAGAGATGGGAGGATTTCTGTAAGTTTGAGGCCTGCCTGAGCCACATGGTGAGACCCTGTCTCTGATAAAGAAGAGCCGGCCCCTGTAAACAAAACAACACCAAAAGAACCCAAATAAACAGACAGACAAACAAACAACACAAACAAATAAGACCTCAGGGCTGGAGAGATGGTTGAGCAGTTGAGAACACACTCTTGCCAGGCAGTGCTAGAATACACCTTGGGAGTAAGAGGCCATCCTGGTCTACAGAGCAAGTTTCAGTACAGCCAGGCTAAACAGAGATGCCCTGTTTGAAAAACAAACAAACAAACAAACAAACAGAACAAGCTCTTCCAGAGGACCCAAGTTCAGTTCCCAGCACCCACATCAGGCAGCTCACAACTGCCTGCAACTCCAGCTCTAGGAGATGCAGCGCCCTCTTCTGACCTCTGCAGGCACCACACTCGTGTGCACAGATGCATACAGGCAGACAGACAGACACACATAAATAAAAATAAAAGTAAACGTACAAAGAAAACCTCGACAAGACCCTGGTAAGGGGACTTAACCTTTCCAGCCTCAGTTTCCCTTCCCGTAACATAGTACAGCATCTACCTGGTGTGGCTGTTGAACAAATACGACCTGATAGGTGATGTATTCTTCAGTCTCGATAAGAATTATTATTATTCTGATTATGATGATGCCCAGTGGTTAGCATACAATAGTTCTCAATAAATGAGAATTGATGCAATGATTTTCAGTAGCTGGAGTGGGCATGGAATTATCTCCTTTCCCTTCCACCACGGTTCAGATCTTCCCAGGCAAGCTATTCCCTGTCTCTTCCTGTCCTCAGTCTCCTCTTAAAATTACTGCTTGCAATAATTTTTTTTGTGTGTGAGACTCAGTCACATGTAGCCCGGGCTGGCTCCAAAGCTGAGGATGATTTTGAACTCCTGATTCTTCTGCCTTTATATCATAAGTACTGGGAATATAGACATAATCCTCCATGACTGGTTAATTTATTTAGCTGTGTTTTGAAACAGAATCTCACTATGTAGCCCTAGCTGGCTTGGAACTTGCTATATAGACCAGACTAGCCGTGAACTTGCAGAAATCGGCCTGCCTCTGTCCTTTGAATGCTGGGATTAATGTTGTGCCCACGCCTTGTTAATGTGGTGGTGTGGATTAGAGCCCCCCCCCCCCAGTATTTCATACATGCTAGGCAAGCACTCTCCTAGCTGAGCCATATCCCCACTCCCTGTAATTTCTTAAATCCCCATTTCTACCAGAATAATAGCAGGTCAGAGCTAGACAATCACATCTAGTTAGACCCTTGCCTTTCATCCTGATCCTGCTTGGGGCATGTGGCTACATTTGAGGACCTCTGATCTGGAGAGCTCACTGTTTAGTTTCTTCCACTCTTTGTCTTCCTGTACAACCCCCCCACCCGCCCCAACCAGGAGATCTGAGTCTTCATCATCCTCACGCCTTTCTAGCAGAGGGTCGATATTTAATACTAAGATAAGGACAGGAGCGGCGGCAGTTCCTAAAGGCGGGAGTGTCTGCCGTGGGAAGGGCTGGCTGAGTCCTGTCGTGCGTGCCTGATTCTATCAACTCTCGAAATGTGTCCTCAATTCCCATTTATCGAGAAGAGGGGGTGGGTTCCAGGAGGTGACATGCCTCTGCCAGAGCCACACCATGGCAGAGTATGCATATTTACAAATGAACCCCTTCTGTCTGTGCCTAGCCACAGGCTGGGCAGGGAGGGGAACATTCCTCCTGAGTGTCTAGAGCCTAGGTTGTAGAAACAGGATTTGCAGGTGTGGGGGAAGGGTGGAGGGGCAGGGGGGCACTTACCCCGTGGTGGTGCTCATGGTGGCAGGATGAGTGTTCTGTCCACCTGGAGGTGCCCTGAGAGCCAGCAAAGATGTGAGTGACTGACTCGGCTCAGTGACGTGACCCTGACTCAGCCCTCCTCCCTCAGACCAAGTCGTCCAGGCCCAGCCTGGCTGCTTTAGACCCAGGAGTCAAGACGTCACCATTTCCCCCCACCTAGGGGGCCAGCCCCCAGCCCTCTTTCCTTAGATCCAGGAGTCTAGGCTCTAACCCTCCTCCTTTAGACCCTTAAGTCCAGATCTCAGCTCTCCTTTCTTACACCCAGACTTCCAAGCTCCAGCCTTTTTTCCTCAGATCCAGGGGGCCAGGGAGAACATTATCCCTCAGATACAAGAGTTGAGACCCCAGGTCTCCTTGTTCAGACCCAGGGATTCAGGGAGGACCTCATATCTCAGATCCAAGAATTTAGATTCCAACCCTCCTTGCTCAGACCTAGGGGCCCGGAGGTACCTTATCCCTCATATCTGAGAGTCTAGACCTCAGCTCCCCTCCCTCAGACCCAGGGGTCCAGGCTCTAGCTCGCCTCCCTCACATCCAGATATCCAGCCCCCAGCTCTCTCCTCCCTCACACCGGGGTTGGTCTGGCCTGGCCGCTCCAGTGCTCAGGCTTCCTCACCTGCCCGCTGGTTCTGTCTGACTCTCAGTCTTCAGCTCGCCCTCCCTTGTATTCTAGACTCCTCCTCTGCCTCCTCCCAGGCCTTGTGGCTCCTGCATACCTGAGCGCTCACCTGGCACTGCTGGCCTGAGGTGGCTCAGAGGCGGGGTTGGCACACAGTCTCAAGTGCGGGGGCTGGGCTGGCTGCAGGGGATCCCGGAAATTATGTGTGTCCGCTGTAACAACAGAATAACAACAGCAATTTGCTGTCACACTTGTTCGCACATCTGAGCTAAAAGCTCCTCCTTAAATATATCTTTGAGTCCTCCTTGGCGCTGGGGGTGGGGTAGAGGTTGGATTTCCTATTGACTGACTAGTAAGGAAGCTAAGGCGTGGAGTGGTTGAGCCACTTGTTCGTACAGCTAGGTCACTAAGAGTGTGTGTGTGGGGGGGGGGGAGGAGATCAAACACTGACTGTGTCTCTAGGGCCACCATGTGTCCTGGCTCCCAGGACACACAGCCTCCTCTGCCCTGGCTTCAGACTCTACCTACCCTCTTCCATCTTCCTTGGAAAATTTTCCTCAGTCATCCCTATGGAGCTGAGGGAGAAGACTTGTCTCATGTGAACCTTTAACACAGTTCCTCATGTTGTGGTGACCCCCAGCCATAAAATTATTTTGTTGCTACTTTGTAACTGTGATTTTGCCACCGCTATGAATCATAAAGTAAATATCTGATGTCATGACCCACACGTTGAGAACCACTGACAAGGCTGGATGTGGTGGCTAACTCCTGTAGCACCAGCTTGGAGGCTGAGGCAGGAGGACTGTGTTGAGTTTGAGGTCAGCCTAGGCTATATAGTAAGTTCAAGGCCAGGTCCGGCTATAGTGTCAGACCCTGTCTGGGGATGCCATCCCGTCAGTACAGTGCTTGCCTAGCACACATGAAGGCCCGGGTCAGTCTCCAGCATCACATAAAGCGAGCACAGATACACACGTGTGACCCAGCACATAGAAGGTGGAGGCAGGAGGACCATGAGTTCAAGGGCATCCTCAGATACACAGTGAGTCTGAAGCTAGCCTGGTCTACAGTGGGCTCAAACAACAGTGGTAACAACAAATTCTAGACCTAAACTAACAGCCCAGACTCCCCGGTACGTCCCTGGAATGGGCACAGACACCTTTCTTTCTCAGGTATCTTGTTCCACGGTCCTCAGTGACTAAGCTGTACACATCATGTCCTCCCCAAACCCATGATGAGTGTGTGTCTTTACCGAGATGAGGAAACTGAGGAGCAGTATATTCAGGTATCAGGCTAAACAGTATTTGTAAGAGCCACGTTGTGGAATCAGCTTAGGTGCCTAGAATGGCTGAATGGGATAAGGAAAATGTGGTAGACATATACAAAGAAGAAATGGCGTCATGTCATTTGTGAGAAAATCAGTGGAACTGGAGAGCACCACGTTAAGTAAAAATGTCGGCTGTGCACTGCGTGTGTGTGAGTGTGTGTGTGCACGTGATGGTGTATGTGTGAAGGTCAGAGAATAACTTGTGCAGTCCGTTCTCTCCTTCCACTGTGGAGGTGGCTTTTGGGGGCTGATATCAAATCATCAGGCTCTATGGCAAGCATCTTTGCTCACTGTGCCATCTCTCCTGCCCATGATAAGCAGGAAGACCCTTGTGTATGCTGGTTGCCAGTTAGTGGATGGAATGTCAGATTTGAAGCCTGTAAAACCCAGAATGCAGATGAGGAGGCAACTCCTTGCCTCTCCCCTCCTCCACTCTGTGGTTTCCATCTGGTCTTATTCACCCACTATTGTTTCTTTCCCGGACCATGGAGGAGCCTAACAAGTCTCTCCCTGCTGTGTCCTTGGTCCCCGCAGTGTCGCCTCAATTCAGGGACCCTGAAGGACCCTAGATCCACATTTGGTTCCTGGATTCTTCTTTGATAAAAGCTGGCATCTTTCAGACCTGACCTTACTTCTTACTCCTCTGAGTTTGAACAGAGAATTTCTTTCCCTGTTCCTTGAACTCCAAATCTCAACCTATCACCAAATCTAACCCTGGGTCTGAGGGAGGAGGGCTGGGCTGGACTCCTGGTCTGAGGGAGGAGGCTGGGGCTGACTCTTGGTCTGAGGGAGGAGGGCTGGGGCTGACTCCTGAGTCTGAGGGAGGAGGGCTGGGCTGGACTCCTGGTCTGAGGGAGGAGGCTGGGGCTGACTCTTGGTCTGAGGGAGGAGGGCTGGGGCTGACTCCTGAGTCTGAGGGAGGAGGGCTGGGCTGGACTCCTGGTCTGAGGGAGGAGGGCTGGGGCCTGGACTCCTGGGTCTGAGGGAGGAGGGCTGGGGTTGGACTCCTGGGTCTGAGGGAGGAGGGCTGGGGCTGACTCCTGGGTCTGAGGGAGGAGGGCTGGGGCTGGACTCCTGGGTCTGAGGGAGGAGGACTAGGCCAGGACTCCTGTGTCTGAGGGAGGAGGGCTGGGGTTGGACTCCTGGGTCTGAGGGAGGAGGCTGAGCCTTGCTTCTCTTTCAAGAGCTGCAGAGGAATCCACCCACTGTCACACCCTCCAGTCCTCCTGCCCACCACTACTCCTGGTTGTATGTAGTCCAGACAACACTGAAACCTGACCCTCCACCCTTATTCCAGAGCAAAGAGCTCTTCCTTTTTTCCCCTCCCTTGCTCTAAACTGTAGCTTTGGCTCCCAAAGTCAAGCGAGGCTCCCACCCCTAGCAAACCTGAGTCAGACAGCCCCTGGTGGAGGCTGCGAATGTCTCCCTGGACAGCTCACCCGAGGAATCCCTCCCTGAAGAAGCCTTTCCACCTAGTGCCTGCTCATCCAGCCATGGAGGGCCTCCAGCGGAGCTGATCATCACCCTCTCAGTCTTGGCTCAGTGAACACCTTGGTTCACTGTAGTCCAGGAGGTGGAATTTTCCTCGTTCACATAGGGCCTTGGTGTGCTGTTGATCACCCTTGACACTTTCATTCATATATATATGTATATATATATATATTCATATATATATTATATAAACATATATAAAATTGAGCTCTACATTTTTCTCTGCTCCCCCTCCTTGCCTCTCCCCTCCCCTTCAATCCTCTCTTAAGGTCCCCATGCTCCCAATTTACTCAGGAGAGCTTGTCTTTTTCTACTTCCCATGTAGATTAGATCTATGTAAGTCTCTCTTAGGGTCCTCATTGTTGTCTAGGTTCTCTGGGATTGTAGTTTGTAGGCTGGTTTTCTTTGCTTTATGTTTAAAAACCACTTATGAGTGAGTAGATGTGATAATTGTCTTTCTGGGTCTGGGTTACCTCACTCAAAATGATGTTTTCTAACCCCATCCATTTGCCTGCAAATTTCAAGATGTCATTTTTTTCTGCTGTGTAGTACTCCATTGTGTAAATGTACCACATTTCCCTTATCCATTCTTCAGTGACCCTTGACACTTTTATCATCTCTAACCTCTCCACTCCCACCTCAGACCTCTCACATGAGTTCCTGCCATAGGAGAAAGATCAAGTTTCTAGGTAAGGGGAGCTAGGGCTGGCTACCAGGGTGGGGGAGTCATGAAACAGGAGCTGCTTATCAGAGGACTATGTCTGCCTGAATACAAGAGAACTTGTTCATTCCGTGCACAGCAACCGGCTAGCCATAGGCCTGTAATTCTGAGGCTGAGGCAGGAGAATTGAAAATTCAAGGTCTGCCAAGGGCCTGGACAACTTAGTAAAGCTTGTCTTAAGATAAAAGGTCAAAGGGCAGAGCGTGATGCAAAGGGACAGGGAAAGAATGGGATCAAATTCATGATGTGAAAAAGATATAGAATAAATAAATTTTATTAATAAAATAAAAAAGATAAAAGTAAATGCGTTCTAAGGAGCATGACTTAGCAGAAGAGTGCCTGCCTAGAATCCCCCAGTGAGGGGCTGGGAAGTGGTTAGTTGGTAGAGTCTGCTGGGGGTGGCTGGGCTATATTTTCTCTCTTTTTAAAGATTTAGTTATAATTACTTTAATCATGTGTAAGTATTTGTGTCTCTATGTGAGTGTGTACAGTCACCCAAGAAGGCAAAAGGCATTAGAGTTCCCAGGATCTGGAGTTACAGGTGATTGTGAGCCACCCAATGTGGATGTAGGAATTGAACTCTGGTCCTTGGGAAGAGCTTTTACATGTTCTTAACCTCTGAGCCATCTTTCCAGCTCCTGGGTTCTATTCTAATTACCACATAAACATAAGGGCCCTGATTTCTAATGTTTGCCTTACCCTTTCCCTCAATAGGAAACTCTTATTGAGGAAATGCACCCCATCGATATACATAGTCTTAGTTTGTGGTGTGTGTATGAGTGTAGGTGACAGAGGCATTGTGTCCTGTCCCTGGAGAAAGTAGTTAATGTATCCGTGAGGGGCTGTGAATATGAGGGAACCAGAAGTCTTTTCTGGTCAACTGAATGGCTCTCTGTTCTGGTTTCCTTCTGTTGTATGACAACCCCCTAAAGCAGCTTAGGGGAGGAAGGATTTATTTTAGCTTACAGGTTTCTATCATTTGTCCTTCTATGAGGGAAGTCATGACGGGAACTTGAAGTCAGGCCTGCTGTGGGCATGGCCTAGAATCCCTCAGTGAGGGGCTGACGGTGTGGCTCAGTGGTACAAACCCACAAACAGACACACAGACAAACATAATTTTAAAAGAATCTTGGAGAAAAAGACAAACCCAAACATTTTAAAATATTTTTATTTACTTAGTATGTGTGTGTCCCTGCACGAATGCCACACACACATGCACATGGCAGTTAGACAGCAGCTTGTGGCAGTGAGTTCTGTCCTTGCATCATGTGGGTTCCTTAGATTGAACTCTGGCCATCAGTCAGGCTTGGTGGAGACTCCTTCACATGCTGAGGTGTCTCATAGCCCTCAGAGGAGCTTATGGGAACAGAACTTCAAATTGAGGCAGTGCTTGGTGGCCTTTGTCTGATATCCCAGCACCAGGGAGGTTGAGGCAGGGAGGTTTAATGCCACACATTAAAGGCTAGTCTGAGATACTCAGAGAGCCCCTGTCTCAAAACAGAAAACAACAGCAACAACAAGACAGGGACTAGGATGTAGCTAGGATGGCAGATTTCTTGCCTAGCATTCGTGAAGACCCAGGTTTATTCCCCAGCACTGTATAAGCCAGGCATTGTGGGCACACCTATAACCACAGAACTCAGGAGGTGGGGATAAAAGGATAAAAAATATAAGGTCATCCTTGGCTTCACATCCAAAGCTGAAGCCAGCCTGGACTACATGAGATCAGTAAAGGTACTTGCTACCAAGCCTGTTGACATGAGTCTAGTCCTCAGAACTCTCACAGTGGAAGGGAACAACTGACTCCTGAAAACTGTCCTTTGACCTCCACACAGATGTAGTGGTACACATAATTAATAAATTAATTGAACTGGTGAGATGTCTCAGTGGGTCAAGGTACTTGCAACAAACCTGACAACTTGAATTAGACCTCTAGAATCCATGGCAGAAGACGAGAACCCACTTCTGAAAGTGGTGCTCTGACCTTCACACAGGCAGCATGCCACACCCACGTGCACACACAATGTACACACACATACACACACTCTAAAACAACAATGACCTGATCCACATGCACACACAATGCTCTCACACACACATATACACACACACACTTTAAAACAATGACAATCTGGTCCATATGCACACACAAAGCTTTCTCTCTCTCTCTCTCTCTCTCTCTCTCTCTCTCTCTCTCTCACACACACACACACACACACACACACACACACACACACACAAAACAACAACAACAACAACCTGGTAAGAAACAATCATGGCTATAGTCAACTAAAAAACTAAGACCCAAACCAAAGACATGATGATCCTCCCTTCACAGTGAGGGAAACAAGCTTTCAGGGCTTGTGTGAGCAGAGCCTCCAGGCCCAGCTGTTGCTCTAGGGTGGAGAGGGAAGGCTTCCCAGGGTGGTGCCTGAGTATTGACCTGGATTTTGAGGAATGTGCAGAGGATTTTGAGCTGGGGAAGGAAGGCCCTAAGGAGGCTGGTGGATGAAATCGGTAGAGCTTTGGCCATGGCTGGGAGAGATGAGCAGGGTGCTGCCGCTGTGAAGGTGGTCACTCTCCGGACAGCTGTGACTGGGGCTCAAGCGGATTTGGCCCCTGTGTCTGGGGATGTAGCTCAATGATAGAGCGATTGCTTGGAATCCACCAGCTGGGGGATGGGGATGTGGTTCAGGGATAAAACACTTGCCTGGAATCTAACAGTGAGGGGCTGGAGACATGTTGCTGTGGTTTGAACATCTGCTTAGAATCCACCAGTGAGGGGATGAGGCCATGGCTCAGCTGTAGGGAGCCTGCCTAATGCATGGAAGGCTCTGAGTTCTATTGCTAGTACTAAAAAAGGAATGACTTATGTCTCTGGTTCATGTTACCACTAAAGGCCACATGGATGTCTGTGGTCTGTGCTGACACCTGAAGCCATGTTGATGTTCTTGGGCCATGCCGCTGAGGAGGCCATGTTGGTGTCCATGGTCCATGTTGCACTGGAGGTCATGCTGATGTCTGTGGTGCAGCAATGGCCATGACGGTGTCTGAAGTCTGTACTTCCACGGGAGACCATACGGAGGTCTGTGGTCTGTTCTGCCACCGATGGCCATGACGGTGTCTGTGGTCTGTTCTGCCACGGGAAACCATACTGGAGTCTGTGGTCTGTGTTTTCACCAGAAATTATGTGGAAGTTCATGGTCCATGCTGCCACTGACTATCAAGAGCGAGGAAGCTCCTTTTCAGTGGTATCCATGACTACAGACTCAAAGTTGAGAATGAAAAACATAGAAGGCTTTTATGACAACACTCCCCTGACCTGACCTAACACCGCAAAAGAAACAGTCTAGACAGCAAAGAACCATTGAAGCGAACTCTTGTTTTGTTTTGGAGACAGGCTTTTTCTGTGTAACAGCCCTAGCTGTCCTGGAACTAGCTCTTGTAGACCAGGCTGGCCTCAAAAACTCACAGAGATCTGCCTGCCTCTGCCTGTTGAGTGCTGGGATTAAAGAGAACTTGTAAACATCGTGATATGGATGCCCAAGTGCAGCTTTTCACAGTGGTTGGTTTCTGGCGGGGGTGGGGAAAGACTCAGTTTTCTTTAAGGAACAGGCCATTGGGAGCTTGACTATGATCCAGTGAATATATGGGCAACACAATTTGGACTTGTGGGTTTTGTTTTTGTTTTTACTTTTTCCCCCTTCTTCCTTTTTCAGGGGAAGGCTACAAGGGTAGGAGAGAGGACCTGGGAGGACTGGGAAGAGAGTGTGATTGGGATGCATTATGTGAAATTCCCAAATAATCAGTAAACATATTGTGTTGGAAGAAAAAAAATGTTCAGAAAAAATTTCATTTACGCATACAACATATTTTTATTTTTTTAGATAAATTCTTACTATGTTGCTCTGGCTGTCCTGGCACTCACACATGGGTCACCACCACCATTCTTGGCTGTAGTTTGATCTTATCTATCCCTGCTCCCTCCTCCAACTCTGCCCAGGACCCACCAATCTGTCACATTCTTGACATCAAGTCTTCTTATTTTAGTATTACCATAGCCCCTTGAGTCCAGAAGTGCTCACCCCGTGCACATGTTGTGGGGCCTTTTGTTGAAGCCAGGCAACCCTGGTGATGGTACAAGGAGACAGAGGCCGGTGTTTCAGTGCAAGCTCAAGGCCGGGCTGGCCTGACAACACAGTGAGTTCCAGGCCAGTCTGGGCCACAGAGTGAGCCAGGGGTGGTGGCTGGGTCCCTCATTAAGCTTAGAGACAAGTAGGATTCCCCCAGAGTTAGTTCCTGCTAGGAGCAGCCTGAGATGGGGGAGGGAGCAACACCTTGGATGCTTGACTGGTGCTTGGTGGCTCTCCAGAACCGGCCTGGCTGGCAGAGGGAGGTGGAGGAGCAGGTTGGTGGCAGGGACTGTTTGTTATTTGGGAGGGACAGAAGGTGAGGCCGCCTTAGCAGTCCCTGACTGAAACTGGAAGAGTTGCCCTTCTGAGGAGGCTGGTGGCAGTGGGGATGGCCAGACCCCAGTGTGGGTGTAGGTTGGAGCAAGTGTGAGGTTTTCTTTTCAAGATCCTGACTTTCAGTTTCTTCCTCTCTAAAATGGGTGTGATTTCTAGTACCTGTCTCCACAGCGGCTAGGAGGGCCTCCCTGCATGACTGATAAGACAGACCAACTGCTTGGGTCATGGTTAAGTAAGTGCGGGCCAGTTGATGACGGAAAAACTGGACAGAGGAATGAACAAACAGTTCAGTAACCAAGGTGGCTTGAAGGGACACGAGCAAGAAGGCTCTGTGAACAGGCAGTTCTGCATTCCAGTAGCTGCTTTAATGGCTCCAGCCTCAGTTTCCCCTCCTGCTCTAAGATCCTTCCCTCCTCTCCCTTCCCCCTTCTCCTCTGTTCCTCCTCCCTTCCTTCTTTTCTTTCATTTTTGGGAGACAGAGTCTCTAGCCCAGATTGACCTCAAATTTGCTGTGTAGCTGAGAATGATATTGAACTTCTGATCTTCCTGCCTCTACCTCCAGAGTCCTTGGGTTATGGGTGTGCTGCCTGACTGGCTTTTGTAGTGCCGGGAATCACACCTAAGACCTCTACATGCAGGGCAGGTACTTTACAATGCTGGCCTCTTGATCTGAACTTCTCTTAAAAACTTTTTTAAACTTTTATTTATTTATTTTATTTTATGTACATTGATGATTTGCCATGGGTGTTGAGCCCCATGGAACTGGAATAACAGACAGTTGTAAGCTGCCATGTGGATGCTGGGAATTGAACCTGGGTCCTCTAGAAGAGCAGTCAGTGACCTTAATCACTCACACATCTCTTCAGATCCCTCCTAAAAACTTTTGAAATTAATTCTTTGATAATATTATACACACTTTGATCATATTTACCCCCACCCTTCCCTACCTGCCCACCTTTGTGCCCTCCCTTCCCCCTATCTATCAAGTCGAGTCGATGCACCAAGCATCCTTGGGGTGTGGTCTTCCACTGGGACATGGGGCTGACTCTTCCTCTCACTGTCTATCGGTTGCCAATGGTTCCCTCTGGGCCTGGGACTGCACACCCATCTCCCCTCTCTGGGATCTGGTCTGTCTTGAACTTGCTCAGGTTTTGTGCACTCGGTCATAACCACTGTGCGTTCATTTGTGCAGCTGCTCTACTGTGTCCAGAAGACACTGTTTCCTGTGGTCACCCACAGATTCTGAGCCTTATATTCTCTCCACCGCTCTTCCACAATGATGTCTGAGTCTTAGGAGGTGGTAGCGTGACGTCGTGACGAAGATGTCCAGGTGAGGCTTCAACACTTTGTAATCTCTCTCTCTCTCTGTCTCTGTCTGTCTCTCTCTCTGTCTCTCTGTCTCTGTCTGTCTCTCTCTCTGTCTCTCTGTCTCTCTGTCTGTCTGTCTCTGTCTCTGTCTCTGTCTCTGTCTCTCTCTCTCTCTTTCTCCTGAGACAGGGTTTAATGGAACCAGTCCTGGAACTCACTCTGTAGACCAGGCTGACCTTGAACTCATAGAGATCCACCTGCCTCTGCCTCCCAAGTGCAGGGATTAAAGGTATGCACCACCACTGCCTGGCCATTTTGTAATCTCATGCCCTTCGCACCTTGACCAGTTGTGAGTCTGCATTAATCCCCCCCCCCCCCCCTGCAAATAGGAGCTTCTGTGATGAAAGTTGAGAGATGCGTTCTGCAGCTCCATATTTGCTCTGGACTTTTCATAAGTTCCTTCAAGATTGTTCCCTCACTAAATGTTTATTAAGCATTTATTCTTTTCCAGGTATTGTGGTATGTTCCACGGATAGAGATACGAACAAAATAGCCCAGAGTGGCTCTCCTGGAGTTCCATGCTGGTAGAAGGCACAGCACCCGGACATTCTGAAGGCTCCAGATTTTATCTTGCTACTCAGAATGACACAATCTGAAACTTACAAAGTGTTCATTTCTAGAAGTTTCCATTCAATAGCTTGAGCCGTGGTTGATCTTGTGTATCTGAAACCGTGGAAAGCAAGACCGTGGGTAAGGAATAGACTACTGCAGAGTTTCCACCTTGGAACTCAAGATGGCTGTTTCAACTGCTGTCATCAATGCTGTCTCCCAGCCAGGAGGAAGGAAGAAGTGGGTGGGGACTGCTACTATGCCAGCTCTGGGACCATGAGCAAGGGGTGAAAGAATGGGTGCTTAAGGACAGCTAGACACGTGGGAGGGACCTGACGCTGGTGCTGCCCCACTGTCTTTCCTCAGTCCATAGTCTGCATCTGAGACAGAGAACAACAGCAACAGTGAAACCACACACACACACACACACACACACACATACACACACACACACCACACAACATACCCCCCGCACCACACCCCCCCACACCACACCCCCCATACCACACACACATAAGCCCACATCTCACACACACACACACACACCACATGCATATACATACCATACATACCACATACACATCACTTACACACACATACACACACCACATACACCACACACACACACACACACACACAGCAAGCAAACACAACTCCCTGTTGACTGAGGTTTCTGTCCCGCCTGGTCCTACAGTCGTTCAGTCCCAAAGAAATACAAGGAGCTCTACATTAATCATAAACTGATTGGCCTATTAGCTCAGGATTCTTTTTTTTTTTTCTTTTTTCTTTTTTTGGTTTTTCGAGACAGGGTTTCTCTGCAGCTTTTTTAGAGCCTGTCCTGGAACTAGCTCTTGTAGACCAGGCTGGCCTCGAACTCACAGAGATCCGCCTGCCTCTGCCTCCCGAGTGCTGGGATTAAAGGCGTGCGCCACCACCGCCCGGCCTCAGGATTCTTATTAACTCTTATAACTTATATTTTAGTCCATAATTCTTGTCTGTGTTAGCCATGTGGATTGGTACCTTTTTCGGTAAAGGCAGTCATATCTTGCTTCCTCTGTGTCTGGGTGACAACTGCAGACTGCAGAATCCTCTTCCCTTTTCCCTTTGCTCCATCTCTACTTCCTGTCTGGTTGCCCTGCCTATACTTTCTGCCTGGCTACTGGCTAATCAGTCTTTATTTAAAATACAAGTGACAGGGTACAGATCTTTGTCCCACAGCACTCCCCCCCCCCCCTTTTTTTAAAACCAAGAACTCTGAGTTGAATCTTCTTTGTTCAGCTTTTCTACTGACCATTATCTATAATAAGTTGTAACCAACATTCTAAACAAAGGAAAATATCCATAATCCATTTTTTGGGAATGAGGACATAGTTTTCCAGGCTACTTCCTGCTGATTGGGGGAATTAATAATCTTTTGGGGACCTAAAGAAAATTTAGAATTATGATCAAGTCCTGACTGGAGTATCCTATGAGGCTTGATCATTCAGCCAGCAGTTTTGAGGCTGTTCTGGATGTAGAACTCAGACATCTGGGCCATTCCTTCCTTCAGAGATTTCTCAGGGGATGTCTTCCCTGGTCAAACCTGATTTTCCTTGACGCAGAATGAATCCACAGTCCCTCATTTCCTGTGGAAACAAAAGCAAAACCTCTTCTCCAAAGTAACATATCTTTTGACTTAAATTTTAAAACCAAGCATTTTCAATATATATATATGTATATGATTAATCCAGCAGCATGTATAATCAAATGTCTTTTAGCAGCTTTTGCTCCTTCCTCAGTCATCAAACAATTTAAAGACAACATAATAACATTAGTATCTAGACTGTGTATTTTTCATCTTTATGTGGCTTTATTTTAACCTCTATTTTTAATTTTAATTTTTGAATTTTTCAGACAGGGATTCTCTGTTTATCTTTGGCTGTTCTGGAATTCACTCTGTAGACCAGGTTGTCCTTGAACTCACAGAGATATGCTTGCCTCTGTCTCCCAAGTGTTGGGATAAAAGGTGTGTGCTACCACACCCAACTACTCTGTTTCTTTTTTTTAATTTTAAAATCTTTATCCTTTTTTTTCTTTTCTCTTCCAAGCCTACACATATTTTAAAACACAGTGTAAACCACTTAGAGGTTTTCTTCATCTGAATCTGTCTTTACTGTACATCTCTCTTTTTTGAGCACATGAGTCTTTAATTTGCTAAACGATATGGCTAAGATTAAAGCTGTGGCATTGACAGTTGGATAAACCCCATTCCTTAGCTTCATTCTTTTCTGAGAGTCTAGCTTCATGGTGGAAGTACTGGCTAGAGCCATATGGCATTTCAAGGTCTGTGCCACCACCAAGAACCATGCTGTAGGCTATTCATAAATACTATTTAAGTGTTTTGTGGCAGAGCCTCTTAAAAGGGCTGCAAAATTTTTGCAGCTAAAACTGAGTCAGGAAGCCTCTCTTAAATGAGATACATTTGCCTCTAGCAAAGAGAGCAAACCTGAGAAATTGCTGCTACCAAGAAGCCATGCTTAATGCTGTAATTTTGTGTCTAGAATTACTTCCCAAGCTCTCTCAGGTTTTCTGTGGATACAGTTGTCCACACATTGGGCACCATTCTGTTGACTGAGGTTTCTGTCCTGCCTGAAACACACAGAGCCTTACATTAATTATAAACTGATTGGCCTATTAGCTCAGGATTCTTATTAACTCTTATATTTTAGCCCATAATTCTTGTATATGTTAGCCACATGGCTTGGTACCTTTTTCAGTGAAGGCAGTCACATCTTGCTTTCCCTGTATCTGGCTTCCTCTGTGTCTGCAGAATTCTCTTTGCTTTTTCTTGTTGCCCAGCCTCTAATTCCTTCCTGGTATCCCCACCTATACTTCCTGCCTGGCTACTGGCTAATCAGTGTTTATTTAAAGTACAAGTGACAGGGTACAGACCATTGTCCCACAGCACTCCCCCTTTATGGAAACAACTGTCTTACTCATAACCGTCATTGCTTTAAACTCCTCTGTGGCTTCCTAGTACCCTCTGAGCTGCAGACAGGTTTGGCAGCCTGGCTTTTATGCCACAAGCTAGGTTCTTTTGTAGGACTGCATCCTCTCTTCTATCTCCCCTGCAGCTTCACCTCAAAATCAGGCTGCTCCCCTCTCTCCACCCCAGAGGCATTCTTGTCTCCTGCTTTTATTTTTATTTATTTATTTTTTGCCTAGCTTGTCTCACAGTTGGGAGCTCCCTTCCTGGTCTTCCCACAGAAGCCTCCTCTTTCCTCTCCAGGATGCCCCAGCCTGTCTTTGTTTGCCCAGAGTCCTGGCAGGGAACATCACTAATTCTCCTATTGGGTCTTTCTTCTTCTGCCTCTCCAGTCCCTTCTCACCCACCCTCTGTTCCTCCATCTCTTTTGCCCTTCTTTCCTCTGAATTACTGAACCATTACTGTGAGGTAGGTTAGATTTCTGAGGCAACTTAAAGGGACAGGATGCAGAAAAGAGACTGGACACTGACCTCAATGGACTGAATGTTTCAAACATTGAGGGGCTGACATAGAAGGAAAGGGATGTCTACCATAAGGGGGAGGGAATAAGCAGAGGTTTTCTAGGGGAGTCGGAAAAATGGGAGCTACATGCCAGTCCTCAGTTTCTCCCTCCTGAATTGCTCGTCCAGACAAGGCTGTTTTATCTTTAGAAGCTGCCTTGCCCCAGCTATCAGAATGCGGGTCATAGAGGGAGTTTGAGTTTGGCAACAGCAATGAGGGAGGAGAAACTGGAGTTTCAACATTGGACCCTTGTCAGGATCTGAAGAGTTTGTTCAAGGTTTTTTTCCAACAAGGTGTACTGATAAACAGAATGGTTGCTTTACTTACTGTGGCCATGTTAACAAATGACCCCACTATTCAGTAACTTCAAACAAGGGGCTATAGCTCAGTTGGTAGAGAGCTTGTCCACCATGCATGAACAAAGCCTTGGGTCTGATTCCCAGTGTTGTATAAAATACACCAGTTTTCCTAGCACTTAGGATGTCCAGTCAGGATCCCAAACAAGGTGGTGTGAACCTGTAATTCCAGACCTTGGATGGGTGGAGTCAGGAGAATCAGGAATTCAAGGTCATCCCTCAGAGGCGGAGGGGTGTCTGAGCCAGGCTGGGCTACAAGAGACTCTGTTTCAAAAAAAATGTTGGAGGTGGAGGGAGGGAGAAAGAGTTGGAGAGAGAGGTAGAGAGGAATCCAGGGAGGGCAGGAGGGGCTGAGAGAGACCTTTGCTGGGTCCTTCGAAGCATCTGCCCTGGGAAGATCAGGGGACCCTGCGGGCAAATCCTCTCAGCACCTGGGACAGCACCCAGTGCACGTCAGTTTCTTCATGACAACAGAAACCTTGGCGAAGGGAGTGCAGCCAACCCAAAGTTTACAAAGACATTCCATCCATCATGGGTGTGTCTGGGAATCGGGTAGGAGGCCTTCAAAAGCAGGAGTTTGCTTGCATTTTTTTCTTTGTAATAACCACTTTCCTAGCCAGCTATGTTCCGGGACTCACTGTGGACCGGGTTCTTGTAAGCACAAATGACATCTTTTTGAAATTGCATGGTAGGGGCTGGCAAGCTGAGGCCTAATGCTTGTTTTCTGCACTAAGCTTTATTGCGACACTGCCATGCTGGTTTGTCTGTGTATTGTCTGTGGCTCTTTCTGCTACTGGGCGGAGTGGCTGTACTCCTAGGGCAGTTGAGAGGACCAACTGGCCTTCTCAGTGAGAATTTGACCTCGTAGTAGAGAGGAAGTTAGGATGCTTGCACTCAAGGTTCTTCAACTACTTGGTGAGTTAGAGACCTGCCTGAGCTACAGGAGGCCCTGTTTCAAAACAAACAAACAAACAAACAAACAAACAAGCAAACAAACCCAAGAAAGTAGCCTGTAGTAGGCTTTTTTGGGGGGTCACTAACCAGCTCCCAAATCATGACATGGAGACATTATTAGTTTTGGATTCTTGACCTTAGCTTATGACTGTTTCTGGTTACCTTTTAAAACTTAAATTAACCTGTTTCTCTTCACGTACATTTTGCCCTGGGACCGTTTACTTTTCTTTGCTTCTGAATATCTTACTTTCACTGCTTCTGGTGTCTGTCTGTCTGTCTGGTGGCTGCCTGGCTTCTTGCCCTGGACGTGTCCTTCTCTTTCTCACTTGTTCTCTCCTTCTTCTCTCTTCTCATTCTTCTCCGGAGCCTAAATTCCTCCTATTCATTCTCTCTGCTGCTTGCCAGCCCTGTCTTTCTTTTCTCCACCTAACTATTGGCCATTCAACTCTTTATTAGACCAATCAGATACCTTAGGCAGGCAAGGTGAAACAAAAGCAACACATCTTTACATAATTAAACATGCATCCTTACATTCTTAAACAAATGTAACACTCCTTTACACAGTTAACACAAATGTTACACGTCTTTACATAGTTAAATATTTCACAACAGTAGCCACCATTGTGGCTTATTTCACAGCTTGCCTCCCCTCCCCACACTGTCTTAGTCAGGGTCACTATTGCTGTGATCAACACCATGACCAAAGCAACTCGGGGAGGAAAGGGTTTGTTTGCTTTACTCTTCCACAGCACTGTTCATTAATGAAAGAAGTCAGGACAGGGACACAAACAGGGGCAGGAACCTGAAGGCAGGAACTGATGCAGAGGCCATGGAGAAGGGTTGCTTACTGGCTTGACCTCAACATTCTTATCCTCCAAGCTCCTACAGAACAGACCACTAATGTCTCAGCACTCAAAGGCTTTTCTAGCCCAGAGTGCCAAGGTACTTTTGCAATCCTCTCCAAAACACATGGTCAGCGATCTCCTACTCCAGATGCAATTTTCTAATCATGCTCTTTCCCAATCCATTGCTTCACTGACACTGGAGCCTATTTCTTCAGGATTCTGGTGTATACTGAAGGCCAGCCTCACAGACTGAACGGCTATTAGATTCTTTGACCATTGGTAGACAGCCATTGTTGGACTAGCTGGCCCACAGGCTGTAAGCCATTCTAATAAACCCTTTCCTCCCCAACTTGCTTTTGGTCACGATGTTTCATCATAGCAATAATAACCCTAATTAGGACATCTCCTCACATTGGTGGTAAATGAAGGGACTCAGACACTTTAAAAAACACACCTTTTAAATTAAGGATTAATTTATTTATTTTATGTGAGTGAGTGTTGTGCCTGTTTGTATGTCTATGCACCATTTTTGTGCAGTGCCCATAAAGGTCAGAAAAGGGTGCCTGGTCCTTTGGAACTGGAGTGACAGATGTTGTGAGCTGCCATGTTGGGTGCTGGGCACTGAACCTGGGTACTCTGCAAGAGCAGCAAGTGCTCTTAACCACTGGGTTATCCTTCAGGCCCAGAATGACCTTTTACTGTTACAGTCTGGAGAACTGTGAGGGCAAGGACTGAATTCAGGTGTAACTGTGTTGGGAACACAAGAGGCGCTAAATAATTATTGCAAGAAGTGGTGAAGGAGTACTCACAAATGTGCATGGTTGTTCTTTTTTGGAACAACCAAGCCTTCCTAAGCGTGACTTCTTATATAGGGGAGTGTCTGGATGACCCTGCGACAAGGCTTTCAGGAACACCGGAAAAGTGACACTCCTGCCAACAGAGAGTTTCCCCCATCCTTGCCAGCACCAAATGTTTAACATAATTTTCAATGCTGCCAATCTGATAATTGAAAAATATTATCTCATTGTCACCTTCAGGAGGACAAATGAGATGCCAAGTGTACTGGGATGATTTCTACCTCAGGATGCATTCCTCCACAATCTATAGCTTTCCCCTAACTTCCTTTCCTCCCTTCTGTTTGTCATTCTTTTCTTGTCCGCCCCCCCCTTTCTAGACACCAAAGCTTCACTATATTAAAACGTTTCTCTGTTTACTTTTGTTTTGTTTGGGTGTGTTTGTGTGTGAGCACATACGTGCCACGGTGGGAGGTCAGGGGACAGCTTTTGGGAGTTGGCTTTATCTTTCCGCCCTGCGAGTTCTAGGGATGAAACACAAGTTGCAAAGCTTGTACAACAAGCTCTTTTACCCCATGAGCCATCCCATGGGCTCAGTATATCATTTTAAACTCAACAGCCTTCTTTTCCTTCAGACCCAGGGGTCCAGACCCCACGGTCCTCCCTCAGACCCAGGAGACCACACCCACACGTCCTCTCTTAGACACGAGTCCAGACTCCATCTTCCTCCCTCACACGTAGGGGTCCGGGCCCCAGCCCTCCTTCTTCCCCCACAAGACCTATGCAGAGAGTACTATTGTTAAATATCATGTAGTGTGTGTGGGGGAAGCCCATGGTTCATTCTATGGGGCCTCGCTGTCTGGAAATAAATGGTAATGGTTTCTACCAAACTCTCCCCCACGTCCCCCCCCCCCCCCCCCCCCAATTTCCCGCCCGACAGTGCTTTTCTGTGTAATCCTGGAACTCCTTCTGTAGACCAGGCTGGCATCGAACTCAGAGATCTGCCTGCCTCTGTCTCTGGAGTGCTGGGAGTAGCTCTCAGCTGATTAAAACAAAACAACACAACACAACACAATACAAAACAAAACAAACCCCACCTCAGGACGCCTGGATCGGTTGAGTGTGACGACGTTTGATCCGGCCGCTGGCACGCCCGTCAACCTCGGCCCCGCCCCATCCCCTGAAACTACGACTCCCAGCAGTAAGTGCGCCGTGGCCTACCTCCCAAAGAAGCCCCGTCCCCGTTCTTGGCCCCACCTCAAGGCGTGTTCTGGAGGCTGCGTCTTTCCACTTCCACGCTCGCACGTGTGTTCCCGGGCCCTCGCTCTAGTGGCCCGGAGGGCAGATCTACCGATCTTCTGTTCCCCAGCCTGGAATGAACCGCTTTCTGTTGCCGGTGTCCGTAGTGGGCACGGTGATCGGTGGCACCGTGCTGCTCAAGTGAGTCTGCGCGTCTCTGTGCGCGCACGGTGGTAGACCTGCGGCAGGGGACTGCCGAATAAGGCCAGAGAAGGATCCTTTATCCTCAGTCCTCATTCCTGGATTCTCCCACCTTATCCACCAGCACCGCTTTTCCAGATTGAGCTGGGGGTGGGTCACCTTCCCAAGGTCACCTAGGGAGAAGGGGTGTGGCTCGGACCTTGCACACTTTTTTGTCTCTTGAGCCCTCTTTACTTTTCCTCTTCTCCGCACTTCCTGTCTGCCTTTTCTTCCCTCTTCCTCTCCTCCCTTTTTTTTCTTCCTTGCGTTTTTGAGACGGGGTGTCACTGTGCAGCCCTGGCTGTCCTAGAACTCATTATGTAGACCAGGCTGACTGAAAATTCACAGGGATCCACCTGCCTCTGCCTCCCGGAGTGTTGGGATCAAAGGCGCCTGTCACCGTGCTCGGCCTGCTTTTTTTTCCTTGCGTGTATGTTTATGTCGCGCTTTCTGAGATTACAAGAGGGAGAGTGTGTCGGAGCTGGAACTGGAGTTGTGGATGGTTGTGAGACACCACGTGGATGCTGGGAACTGAACCTGGAGGCTTTGTATGAGCAGCAGAGCTCGTGCTGCTGAGACTTCTCTGTTGAGACTTCTCTCCAACCCCACGCTGTATATAATGCACTTTGATCGTAGCTACTTCCCACTCATGTTCTCCAACTCCCTGGACCCCTTCGGATGCATCCTCCTTCCAACTTCATGTCCTTTATTTTATTTACTTATTTTGAGACAAGGAGTCATGTAGCCTAGATTGGTCTTGAACTTGCTGTGTTATTGAGGATGACCTTGAATTCTTGGTCCTTCTGCCACTGCCTCTCAAAGCTGGGCTTGTGCTTCTGTTTACAATCTTTTTGTTTTATTTTGTTCTTTGTGTAGTCCTGGCTGCCCTGGAACTCACTCTGTAGACCAGGCTGGCCTTGAATTTAGAACCATCTGCCTCTGCCTCCCCAGTGCTGGGATTAAAGGTGTTTGCCACTGCCTCTGACCCTAATCTTCTGTTTTTATAAAAAAAAAAAAAAAAATGGTAATGCCACCTCACAGAGACTTCCCAAGTATACTGTTTGCTGAGACCATGATAAGAACACCATGTGTTTTGGTGCTTTGGTGGGGGATGTGAACTTAGAAGGGTGGTTGGCCCCAGATCATAAGTCCAGGTAAGGCAGAGAGATTCATTCAGCTGTTTCTTCACCCTCAGGGGACTATGTTGCTGGTGGGCTTGTCCCAGTAAGGCCACCATACCTGGGAAGACTGTCATTGTGACAGGAGCCAACACAGGTATTGGGAAACAAACTGCTTTGGAACTGGCTAAAAGAGGTAAGAGCAACACCTGCTTCGGGGATTTGAAGAGATTGGTGCACACTGGTGTGTATGATAGTGTTGTTTAAAATAGACCCTTAAGATACACATCATCTCTTTATTCGTCTCCCACGACACCCTGATCTTCCCCTGCCGCCACAGCTCCTGGAAATTTGCTTCTTTGGGACATTTTATATAAATGGAAGCATGTATGTATGAATTATTATTATTATTATTATTATTAGTTTTTCGAGACAGGCTTCTCTGTAACTTTGGAGCCTGTCCTGGAATTCGTCTGTAGATTGTGTTGGACTTGAACTCTGCCTCCCAAGTGCTGGGATTAAAGGAGTGTGTCATGTATGAATTTTGTGTCTGACTCACTGGCTATAGTAATTTCAAGGTCCATTCACTGTGTCATATGTCAGTGTGTCATTCCCTTTTATGACTGAATATCCATTGCACAGATAGACTGAGGTTGGTTTATCTATTGATTAGTGGATTGATGTTTGCTATTGTTTGTTTGTGTTGGAGATTGGACTCAGAGCCTCTTGTTTGCTAGTAAGGTGTTCTACCACTGAGCCACGCCCCCAGCTCCTCACTGGGGGATTCTAGGCAGTGGCTCTACCACTGAGCCACGCCCCCAGCCCCTCACTGGGGGATTCTAGGCAGGGGCTCTACCACTGAGCCATGCCCCCAGCCCCTCACTGGGGGATTCTAGGCAGGGGCTCTACCACTGAGCCACACCCCCAGCCCCTCACTGGGGAATTCTAGGCAGGGGCTCTACCACTAAGCCACACCCCCCAGCCCCTCACTGGGGGATTCTAGACAGAGGCTCTATCACTGAGCCACACCTCCAGCCCCTCACTGGTGGATTCTAGGCAGGTCTCCATCACTGAGCCACGCCCCCAGCCCTGTACTGGTAGATTTTAGGCAGGTGCTCTACTGCTGAATTACATCCTCAGCCCTGTTTTTTACTTTTTGAGACAGGTTCTTACTAAAAATGCCTAGGTAGGTTTTGAACTCACTCTGTAGCCCAGACAGGCCTTGAACTTACAATCCTCCTTCCTCAGCCTTCAGAGTCACTGCCGTTTCATGACTTTACCACCAAGCCTGGTGATATTTGCGTTTCTATCTTTTGGTCATTGAATATATTACTAAGACTGCTTGCATACAGATTTTAGCGGGTGTGCACTTTTATGTCTGTTGGATAGATATGTTAGGGGTGCATTTATTTTCTTTTTCTTTTCATGTTTTCTTCTGGGCATCCAGGAGGCAACGTCATTCTGGCCTGTCGTGACATGGAGAAGTGTGAGGCAGCTGCGAAGGACATTCGTGGAGAGACCTTGAATCCCCACGTACGCGCCCAGCACCTAGACTTGGCTTCCCTCAAGTCCATCCGAGAGTTTGCTAGGAAGATCATCAAAGGTAGGCAGGAAGACATTGACTTTTCCAGCCAAGGTTTAGAGCTTCCAGCCAGTTCTCTGAGGAACCTGAAGCTAGTAAGTTCTGAAAAAGAGACTGGTCAATGTGATCTGCTGGCTGAATTCAGCTACTACCTGTTTTTCTGTTGTTTCATAAGATCAGCTGTGCCTACTCATGAGAGTCCATTGTGATCCGGTTGTGGACTGTTGGCATTCCCTCAGAGTAGGAGGGGGTGTGGTTTGGATGAAAATGGCCTCCATAAGCTCTTATGTTTGAATCCTTGGTCCCCAGGTAGTAGAACTGTTTGGGAAGGATTAGGAGATGTGGCCTTTTTGAAGAAGGTGTGTCACTAAATATGGGCTTTGAGGGTTTCAAAGCCCACACTTCCCAGTTAGCTCTCTCTGCCTCATGGTTATGGATCAGATGTGAACTCTCAGCTGCTCCCCTAGCACCATGGGCCTGCCTGTAGATAGAAGTTTCCGTTCCGCCGGGTCCTGCAGCCGTTCAGTCCTAAAGAAACACACAGAGGCTTATATCAATTATAAAATTGTTTTGACCTATAGCTCAGGCTTATTATTAATTAGCTCTTACAACGTAAGTTAATCCATAATTCTTGCTATGTTTAGCCACGTGGCTTGCTACCTTTTCTCAGTGAGGCATTCTTGTCTTGCTTCCTTTATGTATGGCTGGTGACTTATGGCAGGGTCCAGCCCGAACATAAAACATTTCTCACCAGCGTAGAGGCATGGGAAATTTAGCCTCAATGCATTTCTATTGACCTGCTTGCCTTTCTGGCTCTACCATGCAGGCGGGTTAGACTCAGCTGGCTACAATACCTGCACGTGGACTGCCGCCATCTCAGCAGTAACCCAGACAATAGCTAGCAAAACACTACACTTCCTTCACTCTTCCTACCCGTTCAGCAGCGATAGAAGCTGCAGCTCCACCACTAATGCACTGCCGCTTGTAGGAGAAGGTGTGGCCTCAGCCTTGGGCTTCCCCAAGCCGAGGCTGCGAGTACTCAGCCAGTGCAGGGGTGGGAATATGCCGGTTTACAAACTCTAAATTCTCTGCCTTTGTTTCTGCTCCACTTTTAGCTCCTTTAGCTATCACCATACATACCTGAATGCAACTTCCTTGTCCCATATCTATATTTATTATTTACAAATTTTTACTCCTGATTTTTATTTCCTGCTTTTCTGCTTTTTAAAATTCCACTACTTATTTCTGAGTGCTCCTTACTCACCTTTCCACCTGTGGTGCAGTTTTTTTCATGGGTTCCTTATGTTCTCCTCTGTACATCTGGTTACTCGTTTGTGTTTTTCAGGGTCCAACCCCCACATGAAAACATTTCTCACCAGCATAGAGGCATGAGAATGAAGAAGACACTGTTCACATGACAGTATCGGGAGGGAGTTTCAGTGATCATCCAAATCCTGAAATCACCCCCATTTATTTTCCAAACAGCTTTTATATCATAGAGGGAAGTTAACAAAACTTCATTAGCATTCTGTTTCCTAGGTAGTGGGGAGTGACTTAAGTCACATCTTGTCTATACCTATTTTTGTCATGTAGACTGAAAACACCTCTTTCCCAGGTGACCTCATAATTTATAATAGAAGGAGCAGAACGACATTAGCATATCCTGGCACCTGTTGAGGTGGCTCAGTGTTTGCTTCAAAAGAGCCAGGCGATCCTCTCCTGTGTGGCAGATTCTCTGACTGCCAGACAATGTGGAATATAGGCCCGCATATTTTGGCCCCCACATGACTTTGTCTTTGCCTTTTCTCTTCCCAGATTTTCTTAGTCTGTTTACCCTGCCTATACTTCCTGCCTAACTACTGGCCAATCAGCGTTTTATTAGATCAATACGAGTGACAAATCTTTACAGTGTACAAGAGCATTCTCCCACAACATCTGCCTGTCTGCTGTCATAGTCCCACCGTGATGGTCATGTACTCTAACTCTCTGAGACTGTAATCCTCAGATAAATGCTTTCCTCTATAAGCTGCCTTGGTCATGGTGTCTTATCACAACAACAGAAAAGCAACTAAGACAGAGAGGTTGGGGTGGTCATTGGACCCTCATCTGAGTGTCTAGACTCTCCTCCCAGCATTTGTATATAGTTTTCCTTTAATTATATGTGGCTGGCAATGGTTAACTGAGAGGGGCACCGTCTGTGTGGCCATGGGTACAGACCTTCCATGCAGCTTTGGGGTCAGATATGCTCTTGCCTACAATCCCTTACCTATGATCTGTAAGTAAGCCCAATAAACTTGTGGGTTTCCCAGGGTGAATTTTGTGGAGTGGAATTTTGGTTTGACATTGGGACCTTAATAATATTCTTTCATTTTAAAGATTTTTATTTTTACTTATGTGTATGTGTGAGTACCCTCAGATACCAGAAGAGAGTGTTGGATCCTCTCCAGCTGAAATTACAGGTGGTGGTGAGCCTCTCTTTGTGGGTGCTGGGAACTGAACTTGGGTCCTCTGGAAGAGTATCAAGTATGTGTAACCACTGAACCATCTCTCCAGCACCTCTGTGGACCTTGCAGCTCAGGCCTCCGAGTTAGCTAGGCATCTGAGTTCACCCTTTTGTAGTGGAGGCTGCCACAGTTTTCAGAGCTAGTAAGAGGGGCTCCCTGGGCCTAAAGTGGTTGTTCCAGCCACAGGTGTATGCTGAATTCTCATTTCCTTGCTGTGAGTCTGGAACCTGGGCAGCTAGTCTGTTTGGGTGACTGGAGTAAAGAGCCGTAGTCTGGGTGATGAATAACAGCAGACATTTCCCACTTGCTCTTCTGGAGGCTGGAAGTGTAAGACAGTGCAGATTCTGCTTCTGGTGAGGCCTCACTTCCTGATTCATAAGTAACACCCTGACTGTGTCAGTGTTGGAAGGGAATGGGGAGGCAGCCTCTTTTGTGAGTGTAAATCTAATCCTGAGGGTCTATCCTTATGCTCCAACACCTACAGAGAACCAGAACTGTTGAATTATCTCAATTCGAAAAAATAACCAGGCTAGCTAAACGATAAAACAATTACATTTTTATATTTATTATAAGGGGCAAACTCGTGAAACAGGAACAAGAAGTTTAAGCTCAGCTGTGCTAAAAGGGAACCACACAGAGAGGGCACCTAGGCCGTGAGCTGTTTTTCTCCAGGTTCCAGAAAGCCACAGCCTAACTTGGTTCCACCTCTTAAAGATAATTGGTTGACAAAGATTCCCCATCACCTACCCTTTTGTCTAAATAAGAGTGATCCAAGCCAATACAAAACTGTATACAATAGGAACAGATATCAAGTATAAAATTACAACCAACATAAACAATATTAAGCAAGGAACACATGATAAATGTTTTAATAAACATTCTGTTTTAAAGAGTAAGTTTTGCATCAGAAATTGACTTGGCTAAATCATAAGAGGAAGGTAACTAAGACTATCTAATCTTCAACCCCATCAAAGGCCTGAGAAGGAAGAAATATTACTTGAGTAGGCAGGAAGTGCAATCAAGCATTTTCCAAAGCCAGCCGCATATGACGGAGGCAGTTGGCTACCTGAGCAATCACCCAAAATCTCATTTGCAGTGTTGAAGCAACCAACTTTAGCTAAGGCCTAGCATAACTGACAGACCATTTTTTGAGGAAGGAAAATTTTCAGAACCATCTTACCCTGTCTTACAAGGTTTGGCAGTCCTTTTTCTTGTGCCCTGCTTATCCAGTCTCTGGATACCATGTACTTTGTCAGTGGTTGAGGCATGGGCAGTTCCTTGCCCAGAGGCCAATTGTGCCAAGAAGAAAACAAATTCCAAGTGGAGTGTCTTCGGTGCTCAACATTCTCTCAGGAATAGATTGGTGCTGTCAGGAGCAATTGTGTCTCATATCAGCATAACCCTAAATTATTTAAATGCCATGTTCTGCAGATCCTTGAAGTGGTTGAAGATTACCTATCTAGACAGAATACAATCTCTATGTATCTAAAGAACCTAATTAATCTGACTATATGTATAACAAACATGAATAACTTATTGGCCTATAATATTTAATACTTGTATAATTTAAGGACTAAGACTTCATATCAGAATATTAAATAATCTGTAAACAAATGTGCAGCAAATGAGGACAGTGACCTCAAAATGTAAACAATGTATAAGTATTTTGATCAGAGGTAAGAATAGTATATATGCAATATGAAAATATATCCTAAAAGTTGTATCAATATACAAAATGTCCTAAACAGAGGTAGAAACATGCATGTATACAATCTGACAGAATAACTTTGCATAGGTGTACAAATATTGTAAACAGAAATAACAAATATAATTTGAACTTGTATCACTGTGCAAAAAACTATACCAATGTAAATTTTGATTTTCATATTTGTAATGGTTAAGTATTTTGAACAGTTCTTTAAGTGGTTAAAGCTATTAGAGATACTTCTTTTGAGAATTCTTGGTTTGTATATGTGCCTCATCTTAAAATAGGTTATTTATTTTCTTCCTATCAAGTTTTTGAGTTATTTATATGTTTTGGGTATTAGTCCTCTATTGAATGTGAAGTTGGTAAATGTCATTTCCCATTCTCTAGGATGCTGCCTTGTCTGAATGATGGCATCCTTTGTCTTGCTGAAGGTTCTCAGTCTCATGGGATCCTGTTTATTAGTTGTTGTTCTTAGGGCATGTGTTATTGGTGTTCTATTCATAAAGTCATCTCCTATACCAGTGTGTCCAGATGTATTTCCCAATTCCGCTTCTGTTTGGTTCAATGTATCTGTTCTTATATTAAGATCTTTGACCCTTTTTAAGTTGAGTTTTATACAAGGTAATAAGTATGGATCTATTTGCATTCTTCTATATTCAACTATCTTTTTTGACAAAAACTGTTAACAATGCTATTTTTTCCAGTATGTGTTTCTTGCTTCTTTAGCAAAGATCAAATATACATAGCTGTCTGCACTTATGTTTGGGCCTGCATGTTTGTCCATTGATGAACGTGTCTGCCTTGTACCATGCTGTGCTTGTCACTGTAGCTCTGTTGTGCACCTTGAAAGCAGGAAAGTTTAGACCTCCAGCAGTTCTTCCATTGTTCGTCATTGTTTTAGCTATTCTGTTATTGTGTGTGTGTGTGTGTGTGTTCACATTTGAAGCTGTAAAATTCTCCTCTTAAGATCTGTGTAGAATTGTGTTGGAATTTTCATGGGGATTGCATTGAGTCTATAGATGACAGTTGGTAGAATGCCCATTTCCCCATGTTTATCCTTTTGATCCATAAACATGGATGATGTGGGATTCCCTTCTGTAATCTGTGAATATGTTTTATTACCATTGGTTAATAAAGAAGCTGCTTTGGGCCTATTGAAACACAGAATAGAGTAAGGTGGGAATTCCAAACAGAGATAGAAGAGAAAAGAAGGCGGAGTCAGGGAGATGCTAGCTGCTGAATGAGGTCGTGCTTACTCCAGAATCACATCTGAAGTTTGAGGGTGAGTTGAGAAGAGGAGGATGCTGACCCATCATTGCTCCCAATTTTCTAAGGACAGAGATGAGTCACAAGAGCCCTCTGTGTCAGGTCATGGATGATCCATGCGCTGCTGGAGGGCAGTGCCTGGGGCTCTTATTTGTTGAGTGCCCTTTGATAACCCAAGGCTCAGCTGACAAATTGTATATTTCTGTCACACTGAGGACTGACTCACCCCTTTGTTTCCTTCTAGGTGATATTAAAACTGTCACGTGTCAGTGTTTTGAATAGGATCATAGCTTGAAGCAACTATCAGGGAGTGTAAAATGTGTTCACATGCTATTTATTTTATTTTATTATCTATCTATCTATCTATCTATCTATCTATCTATCTATCTGTCTGTCTATCATCTTTCTATCTTTATATATATCTTTCTGTATGCCAGAAGGGGGCACCAGATCTTATTATACATGGTTGTGAACCACCATGTGGTTCCTGGGAATTGAACTCAGGACTTCTGGAAGAGCAGCCAGTGCTCTTAATCTCTGAGCCATCTCTCCAGCTCTTAGTTTATTTTTTAAAAATTATTTCTGTGTATGAGTGTTTTTCTTACTTGCACATATGTGCATTACATGCATGCAGTGCTTACAGAGGCCAAAAAAGGGCGAGGGCTCTGCTGGAACTGGAGTTGCCATGAGGGTGCTGAGAATCAAACCCAGGTCCTTTGGAAGAGCAGCCAGTGCTCTTAACCTCTGAGCCATCTCCCAGCCCCCTTTTTTTGTTCTGGTTAGTTTGTTTTTGCTCTGGAGACAGTGTTTCCAAGCTGTCTCCAGCCTTGAGAGAGTTTCCTTTTAGTTTTTTAGTTTTTTCTTTTAATAAAACCACTTATTAGTCCCGAACCTCCTGTTGGTTAGAAGTTATTGATGAAGGGGAGAGTCCTCTTTTGAGCAGGTTTTGATTCTCAGTCTTCTGGAATGTCCGTTTCAGGAAGGCAGTGACCTTGATTTCCTCTCCACCCTGTATTTCCAGTGCCCAATGATAGGTGCTTAGCAAATGCCTGTTGAATTGGATAGTAATTATGTGTTTCTACTAGGCAGCACATTATGCTTTTTAATAAAGGCAGAACTGAGTCACAGGTCCAGCTATGTGAACTGGTCAGTGTCAAACATCCAGTCAAGGTTTTTTATTTTTGAGAAGAGTATCACTCTGAGCCCAGCTGACCAGGATATAGCATGAGCCCACCGTGTCGGGCTTTAGATCTAAGACATGAAATCCTGTCTGCCAGCTTTCAGATCTGATCTCCCCCCCTCTCCCACCCCAACACTGGGAATCAAACCTGGTTGTCGATGTGTCAGGTCTAGAATTATCCAGGAGATAAACTGCTGTGCATGTCTGTAAGGATGTTTCTAGATGAGGTTAATTGGGAAGGACTCACTTTACCTGTGGGCAACATTGCCCATGGCTGGGCTCCCGGGACTGAATAAAAGGAGAAGTGACCTTAGCATTTATTTTGTATTGGGATTAAAGGCGTGTGGCCTTTATCAGCAGTGATTTATCTTATTTACTAGCTTACTTATTTTTGGTTACATATATTAGTGTGTTTCTGTGCATGTGGGCGTAGGTGCCTGCAGAGACCACGAGAGGGCAATGGCTGTCCTGGAGCTGGAGTGACAGGTGGTTGTGACCTCTGGTGTAGGGGCTGGGATTGAAACCCAGTCCTTTTTCAAGAGTAATGTGTGCTCTTAACCCCTGAGCCATTTCTCCCAGCCCTGAGACAAGGTTTTGCCTTTTACCCTGGCTGGCCTTGAACTTGTCATTTTCCTGCCTCAGCTTCCGCAATAGCCTGCTAATATTACCACCTGTGGCTTGGAGCTCGTGTACTTCATCGGTGTCCTATATATCTCTTCCCCATGAAGTGAAGAATGAGGGCCTGGTCCATGTCTCTTAGGTGCTAGACACCCATTCCTATCTCCACTGAAAATATCTCGGAAGTGTTATGGATTCAGTTAGTCTCTGTGGGGGAGGCCCTGACTCCTACCTAGGATCTCAGAAGGTGACCTTGTTTGGAGGTAGGCTCTCTGTGGAGATTATCAAGTTGAAGTGAGGTCATTAGAATAGGTCCTAGGTCCGTATCCCTGGTGTCATCACCACGGGAAACTGGGGCACAGAGGGCTGTGCACAGAGAGAAGATGCTGTAAGGAATATAGGGAGGAACTGGCCATCTATTAGCCAAGGCTTGGGGCAGATTCCCTTCCTCAGTCCCAGCTGGACCAGCTCTTGCTAGGTTCTGATCAGCATCTTGTCCATCCATTTCTGATGTTTTAAAGATTTATTTATTTTTATTTATGAGTATGAGTATTTTGCTGGCATGTATGTAGTACATGTTCATTTCTAGTGCCCAAGGAGGCTAGAAGAAGGCATTGGATTCCTTAGAACTGGAGACATGGGTGGGGCCCTCTGTCTTAGGGTTTCTATTGCTGTGATGAAACATCATGATCAAAGCAAGTTGGGGAGGGAAGGGTTATGAGGTTTATACTTTCACATCACAGTCCATCACTAAAAGAAGTCAGGGACAGGAAACTCCAGCAGTTCTGGGACATGGATGAAGGAGCAGATGCAGAGGCCACGGAGAAACTGTTAACTGGCTTGCTTCTCCTGGCTTGGTCAGTCTGCTTTCTTGTAGAACCTAGGACCCCTAGCCTAGGGGCGACCCCACCCACAATGGATTGGGCCTCCCCCACTGATCACTGATTAAGAAAATGCCGTACAGGTTTGCCTACAGCCTGATCTCTTGGAGCCGGTTTCCCAACTGAAGTTTCCTCCTTTCAGACGGCTCTGGCTTCAGTCAAGTTGCCATGAAACTATCCGGGTGGCTACCATATGGGTTCTGGGAACCGAACCCAAGTCCTCTTCAAACTCAGCAGGTGGTTTTAACCACTGAGCCGTTTCTCCAGCCCCAATTTCTGTTGTTTAACTTGCTTGGTTTGTAGCATTTTGTGATTTTTCAGCCAGAAAAATTTTGGGGTCCTCTTTAAGAACATTATGCGCTCTTAACTGCAGAGCCATCTCCCCAGTTCCTGTTTATTTATTTATTTTTTTGAGACAAGGTGTCTAGCCCAGGTTGTCCTTGAACTCCCTTGTAGTCTTAGGAGTACCCCAACCTTCTGATCCTCTTATCTTTTCCTGAGTGCTTGGATTACAGATGTTGCCACAACACTGGTTTTGTGTGGTACTAGAGATGGAAGCCAGGGGCTGGTGCATGCTGGACAAACACTCTACCACCTGAGCTATATCTGCAGCCCTGAGGACTTCACTAGATTGCATCTGTGGCAGTCTTACCTCCCCTCTCCCCCATGTAAGCTACAAAGCTCAGGCTCAGGATGTGGCTGTGGGACCACGAGGAAAGGCTGCTCACGTCATGGCTGACCAGTAAGCTATAACCCAGGACCCTTTGGTGACTTCCAGTACCCTTTCCCAGCAACCAACTTCCACCAGTCAGTGCCCAGCACTCTGGTCTTTGTGTCTGTTGTCACCCGATTTCCTTCCTTTGTGCTTCAGCCTGGCTGGACTCCCTTAGGAGGACACTAGCCCTGTTGCATCGAGGCCCATTCCATGGTCTTACCTGCGTGGCATTGGAATATCTCTACAAAGATGCTGTTTCCCAAGTATCCACTTTCCCAGTGCCGGGTAGACGGGGATGTGTGTGGGACACTGTCCTACCCTAGGCTGGGTGGAGCCCGTCCTCAGCCCTGATGTGCCTGTCCTCACCCATGTCTTCTAGAGGAGGAACGGGTGGACATTCTGGTCAACAACGCAGCTGTGATGCGGTGCCCGCACTGGACCACTGAGGATGGCTTTGAGATGCAGTTTGGTGTCAACCACCTGGGTGAGATCTGGGCTGAGAGTGGGTTCTCCTTGGAGAGTCACCCAATCTGGGGGGTGGGGTCTTGCTCCATTCTTTTAAAATTTATTAATGTAAGTGTCTTGTCCCATAGTCTGGGTGAGTCTTGATTTTTTTCCTCTGTTGCTTTTAAAAAATTAATTTTTAGGTCATCATGTAAGTAGTAGTATTTCGTATGTGTATGTCTTATACATTGGTCTCACTTGTTACTCTCCCCCGACTGCTGTTCTCTCAGGCCTTCTTTTTCTCCCCGTAGTCCACTTTTGTTGGCATGCAAAGGAGTTTCCACAATAGCCTGGACTGGAGTGTAACAAAGGTTTATCTGTTAAGGGGATAAACTCACAGAAAGAGTAGCGATCTGCAGTCCCCAGCCGTGCTCTGGGAACTGGATCGGAATCCAGCCCCAAGAGGCCCGCACTTGCTGTGTACACGAGACCACGTGGGCTGGTATCTTAAAGGCAATTGGCTGAAGGCTTTCCCACAGGATTCTTTCGTCGTTTTATTTCTGTGACTGTGATAAAACGCCCTAGCAAAGAAGCAGTTTAGAGGAGAAAAGGTTTATCTGACTCACAGTTCCAGTCCCATAGCTTTGGGAAGTCAAGGGCAGCTGGGACTTGAAGTGGCTGAATCACATCACATCCACAGTCAAGAGGGGGGAGACGCATGTGCACCAGCCACTTTCAGGGTAGTGATCACAACCAAGATACCCACCTGCCGACATGGCCACAGCAAACATGACCTCTGCAGCTCCTCTCTGAGGTTCTGTTTCCAGGCTAGGTTGTGCCAGATGGACAGTGAAAATGACTGTATCTTCCCTTCTGAATTTTTCTTTCTTTTAAAAAAGATTTGTTTTTAGTGTGTGTGTGTGTGTGTGTGTGTGTGTGTGCGTGTGTGTGTTGCCCGCATGTGTGTTTGTGCACCACATGCATGCCTGGTGACCTCTGAGGCCAGAAGAGAGTATCAGATCCCCTAGGATAGGATTTGTGAGCAGCCATATGGATGCTAGGAATTGAGCCCGAGTCCTCTGGAAGAGCAGCCAGTGCTCTCAACTGCTGAGCCGTCTCCCCAGCTCTGATCTCAGTTTTCTTTACGGCCTCCTATTTCTCCATTGCATATATCTATCACATGTTCTTTGATTTTTCCCCTCACCCAGGTGGTGGTACACACCTTTCTTTAATCCTAGTACTGGGGGAACAGAGGCAGGTGGAATCTCTGTGAATTCCTAGGTTAGCCTAGTTTATATAAGAAGTTCCAGACCAGTCAAGGTTATGTATAGTCTCAAAAACTTAAAAAAAAATTTAACTTTGAGAATTTCCTATATGCTTACAGTGAAATATGATCATATCTGCCCAGCATTTCTCCTCTCCAGACTCCACCCTGTCCTCTGCAGCATGCTCCCGTCCCAACTTCTTGTCTGTCGAGACCCAGGCTAGCCTTGAACTTGTATCCAAAGACGACTGTGAACATCCCATCCTCCTTCCTCTGCTTCCCCGGAGCTGGGATTATAGGCACATGCCACTGTGCCTGGCCTTTTTCTGTTTTGGATACAAGGTCTCGGTATCACATTATCTTTTATCTGTCCATCTGTTGATGATCTTCTAGGCTGTTCCACTTCTGGCCATAGGAATCAGTACACTGCAGATTAAACATGGCTGAGCAGGTGTCTCTGTGGTGTGCTGACTTAGAGCGCCTCTGTCTCTGTCCAGGAGAGGTGGAACTGGGCTGTGTGGTAGGTAGTCCAGTGTAGAGAAGTCCGCACTAATGTCCACAGTGGCGACATAGTAGCAGTGAGTAGGCTCCCTTTCCATGTGTCCTCCCCGCATTTGTCTTCATCTGTTTTCTGGGTGATGGACATCCTTACTGGGTGGAGATGACGTCTCACAACAGTTTCTCTGCTAAAGGTACAGAATGCCTTCTCAAATATTCTTTGACCATTTGCATTTCTTCAGTTGAGAACTGTCTGTTCAGTTCGTTAGCCTCTTTATTGATTGGATGATGCTTTTGTTCTTTAACTTTTGCATTCTTCCCAAGTTCTCATTTTTGCTAATGAAAGGGAGAAAAAAGGAAGAGAGGCTGCAAGAGGAAGCTGCCATTTCACCACCAGAATAGCTATGATTAAAAAAGAATTAACTTGGTATGGTGGCTTTAATGAGAATGGCCCCCATAGCCTCATATATTTGGTTCCCAGGTAGTGGAACTGTTTGGGAAGAGTTAAGAGTTGTGGCCTGTTGGAGGCGGTGTGTTATTGGGCTTTGTCTCTTTCCTCCTCTGCCTGTGGACCAGGATATAATGATACTATGCCTGCCCGCCACCATGGTTACTATGGACCAACCCTCTAAAACTAGGCAAGTGCTTTCTTTTGTAAGGGATGACATGGTATCTCTTCATAACAATAGAATAGTAACTGAGACACTGGGCTTGGTGTCATCCACCATGGCTCTAGTGGGGGAGCACAGCCACTAATACACCCTTGATGGAAGGGAGAAGGTCTTTTCAACCAAGTGCCCAGCTCCTGATGTCCATGGAGTGAGGGAGGATGGGGTATCTGCCCAGCCTGATGGGTTGGCTGAGATCAACAACAGGTGTCACAGTCAGCCTGTCCTCATATCCATTGCTGCCACCTTTAATCCTTGCAGAGGCAGGAGGATTGCCTGGAGTTCAAGGTTAGTCTAACCAACTGAGTGGGTTCTTAGGCTCATCAGGCAGAGCTCCATAGTGAGACTTGTCTCAGCCTGATCTGCGTTTGATCCCTGAGGTGGGGGAAGGAGGATACAAGCTCCCGAAGGATGCTCTTCCCTCCACGTGCTGTGGTCCATGTTCAATTGGAAACAAAAATCTGAGTTCAAGGCCAGCCTGCTTTACAGACTGAGTTCTAGGACAGCTAGGGCTACACAGAGAAATCCTGTCTTGTAAAAAAAAAAAAAAAGCCAAAAAAGAAAAAAAAAAAGAAAAATCAGCTGAATGTAAATCTAAGTTTTTTTTCTCCTCAAAAAAACAAAACAACTCCAAGCAGAATAATAAAGTGGGTAAGGGAGAATAATAGAGGAAGAGGAGGATTATGCTACCGCTGGGAATGAAAAATTAAAATTGTGGCTCAGTGGTTAAGAGGACTGGCTGCTCTTGCAGAGGACCTGGGTTTGAGTCCCATCTCTGACTCCAGTTTCAGGGGATCCACCACCCTCTTGTGGCCTCCATGGGCACTGCATGCATGTTTTGCACAGATACACATGCAGACAAAACACTCATACACATAAAAAATATCTTAAAAAAGTAAAATAGCCATTGTGAGAAGATAGTGTTTTCTTGTCGTCCTTCATCTAGGTCACTTTCTGTTGACAAACTTGCTGCTGGACAAGCTGAAGGCCTCGGCCCCTTCGCGCATCATCAACTTGTCCTCCCTGGCTCATGTTGCTGGGCACATAGACTTTGATGACTTGAATTGGAAGACAAAAAAGTATGACACCAAGGCGGCCTACTGCCAGAGCAAGTTGGCTGTTGTCCTCTTCACCAAGGAGCTGAGCCGCCGGCTGCAAGGTGTGCACATGGCGAGCTTTTCTCTTCTCCTTCCTTCCTCCTCGTCTGGAATAGTTCTGTAACCCGGAGCTGTTGGTGGACTTTAGACAAAGGATGGCACCCTGTACCACCATGCCGTGGCCCCTTCCAGTGCTGGAGGTGGACATCACTAGTAAATCGTGGTTCTAATGATTGCTGTTTGGCCTCAACCAGCCTGCCGTCATCAGACATGCTTATCTTGGATAGCTTTCTAAGCCTCTGGTGTTCTAAGCCAGTGGTTGTCCACCGCGACTGGTTTTGGCTCTGGGAACACATCAGTGTTTGCAGACATGCCTGTCACAAATGGGTTCGTGAGAGGCTGCTCCTGGCATCTAGTTGGTTGAATTCAGGGGTCCTCCTGGGTGGTTCCCCAGTTCCTTCCACTCTAATGGAAGGAATGTAGTATTAGGGATAAAGAAGCTTTCCCTGGCTTCTTGCTTCTCAAAAGTTGTCTGTGGCCAGCAGTGCAGGCCACTTTGGGAGACAGTCATAACTGCAGCATCTTAGATCCCAGGCCAGTCCCCTGCTTCAGACGCTGGTGGGGGTGGTAGAGCCCAGGAATGTGGGTCTCTTATGCCCCCAGGGCTGCTGTGCTGGGGAGGCCACTTGAGATGGAGGCTTCAGAGCACAGAGGATAATGTGGGTTCAAGTGTGGGAAACAGCCTAGGTTAGGGAAGACCCAGAGTGTAGTGGTGGCTACAGCAGCCTTCTAGGCAAGGGGCCAACCTGGTCTTTTTCACTAGTCTTTATGTGTGCCTGTTTGTATGCGTGCACGAGCACGTGTGCATGCATGTGGTCTGTATGTGTGTGTGTGTAAGTCAGTGGACAATGTTGGCTGCCATCCATGTTGCTTTTTATTTGAGACAGTGTCTCTCCTTGGCCTGGAGCTCATCACCTAGGCTAGGCTATAGCTTCAGTGAGCCCTGGGGATCTACCTGTCTCTGCCTCCCCAGCACTCACTAGGGATTAGAAGCCTGGATTACCATCACAGGCATGTGTTTTGACCTGGGTTCTGGGCATCAAACTCAGGACCTCCTGTGTGGCAAGCTCTTTAACAGCTAAGCTATCTCTACCACTTGACAGTCTCTATTGTTCCCAGGCACAGGTGTGACGGTCAATGCTCTGCACCCCGGTGTGGCCAGGACAGAGCTGGGCAGACATACAGACATGCACAACTCTGCCTTCTCCAGCTTCACACTTGGTGAGTCCCCTTCCAGCTTGGTATCCCCTCACAGAGCCTTGTTAGCTGGGGATCCAGGACTTTCCCTCAGAGATGGTCACTTTATTTCTTTTTGATTCTTCTCCCTGGGTCTCACTATGGTATCTCTGACTGACTTGGAACTTGCTATGTAGACCAGGCTGGCCTCAAACTCACAGAGATCTGCTTGCCTCTGCTTCAGAGTGCTGGGATTAAATAAATGTGCCTTCACACCTGACATTTTTTTTCCCCCATCAACATGGCCTTAATGACTAGGCTGGACTTGAACTCATTATATGGGTGAGACTGGTCTTAAACTTCTGACCCTTTCACCTTCTGAGTGCTGTGTGTGCCACTTTCTGCTCCTTCACATGTCTTCCTGGGGTAGAAGATGAGTCATAATTCTATGTGGTTCTGACCTCAGGTCAACAGAAAACAGGCTATAGCCCCACTGATGAATAAGAAAATTGTCCTGAGCCGGGCGGTGGTGGCGCACGCCTTTAATCCCAGCAGAGGCAGGCGGATCTCTGAGTTCGAGGCCAGCCTGGTCTACAAGAGCTAGTTCCAGAACAGGCTCTAGAAACTACAGGGAAACCCTGTCTTGAAAAACAAACAAACAAACAAACAAACAAAAAAAAGAAAATTTTCCTGGAGGATAAGCCTTGAGCTGATGTTGAAGGAACGGCAGGCTGTGTCCCACCACCCGGCTAGCTTTACCCAAAATAATTACACAGAAACTGTATTCATTTAAATACTGCCTGGCCCCTGGCCCGTTATCTGTAGCTTCTTATTGGTTGATTCTCATATCTTGCTTTAACCCACATTTAGTAATTTATATAGCACCACGAGGGGTGGCTTACCAGGAGAGATCTTAACCTGCGTCCATCTCAGAGAGGAGAAGCATGGCGACTGCATATGGTGACTGCCTGAAGCGTCTCCCCTCTCTTTCCCACAATTCTGTTCTGTCTACTCCGCCTACCTAATTTTCTGTCCTATTGGGCCAAGCAGTTTCTTTATTAATTAACCAATGAAAATCCTTCATCAAGCTGATTTCTAGGGTCAGGCTGTACACAGGGTAGCCTCCTCAGCTTCACTCAAAATTAAGTCACCAGGAAACACACCTCCTGGTTTTTATAACATTTTAATATGTAGACTAATTTAACCATTCCTCCTGCCTCTGCTTCCTGAGTACTGGGATCACAGATACTCTAAGATCACCATGCTTGTTGCTTTGAGCCTGTTTCCTTATCTGCATAGTGAGGTCCATGATAGGACTGTCCTCATAGTCAGTGAGAAGAAGAGGTGAGATTGCCCATATTGACTGCACAGTGCCTGACCAAGAATGTAGTTTGACTCATAGCCAAACATTAGGTGGAGAGAGCTGAAATTGGAGGTCTCCATCACATCTCTCCCCTTGGAGTTCAGGAAACCCCATAGAAGAGGGGGAGGAAGAATTGTAGGAGCCGAAGGGGTTGAGGACACTGTGAGAACACGGCTCATAGAATCAACTAAGCAGGGCTCATAAAGACTGGATTGGCAATCACAGAGCCTGCATGGGTTTGTACTGGGTCCTCTGTATATATGTTATAGTTATTAGCTTGCTTTTTTTTGGGACTCCTAACAATAGGAGTGGGGGTGTCTCTGACTCTTTTGTCTGCTCTTGGGACCCTTTCCCTCCCACTAAGTTCCTTTGTCCAGCCTTGATGTGAGGGTTTGTGTCTAGTCTTGTTGCGTCTTGTTATTTGGTGTCCAGTTGATAACTCTGGAACACCTGCTCTTTTCTGATAGGAAATGGAGGAGGAGTGACCTCGGGGAGGGAACGAGGGGGTGCTGGAGGAGTGGGGGGAGTGGAGACTGTGGTTAGGATGTATTGTATGAGAGGGGAGGGAACGAGGGGGTGCTGGGAGGAGTGGGGGAAGTGGAGACTGTGGTTAGGATGTATGAGAGAAGAAATAGAAGAAGAAGAATATAGTCTGAGTCAATAGAACATTATAACTGGTATTTATAATCCTTGAGAGTCATCTAGTGGGCATGTATCAAGAATTTTAACCTAAGAGTACCTTGAAGTATATTTAGTAAATTGAAGGCTGGAGATGTAGCTCAGTGGACAGAGTGCTTGGCTACCATGTCACAAAACCCTGGGTTTGAATCTGCAGCAACCACATAAAATCAACGTGTTGGTATATGCTGTCCAGTACTCGGGAGGTGGGCGGCAGGAGATAAGAAGTTTAAGATAATCTTTGGCTGTATAGTGAGTTCAGGGCCAGCCTGGGCTACATGTGTCCCTGTCTGAGAAGAAAGATTATGTTCAAGGATAGAATAGGGAAAAATACGTTTTCATTTTTTCTGGAAACCCTGGGGAGGTTTCCTGTAGGAGGCAGATTTTGTGCTCATCCCTCTGTTTGGAGTTTTTTTTTTGGGGGGGGGAGGGGAATGCTGCCAGGGAAGGGACCTTTAGGTAGAGGGAACTGCAAGAGGACAAAGGCATGGAGGTGGGTCCGTGGGTCTTCAGGGAAGGTTCCATCCCTAGGGATTTTGGGGGGGTAGAGCAGGGAATTTTCTTTTTTCTCTCTCTTTCCTTTTTTTTGACTGAATGTTCTGTGGTTGATTGTAGGGCCCTTCTTCTGGCTGCTGTTCAAGAGTCCCCAGTTGGCGGCCCAGCCCAGCACATACCTGGCAGTGGCAGAGGAACTGGAGAGCGTTTCTGGGAAGTACTTTGATGGACTCAGAGAGAAGGCTCCGTCTCCTGAGGCTGAAGATGAGGAAGTAGCCCGGAGACTTTGGGCTGAAAGTGCTAACTTGGTGGGCTTGGACATGGCTCATGGGTCCCCTGGAAGGGGACAGTCCCTCCCCAGATAACCTTCAAAGATCCAGATGGAACTGTATTACCAAGGCCGCTGGCTGCCATGCCCTCATCCTCTGGGGCACTGTTGGCATTGTTACTCTCAAGACCATGGTTGTTGGCTGCCATGCACTCATCATCCTCTAGGGGCAGTATTGGGACTGTTAGACTCCCAAGACCATGGCTGCTGGCTGCCATGCTCTCATCTTCCTCTAGAGGCAGTGTTGGCACTGTCAGAATCTTATGACTATAGCTGTTGGCTGCCATGCCTTTATCATCCTCTAGGGGCAGTGTTGGGACTGTTTGACTCCCAAGACCATGGATGCTGGCTGCCATGCTCTCATCTTCCTTTAGGTGGCAATGTTGGTCCTTTTTTGTTAGCTGACCACATTCAGTTGGACCACAGCTGAGCATTGATGGGGTATGTGTGGTGGTGGCAGGTATAATGTACTCTGATGATTTCTGGGGAGTGGGTCTATCAGGCGTCTCTCTTGGGAATGATTTTGGGCAATGTTCAAAGGTAGCTGTGGTGGTGACTGATTGATCCACTGTTAAAGAGCGGGTAATCAGACAAATATGGCCAGTCAGTCATAGTTTTTTTGTGGGCCTTTGCACACTTCTGTCTCCTCTAAGAGTTGGCTATTGTTTCAAAAGCAACTTGGGAGCAAAAGGGCTTACTTTAGCTTACAGGATATAGTGCATCATGGAGGAGGGACGCCACGGCAGGAACTCAAAGCAAGAGCTTGACGCAGATACCAGGCTTACACTCAGATAACTGTCTTTTATTTTCATCATTATTATTTCTTTTACACAGAGAGTCTTACTCTGTAACTCTGGCTTTCCTGGAGCTTGCCCAGGATGGCCTTGAGCTCACAGAGATCTGCCTGCTGGGATTAAAGACGTGTTGTCATGCCTGAGTCAGGTGCCAGCCTAGGCCTACCTGCCCAGGAATGGGACCACCTACAGTGGGCTTGTCCCTTCTACACCAATTAGCAAGCAAGAAATGTCCCACGGACATTCACCCAGGGCATTCTTGTCCAAGCAATTCTCCGGTTGAGGATCCCTTCCTCTTCTGGGTGTGTCAAGTTGATAATCAAAGGAACCAGGATGGCTCTTGATTGTAAACAGCCGTGGGTAACTGCTACCTCATGGGATGGTGTGGGCATTAAGCTCTTGTCTGGCTCAGTAAAGGACAGCTACGGACCTAGTGTCCTGGCTGAGGTGCTGGGATTCGGTGGAGACCCTGGCCTTCACCACCGGAATGGAGTGAAAAGCTTCTAGCTGCTGCCTCTGAGGACCAGCATCACCTGAGATCATGATCTCTCCAATTCTTTTTTTTAAAATATTTATTTATTATGTATACAATATTCTGTCTGTGTGTACGCCTGCAGACCAGAAGAGGGCACCAGACCCCATTACAGATGGTTGTGAGCCACCATGTGGTTGCTGAGAATTGAACTCAGGACCTTTGGAAGAGCAGGCAATGCTCTTAACCTCTGAGCCATCTCTCCAGCCCCGATCTCTCCAATTCTTATGATAATTTTAACCTTAGATTCTCAAGCTTTCTGTATGATTATAATAACTTGCTGGGTGTAGTAACACCAGCACTTAAGAGGTAGAGGCAGGAGGATCGAGCATTCAAGGTCATCCTCTGCCAGCCTGGGCTATACAAGATCCTGTCAAAACAAGTCAAAACAGTGAAATCTCCAAATGTAGCTGAGTCATAGATTTAAAAAAAAACAAACATTTTCTTAGTGTGTATGTGTATGTGCATGTGCACAGGTATGCCCTTGAGTGTCTGCCTTCAGTGCGGAGTTCATTCAGAGGACAACTTGTGGGAATTGTTCTTGTCTTGTGAGTCTTGGGGATACAACTCAGTTTGTCCAGCCTTGTGACAAAGACCTTCACCTCTGAACATATCACCACATGACCCTGAACCTGAGTCATAGGTTTTATTTTATCCATTGTATATGGAATTTATTTCACACACAACTTGAATATTTATTCCTTTTAAGAAACCGACTTTTAAGTTACTGAGGCAGTGAAGCAAGCTGCTGCTGACTCTGTAGTGGTGGAAGGTGCAGCTCACCATATGGCAGGGATCACTGAGGTTGGGCTGTCTTAGGGAACTTCTGCTTCAGAAATGGGACACTCAGCTGGGATGTAGAATTTCCGGACCATCAAAAAGGTCAGTAGATAGCTGGGAAGTACACACCTTTGATCCCAGCACTTGGGAGACAGAGGCAGGCAGATCGCTGAGTTTGAGGTCAGCCTGGTCTACAGAGCTAGTTGCAGAACAGCCAAGGCTACATAAGGAAAGCTCAGTAGACCACTGGGTACTTAGAGCAGGACTGGCCTAGAATTGTCACTTGCCAAGTGACTGCAGAGCCCAGCCAACCACGTAGCACCTGCTCTGCTGGCACAGTGACACCAAGAAGCACCTCATTGCTACAGAATATTTTGAAGCCACGAGAGGTGAGAATTGAAAGCTCTTTGTCATCCACTCCAAAGCTGCCCAAGTTCTGTCTTAATAGCAGTGTTCCTAGTAGGGTATATTTTGCAACCAAATCATATGTAGAAAGATGCCCTTGGATGTACAATATATTTATATATCTATTTATTTATATTTCATGTATATCTGTTTATCTTGTACATGCAGTGCCTGAGAAGTTGCAACCAAATCATATATAGAAAGGTACCCTTGGATGTACAATATTGATAGCATGCATCTCTCTCTCTCTCTCTCTCTGTCTCTCTCTCTCTCACACACACATCTATCTATCTATCTATCTATCTATCTATCTATCTATCTATCTATCTATCATCTATCTATCATCTATCTATCTTTCTTGTATATCTGTTTGTCATGTGCATGCAGTGCCTGAGAAGGATAGAAGAGGACTCCAAATCTGGAACTGGAGTTACAGTTGTAAGTCTCCATATGGGTGCTGGGAATTGAATATGGGTCCCAGGTCCTCTGGAAGAGCAAGCCAGTGCTCTTAACCACTGAGCCATTACACTGTTAGATTCTCCTGCCTCTGTCTTCCCTGTTTAATGATCCCCTTGGTCATATAAGCCCATCAGGATAATCCAAGACAATGCTTTACTGTTTTTAAAATCAGTAGAGCAGACTTAATGCTATCTGTTATCTGGTCCTGTTTGCCAGGTAAAGTAACACAGTCCTTTGTTTCTGTGTCCCAGGTTCTGGTGATGGGATCTAGCTACCCTGGGGAAGGCCATTGCTCTGCTGACTGTATACTCCCCTTTATAAAGCCTGGCTCTTAAGGTTTTCCAATGACGCCCACTTATTTCTCATCCATTCTGGTCTGCTTTAATTAGGCTGGTTCAACTCCACTTTTTTTTTCTTTTGAGACAGTTTCACTGTGTAGTTCAGACTAAACTTGAACTCTAGATCTCATCTCAGCCTCTCGAGCCCAGAGATTACAGGCCCACTATATGTTGCCAACTTGCAATGTTTATAACCAAATAAACAAAAATATACATTCCTGTTATTAATTCGCCATTGTTTTTTTTGTTTTGTTTTTGTTTTTAAAAACACACACAAAAAAGGGTTTCTCTGTGTAACAGTCCTGGCTGTCCTAAAATTCCCTTTGTAGACCAGGCTGGCCTTGAACTCACTGTCTCTGCCTCCCTAAGTGCTGGATTAAAGACGTGTGCCACCACATCCTGGCTTGTCCTCTTTTATTTGGTGTGTGTGTGTGTGTTCTTGCTGGGACAAACTTCCTGACAAAAGCCACTGAAGGAAAGAAGGCTTCAGTCTGGGTGGCAGCTCCAGGGTATGATCCATTATGGTGTGGAAGGTGTGACGGCAGGGACTTGGGGCAGCTTGTCCACCCTGCATTTTCAGACAGGAGGCAGAGGAAGGAATGCTGCTGCTTAGCTCCCCTTTGGCTTTGATTTTTTTGTACATTATTTATGTGTGTGTTGTGCATGCATCACGGTGTGCTTGTGCAAGCCAGATGGTAACTTATGGGGGGTTTGGTGACAAGTGCCCTTCTTACTCAATAAGCCATCTTGCCGGCTCCCTTCATCATTATTATTGGTGGTGGTGGTGAGGGGCGAATGCCACACCATGTGTGTGGACGCAAGAGAACAACTTTCACGGAGTCAGTTCCTTCCTGCCACCGTTACATGAGTTCTGGGGGTTGAAGTCAGGTTGTCAGGCATTTGTAGCAAGTGCCTTTCCCTGCTGAGCTGTCTCACCAACTTCTGTGTTCCTTTTTATTCTGTCTTCTACTCAAGCCCTTAGTGTAGTGTTGCTTACACTTGCTGCGGCTCTTCACATTGCAATTAGTTCAACCTAGAAACTTCCTTATAGACTTGATCAGAGCTTTGTCCTAGGTAGCACTAGATACTATCAGGTTGACAGTATTTACCACCACAGGGTGTCTTTCTTGGGAGATGGCATTTATCTGAAGGAGGTAAAAGTCTAAACTTATCTGGAGCCCAGGCTACCAAGGTAGCTGATCAATGGGGATGCTTTTCATGCTGGGGGGATTTGTCTTTCTTGCACATGGATGTGACTGCTTCTGACCACAAACTCTCATGACCAACATCCACTTCCTCTTCAAAATCAAGAGATCTCAAGTGCCACAAATGCTACAGTGTCCTAATCCTGAGGCCTGAGATGGCTCGAAAACAGCAGCACCCTAAGATATATGAAAGATGACAAAATCTACTTGAAAAGACAGCCCAGAGAAGAATTCGTGGGCAAGTAATTAAGCCAACTAAAAAAGCTGGGCTTATAATCCTAGCCTTGGAAAGGCTGAGACAGGGGCATCTTGAATTTGAGTCTAGTTTGGGCTACAATAGTGCGATTCTATTCAAAAACTGAAAGTCAAACCACTTTGAGTAAAGATAAAAACCAAAACCAACCAACCAAACAAAAACCAAAAAACCCCAAACCAAACCAAACCAAAAACCAGACCAGAGAAACAGTGACAGAAAATTGCTTTGTATGGTGACTCAACACGGAAAGGAATTGAACTTGCATCAGCTTGTATGGACTGTTCTTCAGAGCTGGGGAATTCTATCCTGTTGCCTTTGGTGACCCACTGTAACAGGATGTTCAAAGGGTACCAATTGGGCTGATAGTTACCTATCTTTTTATATGGTTTATTTTTTTTTATATTTAAAAATTTTCATCTCCTCCCCTCCTCCCACTTCCCTCCCGTCCCCTCCACCCATACCCCCCCATCCCTCTCCAGGCCAAGGAGCCATCAGGGTTCCCTACTCTATGTTAAGACCAAGGTCCTCCCAACTCCCCCCAGGTCCAGGAAGGTGATCAACCAAGCTGAGAGGGCTCCCACAGAGCCTGTCCATGCAGAAGAATCAAAGCTCAGCGCCTTTGTCCTTGGCTTCTCAGTCAGCCTCCACCGTCAGCCACATTCAGAGAGTCCGGTTTGGTCTCATGTTCCATCAGTCCCATTCCAACTGGAGTTGGTGATCTCCCATTAGTTCTGTCCCACCGTCTCCATGGGTGAACGCACCCCTCACGGTCCTGACTTCCTTTCTCATGTTCTCCCTCCTTCTGCTCCTCATCCTTGGGAGCTCAGTCCGGTGCTCCAATGTGGGGCTCAGTCATTTTCTTCATCTATCGCCAGGTGGAGGTTCTATGGTGATATGCAAGAAATTCATCAGTATGGCTATAGGAACTGGCCTTTTCAGGCTCCCACTCCTCAGCTGCCCAAGGAACTAGATGGGGGCGTCTCCCTGGAAACCCGGGAACCCCTCTAGAGTCAAGTCTCTTGACAACCCTCAGATGGCTCCCTAAATTAAGATATATGCTTCCCTGCTCCCATATCCACCCTTCCTGTATCCCAAGCATCCCATTCCTCTGAGCGCCCCCATTCTCCCCTTCACACTTTTCTCTCCCCATCTTCCCTTGGCCCCATCTCGCCCGACCCTCAAGTTCCCAATTTTTGCCTGGCGATCGTGTCTACTTCCAATATCCAGGAGGATTACTATATGTTTTTCTTTGGGTTCACCTTCTTATTATCTTCTCAAGGATCCCGATTACAGGCTCAATGTCCTTTAATTATGGCTAGAAACTGATTATGAGTGAGTACATCCCATGTTCATCTTTTTGGGTCTGGGTTACCTCACTCAGAATAGTGTTTTCTATTTCCATCCATTTGCATGCAAAATTCAAGATGTCATTGTTTTCTACCGCTGAGTAGTATTTTAACATGTATATATTCCACAGTTTCTTCATCCATTCTTCCACTTAAGGGCATCTAGGTTGTTTCCAGGATCTGGCTATTACAAATAATGCTGCTATGAACATAGTTGAGCAAATGCTTTTGTAGTATGATTGGGCATCTCTTGGGTAAATTCCCAAGAGTGGAATTACTGGGTCCTGGGGTAGATTGATCCTGAATTTCCTGAGAAACCTCCACACTGCTTTCCAAAGTGGTTGCACAAGTGTGCATTCCCACCAGCAATGGATGAGTGTACCCCTAACCCCACAACCTCTCCAGCAAAGGTTATCATTGGTGTTTTTGATTTTAGCCAATCTGACAGGTATAAGATGGTATCTCAAAGTTGTTTTGATTTGCATTTCCCTGATAGCTAAGGAGGTTGAGCATGACCTTAAGTGTCTTTTGGCCATTTGAACTTCTTCTGTTGAGAATTCTCTGTTTAGTTCAGCGCCCCATTTTTTAATTGGGTTAATTAGCATTTTAAAGTCTAGTCTCTTGAGTTCCTTATATATTTTAGAGATCAGACTTTTGTCAGTTGCAGGGTTGGTGAAGATCTTTTCCCAGTCAGTAGTCTGCCTTTGTGTCTTAGTGACAGTGTCCTTTGCTTTACAGAAGCTGCTCAGCTTCAGGAGGTCCCATTTATTCAATGTTGCCCTTAATGTCTGTGCTGCTGGGGTTATACGTAGGAAACGGTCTCCTGTGCCCATATGTTGTAGAGTACTTCCCACTTTCTCCTCTATCAAGCTCAGTGTGTTCAGATTAATATTGAGGTCTTTAATCCATTTGGACTTGAGTTTTGTGCATGGTGATAGGTATGGATCTACTTTCATTCTTCTACAGGTTGACATCCAGTTATGTCAGCACCTTTTGTTGAAGATGCCCTCTTTTTCATTGTATACTTTTGGCTCCTTTATCAAAAATCAGGTGTTCATAGGTTTGTGGTTTAAGATCCGGGTCTTCTATACGATTCCATTGGTCAACTTCTCTGTTTTTATGCCAATACCAAGCTGTTTTCCATACTGTAGCTCTGTAATAGAGTTTGAAGTCAGGGATGGTAATGCCTCCAGAAGTTCCTTTATTGTATAAGAATGTTTTGGCTATCCTGGGTTTCTTGTTTTTCCATATAAAGTTGATTATTGTCCTCTCAAGATCTGTGAAGAATTTTGATGGGACCTTGATGGGGATTGCATTGAATCTATAGATTGCTTTTGGTAGAATTGCCATTTTTACTATGTTGATCCTCCCAATCCAAGAGCAAGGGAGATCCTTCCATTTTCTGGTATCCTCTTCAATTTCTTTCTTCAAAGACTTAAAGTTCTTGTCAAATAAATCCTTCACTTCCTTGGTTAGAGTTACTCCAAGATATCTTATGCTATTTGTGGCTATTGTGAAAGGTGATACTTCTCTGATTTCTCTCTCTGCTTCCTTATCCTTTGTGTATAGGAGGGCAACTGATTTTTTGGAGTTGATCTTGTATCCTGCCACGTTACTGAAGGAGTTTATCAGCTGTAGGAGTTCTTTGGTGGAGTTTTTGGGGTCGCTTATGTACATTATCATATCATCTGCAAATAATGAAAGTTTAACTTCTTCCTTTCCAAATCGAATCCCCTTGATTCCCTTATGTTGTCTTATTGCTATTGCTAGAACTTCAAGCACTATGTTGAAGAGATAAGGAGAGAGTGGATAGCCTTGTCGTGTTCCTGAATTTAGTGGGATGGCCTTGAGTTTCTCTCCATTTAATTTGATGTTAGCTGTTGGCTTGCTGTAAATAGCCTTTATTATATTTAGGAATGACCCTTGCATCCCTAATCTCTCCAAGACCTTTATCATAAAAGGGTGCTGAATTTTGTCAAATGCTTTTTCAGCATCTAATGAGATGACCACATGGTTTTTTTCCTTCAGTTTATTTATATGATGGATTACATTGATAGATTTTCGTATGTTGAACTAGCCCTGCATCTCTGGCATGAAGCCTACTTGATCATAGTGGATAATTTTTCTAATGTGTTCTTGGATTCGGTTTGCCAGTATTTTATTGAGAATTTTTGCGTCAATGTTCATGAGTGAGATTGGCCTGTAATTCTCTTTCTTGCTTGAGTCTTTGTGTGGTTTAGGTATCAGGGTAACTGTAGCTTCATAGAAGGAATTTGGCAGTGACTCTTCTGTTTCTATATTATGAAATACCTTAAGGAGTATAGGTATTAGGTCTTCTTGGAAGTTCTGGTAGAATTCTGCATTGAAACCATCTGGTCCTGGGCTCTTTTTGGTAGGGAGGTTTTTGATAACAGTTTCTAATTCTTCGCTACTAACAGGACTATTTAGAGCATTTACCTGGTCCTGGTTTAACTTTGGTATATGGTATTTATCTAAAAAACTGTCCATTTCTTTAACACTTTCCATTTTTGTGGCATACAGGCTTTTGTAGTAAGATCTAATGATTCTCTGAATTTCCTCTGTGTCTATTGTTATGTCCCCTTTTTCATTTTTGATCTTATTAATTTGCGTGTTCTCCCTCTGCCGTTTGATTAGTTTGGCTAAGGGTTTGTCAATCTTGTTGATTTTCTCCAAGAACCAGCTTCTTGTTTCATTGATTCTTTGGATTGTTTTCTGTGTTTCTATTTTGTTGATTTCTGCCCTCAGTTTGATTATTTCCAGTCTTCTACTTCTCCTAGGTGAGTCTGCTTCTTCTTTTTTCCAGAGCTTTCAGGTGTGCTGTTAAGTCACCAATGAGCGCTTTCTCTGTTTTCTTTAAGTGGGCACTTAGCGCTATGAACTTTCCTCTTAGCACTGCTTTCATTGTGTCCCATAGGTTTGAGTATGTTGTGTCTTTGTTTTCATTAAATTCAAGAAAGACTTTGATTTCTTTCTTTATTTCTTCCTTGACCCAGGTGTGGTTCAGTAGCTGACTGTTCAGTTTCCATGAGTTTGTGGGGTTTCTGGGGGTAGAATTGTTATTGATTTCTAATTTTAATCCATGGTGATCCGATAAGACACAGGTGGTTACTAATATTTTTTTGTAACTGTGGAAGTTTGCTTTGTTACCAAGTATATGGTCAATTTTCGAAAAGGTTCCATGAGCCGCAGAGAAGAAGGTATATTCTTTCCTATTTGGGTGGAATGTTCTATAGATGTCTGTTAAGTCCATTTGGTTCATTACCTCTATTAAGTCTTTCAATTCTCTGTTAGGTTTCTGTCTGATTGACCTGTCCATTGGTGAGAGAGGAATGTTGAAGTCTCCAACTATTAGTGTGTGGTTTGATGGCTGCCTTGAGTTCCAGTAATGTTTCTTTTACATAAGTGGGAGCTTTTATATTAGGGTCATAGATATTCAGGATTGAGACTTCATTTTGAAGGGTTTTCCTGTTATGAATATAAAGTGTCTCTTTCCATCTCTTCTGATTGATTTTAGTTTGAAGTCAACTTTGTTGGAAATTAGTATGGCCACACCGGCTTGTTTCTTAGGTCCATTTGCTTGATAAACCTTTTCCCAACCCTTTACTCTGAGTAGGTGTCTGTCTTTGTGGTTGAGGTGTGTTTCTTGTAAACAGCAGAATGTTGGATCCTGTTTTCGTATCCAGTCTCTTAGCCTGTGCCTTTTTATAGGTGAATTGAGTCCATTGATATTAAGTGATATTAATGACCACTGGTTGTTAACTCTGGTTGTCATTTTTTATTTGGTAGTAGAGATTGTGTGTTTCCTTTCTTTGAGATGTGCTGGTGAAGGGTCGCTAGATGTCTGAGTTATTTTGGGCAATGATGGACTTCTTGGTTTGTGAATTTCCTTCTATTACTGTCTGTAAGACTGGATTTGTGGCTACATATTGTTTAAATTTGTTTTTATCTTGGAATATTTTGTTTTCTCCATTTATAGTGAACGAAAGCTTGGCTGGGTAAGTAATCTGGGCTTGCGTCCATGGTCTGTTAGTTTCTGCATAACATCTATCCAGGACCTTCTGGCCTTCATGGTTTCCATAGAGAAGTCAGGTATTAGTCTGATAGGTTTACCTTTATAATTTACTTGACCCTTTTCCTTTGCAGCTCTTAATATTCTTTCTTTATTCTGTATGTTTTCTGTTTTGATTATAATATGGCGAGGGGATGATTTTTTTTGATCCAGTCTATTTGGTGTTCTGTAAGCTTCTTGAACCTTAATGGGAATATCTTTCTTTAGGTTTGGGAAGTTTTCTTCTATAATTTTATTAAATATATTTTCTGGACCATTGAGCTGTAATTCTTCTCCTTCTTCTATGCCTATTATTCTTAGGCTTGGTCTTTTTATTGTGTCCCAGATTTCTTGAATGTTTTGTGATGAGAATTTGTTGGATTTGCTGTTTTCTTTGATCAGTGCATTTATTTTCTCTATGGTATCTTCAGAATCTGAGATTCTTTCTTCTATCTCTTGTATTCTGTTGGTTATGCTTGTTTCTGTAGTCTCTGTTCGTTTACATAGATTTTCCATATCCAGCTGGCCCTCGGCTTGTGTTTTCTTCCTTGCCTCCATTTCAGTTTTCAGGTCTTGCACTGTTTCCATTATCTGTTTGATTGTTTTTTCTTGGTTTCCTAGGATATCGTTTACGGATTTACTGAATTCTTCAAACTTTTTGTTATTCTTCTCATCCATTTCTTTAAGGGAGTTTTTCACCTCCTGTTTAAGGGACTCTATTACTTTCATAAAGTCAATTTTTTCTACTTCTTCTTGATTAGTGTGTTCAAGTCCTCCTGTTGTAAGTTCGCTGGGTTCTGGTGCGTTCATGTTGTTTTTCAAATTGTTGGAGGAATTCTTGCATTGGCACCTGTCCATTTCTTCCTCTGAATCATCCCCTTTGGGTCTTCTTTTAGAAGTTCAATTCACCCCAATGAATTCAATTCACTCACCCCTGTGAATGATGGATCTTCTGGTAGACAGTCAGGTCTCCTTGCTGGCCAAGCAGCTCACTGACAAAGGGCTTACCTTGCTGCAGGCAGGCTATTGAAGCAGGGGACCTCCCTCTGGCCTGGGTGCACTCAATTCCCGGTCCTGGCGCCCAAACAGGCTGAGCTGTGGGATTTTGTGGCCCCAAAGACGGGAGGATGAAGCGGGGTGGGGGGTGTGTTCTGGGTGCAAGCTGGGAAGGGACAGGAGTAGAGAGGCAGTATCCAGGGAGAATCTCACTATTTCTTTTATTTTTAATTTTTGGCTTTTTGAGATAGGGTTTCTGTGTATCTTTGTCCTGGAATTTACTCTCTAGACCAGGCTGTCTTTGAACTCACAGAGATCCACGTGCCCTTGCCTCTCAAGTGCTGGGATTAAAGGTGTGTAGTACCACACTTTGAACTCACAGAGATCTGTCTACCTCTGCCTCCCAAGCATTGGGATTGAAGGTGTGTACCACCATACCCGACTACTCTATTTCTTTCTTTTTTATTTTAAGTACTTTACCTTTAGCCTGCATATATTTTTAACACACTGTAAAACATTTAGAGATTTCCTTCGTATTTGAATCTCTTTACTGTTTATCGCTCTCTTTTTCTGATCACATGAATTTTTAATTTGCCAAGTACTATGGCTAGCATTAAAGTCGTGGCCTTGACGGCTGGATCTAGCCCATTCCTTAGCTTACTGAAATTCCAGCTTCATGGTAGAGGTACCGGCCAGAGCCGTGTTCACTGTCCCCACTCTACAGTGTTGAAATGTCCCTGCCAGCAAGCAAGCTGCAGAAGTGTGCTCAGAAACCATATTCAATGCTCCATAGTCAGACTGCCTGCCTGAAAGAGTTTGCCCTGGCTGGGCAGCCCAGAAAGGCAGCATTTTAAAATGGTGCTGCTTTGTTCCTGCTATCGCTGAAAACCAAAAGGCGTGCAGTCAGCTTTTATCAACAGCTTTTAAGTGTTTCTTGGTAGGACCTCTTAAAGGGCTGCAGGGTTTTACAGCTAAAGCTAACTCAGGAAGCCTTTGTTAAATTAGAGCACTTGCTTTGTCTAGCATGTAGAGCAGATCTGAGAAATTGCTGCTACCAAGAAGCCTTGCTTTACTCTATTCTTTTCTGGCCAGAATTACTTCCCAAGCTCTCTGAGGTTTTATGTAGATGCAGTTGTCCACACGTTGGGACCATTCTATAACATGAGGGCCTGCTTCTGGGGGTTTCTGTCCTGCCCAGTTCCCACAGCCAGCAAGTCCCAAAGAAAATTACACAGAGGTCTCCATAAGTTATAAACTGATTGGCCCATTAGCTCAGGCTTTGTATTAGCTCTTATAACTTATATTAACACATTATTCTTATCTATGTGAGCCACATGGTTCAGTACCTTTTTCAGTGGGACAAGTCACATCCTGCTTCTTCTGTGGTCTGGACAGGACTGGGGAAAATGCTTTCATCTTCCCAGAATATTCCTGTTCTCATTGCTCCACCTCTACTTTTGGTCTGGTTTTCCCACCTATACTTCCTGCCTGGCTACTGGCCAATCAGCGTTTATTTAAAACGTAATTGACAGAATATAGAACTGTCCTGCACCAAGATACAATAGGAATTATCAAGCTGATAGCAGCTGTGTCTAAGAATGTATAAGTCCCAGGCAGGTCACACACCTCTCCTAGAATTCCATCCATAATAAAAATGAAAAGGTTATTGAATTCTTGGATGGGGATATCATCTGTGAGTATCTCAGAAGTGATTTACAAATTACAAGAAAAAATTAGTTAGCAGATGACTTACTTCTGTTAATAATCTGGTTTTGTTGAGACTTTTAAAGTGTAATAATGATGCGGTCCATAAAAACCTGCACATTTTCTAAGCAGAACTCAAAACCAACTAAGCTAAGCAGACTTTTGTTGAAGAGATGCTGGTCATAGCAACTTGTGCTGCAGTTGTACATGAGTTGCAGGGATCGGGGAAGCTGAGCTAAACACGTGTGAGACACATGTTCATGAGGCTGGAGGCACATAGTGGATTTCTGGAGCCACAGGAAGGCTGAGGGAGTCCTGGGGGTGCTGTGTGGGAACCCTGTGGTGTGGCAGCAAAGATAGGAACAGTAGGAGAGGAAGCTAAGCTGGGGAAAATGGGAACTGAGAGCACTAATGCTTTTCCTGGTGGTCAGGTTTGTGTCCCAGTTCCTAGAGCTGGAGTTCCAGTCCCAGCTCTGGCCTGGGCTGGTGGCTAAAAAGCCTCAGAAAAATGGATTTTTCATAAATTTATGCCCCTAACTTTCGGCACCAATAGATGCAAGATTAATAATTAGACTTCACTAGATCTCACTCTCAGATTCCTGGAGTTAGGATCACCATTTTCAGACTGAGGTCATGGCAAGAGCCAGTGCCTCACTGCTTTCTTTTCAGATCTTCAAGTTGAACCCTAATATCAGTCTCTGAGCTTTCATTAATCATGCTTCACAGAGGCAGGTGGAGCCTTGTGTACCAGCCCAGGATGATCTACCTAGTAAGCTCCTTCTGAGACTTTATTTCTAAGCATAGACACAGACCCCTCCCCCCCACACACAAAGAGAGAGAGGCACACACACATACACACACACACACACACACACACACACACACACACAAACACATGCAAATAACTACAGCAAACAACCAACCAAAAGAAAAGGCACGAAACTACAAAAATGTATTAATCTTTATGTTGTCATTGAATGACAGTGGAATTTTATTGTCCTGTATTACTACATTCAATAGGCTGCTTTTTTGTCTTAGTGACTGTGTCCTTTGCTTTACAGAAGCTTCTCAGTTTCTGGAGGTTCCATGTATTTATTGTTGCTCTCAGGGTCTGTGCTACTGGGGTTATATTTAGGAAGTTGTCTCCTGTACCAACACATTGAAGGCTACTTCCCAGTTTCTCTTCTATCAGGTTCAGTGTGGCTAGATTTACAGGTCTTTAATTTGTTTGGACTTGACTTTTGTTCATGGTGATAGATATAGACCTATTTCCATTCTTCTACATGTTAACTTCTACTTATGGCAGCACCATTTATTGAAGATGCTTTCATTTTTCCATTGTATAATTTTACCTTTTTTTGTCATAAATCAGGTGTTCATAGGTGTGCGAATTAATATCTGGGTCTTCTATTTGATTCCATTGGTCAACCTTTCTGTTTTTAATGCAGGTACAAAGCTCTTTTTATTACTTTAACTCTGTAGTAAAGCTTGAAGTCAAGAATTGTGATGCCTGCCAATGTTTCTTCATTTTACAGCATTGTTTTAGCTATCCTATAATTTTGTTTTTTGATATGAAGTTGATTATTCCTACGGAATGACTTGTTTGTGAGTTCAGTGGTCAACACTAGGTATTGAGAAGCAAAGAAGAAGTTACTTCCCATGTGAGAGTGACTTTCTCCTTCTAAGCATTCTGTACTGGCCTAGTGAGTCTAGAACTGAAATGTTTCCCTGAGAGATCTTGTGGGATTCACATCAGGCAGACTCTTGGTTGGTGTCTGTCGAGGTTTTACTCAGTCTGGGATGCAGCTGTGCTATCACAGGTGAAATTCCACCCTAGTCTCAAGAAGACACCTTCTTACGGGGGAATTTCCTAATCCTGGGGCACTCAGAAAGGTTACGCACCCACCCTCCACAGTCCTCCATGTATTACAGAAGATTTGTGCAGTTGGGGAGCCAAGGGAGCTATGTTTTACAGCCAGAACATTTCTCGCAATGGCCATCATACACAAGTTGGGATCCTATTGTCCCCAGTAGGTGGTTTCTCTAAGGGTCTTCCCTCTGGGGAAGAGGAGCAACCTGATGAGTTTATAAATTCTTCAACAGATCCTGCAGTTTCTGATATTCCTCTTCATCAAGAGGGGTCTTGGGTGTTTCACCTCCCTCCTCCCCTTGGTCATCAGGGTTCATAGTGGCCGATGTCTGCTGGTTATCTGTGATTTCTGTCAGCACACTGTGGATAAACTCCTCAGGGCACATGTTCCATGCATCTTCATGGAGCTCTGGGTGGTCTAGTTCCCAGGTCTGACCTGCTGTAGGCAAGGCGACTCTGGATGACGTTGTTGGGGTGGGCTGGGTCACAGACTGGATATCCCCACCTCCTGCAGCAGCTAGTGCAAACAAGCTGTCCTGGGCAAGCTCAGTCTCGCTGCCACACACTCCTTCCTTCAGCGCAGATGATGCCTGAGAGTGTTGACCTTGAACTCTGCCCCTGCCACCAACGTGGTGGCGGGCTCTTCTGTTCTGAAACCATATGTAGATAGTGTCTTCAGGTAAACCGGTCCTTCTGGCAAGGTCCTCCCTGGCAGGAAGTTTCGGGAATGGGCCCCTCTCGAAGGCTTGGTGCAGGGTCGTCAACTGTGTGCGGGCCTTGTGCGACCTGTGAGGGTGCTTCTAGCTTCTGTCTTTGCAACATGCTCTTCGGGTCTCTGCAGAGACCTCACCACCCCTGTGCGACTGCGGTGGTTCTGAAACCACACCCGGACTCGGGACTCAGGCAGCCCCATTTCCCCGGCAAGTTTCTCTCTTTCCCTGAAAGTTGGGTAAGGGTTCCTTGAGAAAGTTGCTACCAGAGTTTCCTGTCTGGCCTGCCAGACAGTTCTTCTCCGGGTTTCTCGCATCTCAATGCTCTCCCCAAGATTGCTATGATTTCCCATCATGACAAGGAAGCCTTGACAAGCTGCAAGTCTAAGGAAGATGTCTCCTCTCCAGGAAAGACCTACCAACTAGCTTCTGGGCCTTAAATACCTCCTCGTGGCCCCGCCCATGACTTTACTCCCAGCATTCCTCTGGTGGCCCACGCCTTTAATCCCAGTGCTTGAGAGGTGGAGACAGGAAGTGATAAGGTCGGGTGGAGAAAGGATCTCAACCCTTTGACAGTAAGGAAGAAAAAAAGCAACTATTCTGTTAATTTTATGACAGAAACACACAGAAAAAGGCAAGGTACAAGCTCATACTTCTAGGGCTTCTAGGTAAAACACTAGAATTATTTATCTCTAAACTGAACACTGGAAAGCCAGGCATAGTGACTCACGGCTCACAACTTTAAACCCAACACTGCAGAGTCAGAGGCAGAAGTTTTTTTATGTGAATTCAAGGCCAGTATGATATACAATTCCAGTTGCAGGTGTTAGAAAGATTTTCTCACTGTCGACACAAAAATCCCAATCATGCCAAATCAAAAAAAGGCTGATTAAAAGATATCCAGGTTTAATAGGACTTCTGCATTCTCGGGTGGCCCCCATGGGAATCAGAAAGCTGCCAACATGATCACAGGACCATGAAGGAACTTTCTAGGGAGCAGTTAATTAGACTGCTTAAGTGGTCCTGAACTTCTCTAGGGAGGGTTCAAGGTTTGGTGGGTTACCTTGACCTTTCTCTGGGGAGGAATCAAAGTTTGGTGGCTACTTTGACCTTCCTCGTGGTGACAGGATCAAGGTTTTGGGGGCTATCTTGACCCTCCTCAGGGAGGAATCAAGGTACAAGGAGCACAGGGACAGGGCCTCCTAAGATGGAGCCCAGAGATGGGAATTTACAGCAAGATAGTCAGGGCTGTTACACAGAGAAAAACTGTCTTGAAAAAACAAAATAAAATAAATAAAAGGAACATGAGAAAGAGAGATGAAGGTGTACCAAGCACTTTGGTATGAATATAAAACCTGGTCATAGAGGTGAATCCTTTGTTTGTTTATTTGTTGTTATTGTTTTTGTTTTTGACACACACACACAAGAGAGAGCTTGTGCTATACAAAATCCATCAATAATCCCAGAAGAGAGTTTCTAACGATAAGATTACATGGGAATTTGTGGTTGGGGGTGTCCAAACATGAGGGATTGCAGCAGTAGGAAGGCTGAGAATCACTGTTTTAAAATATCCAATGTCTTGAGGAACCTCCCTCCAATTGAAATGTTTATTCACGAGGAAGCTGTAACAAAGTAGAGATGTGGCGCCTCCTTGAAGCAACATGGATGTAGTGTATCCTTGAGACAGCTAAGCCTCAGAGAAAGTAACCTACGGCTCAGTGAAGTTTGGGTTACACACACCTTGTATATAACCCAAGTACACTTGGCAGCCTTGCTTCTTTACAAGCATATCCACCCAACATCTGTGTTCTGGGGTTCAAACCCCAGATCTGACACTCGTGTGATAAGTGCTTTAACCATGGAGCCAACTTCCCAGCCCCACACTTCATTCTCCCCAGTATTATTCCTGGATTTGTAGAGCAGGTTGGGCCTTATGTATGCTAGGCCGATGCTCTACCACAAGCTATACCACAAGCCTTTTTCCACAGGTTCTTTATATTTGTTTTATTCATTTGGAAATAGTTACATGCACTACTGGCTGGCTTTGAACTCACCATGCAGCTGACGATGATCTTGAATTTACAAACATTCCTTCCACCTCCCGAGTGCAGGTGTGTGTTACCACACCTGTTTTATGCCATGCTGGGGATGGAACCCAAGGCTTTGTGCTGGCTAGGCAGGCACTCTACCAACTGAGTGGCTTCTTTAGACTCTCTCATAGGTTCACTCACCACAGCTTAGAAGTTATTTGCACAATGCAGAGTAGTGAAGCTGGGAATGGGACCCCAGGGCTGTACCCTTTCCCTTTTCATTGCTGGGGATTGAATAGAAGGCCTCACAAAGGAGAGGCAAGTGCTTGACTTCTGTCCCAGCTCCGGAGGTGCTCATTAGCAGATTCTAGGTAACTGCTCAGTCCCTCACTGGGGGATTCTAGGCAGGTGCTATAACTCCAGCTTTCTTTTTCACTTTTTATAGTGATACAAGAACTCAATTGCCCAGGCTGATCTTGAACTCACCCTGTAGCCTAGGAAAGCCCAGAACTTGCAATCTTTCTGCTTTAACCTTTCCAGTATCTATGATTACAGGCTTGCATCCCACATCCACTTTCAACATTTTGTCTTATCCAGTTGTATTTGTTGTGCCCAGTCTGTGGGGACCCCAATAGACCACTAGGAAGACTGGCTCACCAAAATGCAAAAGCAAGGTTTATTGTGTGCACATATAAGCCAGCAGGAACCTCATCAAAGCAACTGGTGCAGCAGGAGCAGAGAAGGCACACTGCCCTTTTAGAGAGCATTATTTAAAGACAAAACCCAGAAAAGTTACATTAGCAGGGTGTGGGGTGATGGGTTTCTAAGGTTTAGGACCCCTGATTGGCTGAAATTTGTCTAGGGGTGTCCTGGTCAAAAGCTATGGGTATGTGCTGGCAGGTGATCCTGTCTACAAGGTTGGGACATTAAGAATTTCCTTTGAATGGTCTGTTCCTGGGTGGTGTCTGAGTAGTCTCAGTTTGTGGTCTTTATCGGAACCAGGTATTACTTCAGGATAAACTACTGAGACTCAGGCCTCTACTGAGCTTGTCTTGACTGGGTCCTACAGCATTTCCAGTTCATTTGGAATGGACAGTTTTATTTTCAAATCCACTATCAGGCATCTGTGCATTCTACAGACATGTGGACTGTGTTGTGTAATGGGCTTAGGCCTACACCAGCAAAGACTTGAAAGTGGCTGAGGTGAAAACTGACCAGAACAAAAACAAAAGAATAAAGGCATTCATTTATTGGGGTGTCTGGGGAGGAGGACCAATGTATAGCTGTGGGTCTCAGCTAGGGGAACTAATAATGCGCGGGGCGGGGCGCTCAAGCATGAGAGCGGCAAACAGCTGAGCTCATGATCCTGCATAGAGTAAGGAAGGCAAAGCCACTGGTTTCACTGAACACATTCTGCTTTTGAGTTTGAGAGTAGGACTCTGCTACTGGGTCATGGGGCATCGTCAATCAACACATTGTCAGGTAAGTGGAGATGACTCGGAGCTCAGTCGTCAAACTATCTTGTTTCTCTCCACGAATGCTTCTCACAGAATGTCAACCATTAGAAATTACTATGTGACATTTAACAAAAGTTTATCTATCATGTTTCCTCTGGATGTGATGGTACACATCTGTAATCCTAACACTTGAGAAGTGGAGGTATTTAATCTCTGTTTCATTCTTTTCTTTTTTTCCTTTTTGAGACAGGGTCTCTCTAGGTGGCCCTTGAACTCATAGAGATCTACTTGCCTCCGGAGTGCTGGGATTAAAGATGTGTACCTTCATGGCCTATCTACTTGGATCCTTTTAAAGAACAGAAAGTGTTCTGAGTTGCTGAGCCATATCTCCAGGCCCATATTTTCATTTATTTTTAATCACTGTCTTCACTGAGACAGGATTTCATGTGTCTCAGGCTGGTTTTAAACTCACTAGGTAGTCAGAGGTGGTCTTAAACTTCTTAAAAATTAAGAAATTACATTTATTTATTTGTGTATGCTATGGCACATGTGGAACCAAAAGGCCTAAGATAACCTTAAATTTCTGATCATCTTTCCTCTAGAAGGACACCATGCCCAGTTTATGTGGCTCTGGGGACAAAGGGCTCATGCGTGCTAAGCAAGCACGTTGCCATCTGAACCCCAGCCATAGCCTGTCTATCACTTCCATGACTGTCATCTTTCTGTCTTCTAGGGACTCTACCTTGGCCATGCATCTGGACAGTGCTGGATACCTTGGTTGCCCTGTTCGTTTTCTGTGGAGGACCTCCAGGGACAACTCAGTTCTTAGTTATGGCAGAAGAACACCTCATGGGGATTCCAGGATGAGGCTGGATTCTTCTTCAGAAATGTTACCTCTAGCCACACAGGATCTTACATCTGTTGGTATGAGAGGCATTCCGACTTGTCAGAGAGGAGTGACACTCTGGAGCCAAGAGTCACAGCTAAAGTGCCCACAATCCTGTTCTTGTCTCTGGGACTCTGTTTCGGACAGGGCATATCACCTCTCTGTCCTCTGTCACTGATTCACTTGCTTTACACTATGGAGACAGGCTCTCAGGTAGCCCAGGCTGGACTCGAGCTTCCTTTGTAACTGAGGATTGTCCTTGCATTTCTGATCTACCTCTACTTCCTGAGTGCTAGAAATACAGATGTGCTTCACTATGCCAGATTAAGGCAGTGTTGAGGGTTGAACCCAGGGCTTTGTGGATGCTAGGCAAACACTCTACCGACTGAGCTGTGGCCTCTAACTTTTTTCCACTGCTCTTTTTTTTTTTTTTTTGGTTTTTAGAGACAGGGTTTCTCTGCAGCTTTTTTAGAGCCTGTCCTGGAACTAGCTCTTGTAGACCAGGCTGGTCTCGAACTCACAGAGATCTGCCTGCCTCTGCCTCCTGAGTGCTGGGATTAAAGGCGTGCACCACCACCGCCCGGCTCTCCACTGCTCTTTTTTTTATTGATGTTTACTGTGACATAGTCTTTGATACCTGGCCATGAAAACTCTGAGAACTGTGTGTACTTCCTGTGGGTCTCCACAATCACTTGAATTTCAGCTTCTTGGAGACGGGACTAGAATCTGGGTCTTGGATAAATGAAGACAAGCAGGGGAGTTTCCTGCACCACTTTAGCCCTTTTGGACAGTGGTTCCTGGAGTATGGTCACCATATCATCGTCACCATCAGTATCATCATGACCATCATCACCACCATCATCATTAGCACCATGATCATCATCGTCACCATCAATGCCACCACCATCACCACAGCCATCACACCGTTTCTACCATAATCACTATGACTCCCGCCAACATCGATACCAACACCATCATATTCATTATTATCATTATTGTAATATATGAGAATGCTTTTTATAAGCCCCAAAGAATTGGAAGCAGACTCTCACTCAGTCACTCAAATGCACATTCACATGTGGACATCAAAGCAAGGTTCTAAGAGGTAGAAACAATTTCCATGGCCATCATTGAATAAATGGACAAACATGTCTGGATGATGATCCACTTTATGGCCATAAGAGGAATGAAGTATTGACACATGCCCAGATGTGACTGACCCTTGAAGTGAAGGAAAGCAGACTCAAGATGACACATGTGAGTTCGTTTATAGGACACCCAGAGCAGACACATCACAGAGACAGAAAGTGGGTAAGTGATTGGCGGTGATCACTTCGCGGGATCAGGGTTTCCTTTTTGGTTGAGGGGAATGTTTAGACTGCAGAGGGGTGGTGCTTGCCGACTGTTGTGGCTGTAGTAAACACTACGGGACTGTTTCCTTTCACATTTTTAATTCCCCCCAATTGCTTCTTCTCTCCTCACTATTTTTTTTTACCCCTCTTCCTCTCTAACCCTTTCCTCTTCATTTCAGAGACAGAGTCTCTAGTGACTCAGCCCTGTAAGTGCTGAGTCTGGAGGTGTGTGCCACAGTGCCTGATGTTAAAATGATTATTAGTATTTTGCTATGATAGTTCTGGGGGTATAAAACTTCAACAACAACAACTAAAAATTCTGTAATTTTTATTTTTTTTTCGAGACAGGGTTTCTCTGTGTAGCGTTGGCTGTCCTAGAACTTCCTCTGTAGACCAGGATGGCCTCAAACTCACAGAGATCCACCTGCCTCTGCCTCCTGAGTGCTTGGATTAAAGGTATGCACCACATCAGGCTAAACTTTTATTTTCAAATCGATGATGATAATAATGATGATGGTGATGTGTGTGTGTGTGTGTCTGTCTGTCCATTCCATTGAGTTAAATAGGACTGCTTGAATGGATATAGCTGGAGGTATTATTTACTGGAGCACGGGCAACTTGCCAGTGGCTATACTAGTGAAGAGAGTGACTTCTCTTTCATAGAACACTATAACAATAGTGTTCTTAGGGAGGGATGAAGCCTTGTGACCACTTCTGCCAAATGGATAATCTTATGCTCTTGCAATTTCACCTAGAGTTAAAAAAGGGTAGTGAGTTAAGAGTGATTGGTGCTTTTCTAGAAAGTCAAGTTTAGTTCCCAACATCCACAAAAGACAGCTCATAGCTGCCTATAACTCGAGCTCCAGGGTATCCTTTGTCCTCCATTGGCACTGCACTCATGTCCACAATCCCACACAATGAACACACACACACACACACACACACACACACACACACACACACACACAGGACCCCTTCAGAGCTCCTCAGCCTGGACTCAGGAGGGAAGTCTCTGCTCTCTTTCATGGGGGGGAAGAATGCCCTTCTAGTCACATAACTCTTTACCTGTACGGCCCATGGCCTTGTTGTGATGTTATGTTTCTTTGTTTTTCCAGGTGTCTACAAGGACAAAACCATTTTCTCTACCCAACCAAGTGCTATGTTCCCTTTAGGAGAAAAATGTAACCTTTCATTGTCACTTCCAAACACCTATGACACATTTCTTCTGTCTAAAAAGAAAATGTAAAACGTATTTCCAAACTTTATCCAAGAAGGCCAGAAAGGCTTCATTATACCCTTTGTCTCCCAGGCCCATGTGGGGACCTACAGATGCTTTGGTTCTGCCAAGCTCTCCCTCTAAAAGTGGTCAGATCCCGGTGACCTCCTGGATGTGATTGTTACAGGTGAAGAAGCTGTGGTCCTTTTCAACTTGAGGACTCCACGTGACTATTTGCTGGGCAATGCTGAGGTGTGTTGGTTGCAGGCTTTGCTAGTGTTTTGCTGTGTTGAGGCCAAAGGATTGGGGATGATTGACAAGGAGAGACAGTTATTAGGGAGGGAGCCATGCCACACCATGCAGAGTTACTTGGAGAAGTTGGGCTGGCAGCAGTGCTGCAGGAGGGGGGAGAAAGGGAGAGAGGAGAGAAAGAAGAGAGGAAAAGGAGAGAGGGGAGAGGAGAAAGAGAAGAGAGGGAAGAAGTGAGGAAGGCAGGTTAGTACCCTTTATAATGGTTTCATGGGAAAGGCAGGATAAACAGGGATCAGATAGATTCATTTGAATAGTTTTAGCACCTCTGGCATGCATGAGTTCTTTGTAGCTTGTTCCTGAGGTCATCAGCACAGAGAAACAGTGAGACTTGGAATGGAGTGTCAGGCAAGTGTGAGAGTGTAGGCTCTGGGTTGGTAGGTTGGGGTCTGAATAGTACACTGGTTGCTCTGTTTATGAGTCAGCTAGCTCCAAGAGGGGAATTCTCAGAGGGCCAGTGAGGCTTCAAGATTTCTGAATATCAGGGACATAAAAAACCAAGAAAACAGTCAATTCCTGGGGCTACAGAAGTGACTCCCAGGGGCCCCAGAGAGCTTGAGAGGGAGAACAGGCTCTTGAGTTTATATCCTCACAGAATGTGCAGCTCAGGACCATCCTAGCTGGTTTCCTAGGTGGGGTGAGGTTTGAAGGATGAGCAGAAGTATGTGGCCAGCAGGGAGAATGGGGCATCTTCAGGATCCACACTACAGAAACAGCAAACAAAGAGAAGGCCGGCAGGAATGTTAAGAGTAGTCTAGCAACCACATTGCTGGGTTTAGGGAAGAAATGGGAAGTGGGAGGGCATTGTGGAGCGAGTTTAGCTGGGTCCGGAAGCTGCTGGTCATCAGTTTAGGCAGCTGTCAGGCGGGAGTGTGGCTCCTGGGGTGAGAGATAACAGAATCAGGAAGTTGTCAGGTGTCTACCGTTGGACCGGCATTAAAGTCTGCAACTTGGAACTTCCTCTTGGGTAGAGAATGTTTGTAGTTTTTCAGCTCGGTGTGGGGGTGGTGGTTTGCTGCACAGAGGTCAGATGCCACTAGCTAGGGACATGTTGGTTGTCATGACTAGGGAGTGGTGTAACTTCTCACACAGTGGGTGAAGACCGAGGACACTGCCAGCATTGTAAAAGGCACAGGATAATGGTCTGGTCCCCCTTGTCTTGTTTGATACATCAAATAGGATTTTAAAGCATGCTTCACAATGAGCTTTCCTTACACACATTGGGATGACCATCCATGAGTGTAGCAGTATAGGGGCTCGCTTCTCCTTGGAGCCCAAGAGGGAGCCCATACTGTAAACTATGTTCTCCACTCACATGTTTTTCCCTTTATGTCATTTTATAACATATGCAGGGACTCTATTGCACATAGTTGACCCAGACCAGTGGGTCATTCTTCAGTGACAGGGTCCTGAGAGTGGGAACCAGGATATCAGGAGATAAAGAAGGTAGAAGTAAGAGCAGACAAGAAAGTTTGGGATCAGAAGGTCTTGCATAAGCTAGGTCTTATGCCAATCAAGCTTATTAAGATTCTAATATTATTACATGGCACCTTATATTTCAGGGGAGAAATTGGACAGAGTCAGAAGAAACTATTAAACAATTGGATGAAGTCAGCACGAGGCTAATCAAGCGATGTTTTACTAAAGGAAGACAGAATATCTTAAGAGCATTACAGACTGAGCACATATTACATATTACATGTTACAGTCTGAGCACATATTACATATTACAGAATGAGCACATATTACATATTATAGACTGAGCATGTATTATTAGTCACATGGCCTCGTGACAAATAACTCCATGCCTGATAACTTCTCTTCAGAGGTAAAAGCCAAGTTCCCAGGATCCAAAGCCTTAATTCCTTTGAAGCCCTGTTCCCAACCCAGACTGGCTTTTCCAAGTCCATCCCTGGGCAAGGACACAGAACTAGGTTCCTTTTGTTCTTTCATCAGGGCCACTGAGAAACCTTGGATTGGCTTGGCTCTCAACACATAGTTTTGGGTGCCCATGGTGTCATAAGTGGATTATCTTGTGGGTTATTGTCATCTGTATCTTAGTGTTTTTATATCATATTATATTGGCAAGATATGTCTTGACTGAATAATTAGTTAATTTTCATTGTATGTATATATATGTTTACACATATATGTATATAATATATTGATATGCATAAGAACTGAGTCATCTTATTCTCAACACAGAGAGTTTAATGATTCATGTCATATTATATTGGCAAGATTTGTCTTGACCAAATGATTAACTTTCATTGTATATATATATATATATATATATATATATGTTTTCATGTATACGCATATGTTGTATGTAGATATGCATATGAACTAAGCCTTCTCTTCTTTCTAATATAGAGATTTAAAAAAATTATCTATTTTACATACTAACCACAGTTTCCCCTTCCTCCTCTCCTGTTCTCTCCCCTTATGTCCCTTCTGCCTCCCACCCCCCATCCACTCCTCCTCCATTTCTATTCAGAAGGGGTAAGGCCTCCTGAGGGAGTCATATCAAGTTGAGGCAAGGCCAAGCTCCTCCTCCTTGTGTTAAGGCTGGGCAAGGCATTCCACTACAGGGAATAGGTTTCAAAGAGCCAGCTCATATATCAGGGACAGGTCCTGGTTCCACTGCTAGGGGCCCCACAAAGGACCAAGCTACACAACTATCATACACATCAGCATAGAGATTTTAATAAATGCTTATTCTACTGGGGAAGGAGAGAACAAACTGAACCAAATATAGAATAAAGGGTTTGTGTCACATGGCCAGTGTTGCTGAAGGAAAACAGGGCAAGGTTCTGAAGTAGAGAGGCATGGTGATCCGTCACTGATGCAATGGGAAGGAAACCCTCTACTGAGGGCATAGTCACCGAGCTATGGGGTGTGTTGGCTAGGGGGAAGCACACCGTGATGTGGGAACAGATCATGCAAAAGTCTGGAATGTAGACATGCTTGCTGTATTCAGCAAAGAACAAGGATGGCAGTGTGGGTGGAGTAGAGTGTGCATGTGGTAGATTGTAGATGTCACAGCAGAGGAATGGCAGTCTCATGGTGGTCACCTGGAGAACTCCTTTCCAGAGAGTGCGTAGGGGTTAAGTGTAGTGAGAGGTTGTATCCTTTTCACTTCCCTTGGCTTTCTCCCTCTTGAGGAGTGTACAAAGTCACAGCTTTCAGCTCTGATCAGCAGCTCTGTGATGTTCAGAGAAAGACCCTCCTGCAGTGTCCATCAGAGAAAGGGTGTGATGTGTTTCTCTGTCCCAGGAGGGTTCTGGTGGAAAGGCCTGCAGGAACACCTACCCATTCTGCGGTCCCTAAGCTTTCCTTTCCATGGTTGGACCCCAGAGAACCCCTGACAGTACAAGGAAAAGGCGAGATGTGAAAATGTCCTCTGTAGGATCTTAGACCCCACTCATTGTCTATGTCCATTAGTGTATGTAGTGATGAAGGGGTGACCCAGCTTTTCTGGGGACAGAGAAAGAAGTACAAAATGGGGGTTATCAGGGGATATAAATCCTTCATGGTGGGGAGAGAATTACTGTGACTCGTTCATGGGTCAAGATAAAACCTTCAAGCTCTACTCTAGGGCCTGTCTGCCAGTTAGGACCTACAGCTTTTTTCCCACTTTATTATTATTATTATTTAAAAAAGATAACAAACTATCTTTTATCTTTTATTTTACATACCAATTCTAGTTCCCATCCCCCCTCCCATTCTCTTCACGTACCCTCCCATCCACTCCTCAGAGAGGGTAAGGCACATTGCTTTGGGGGAAGGTCCAAGGCCCTCCCTACTATCTCTAGGCTGAGCAAGATATACATCCAAAGAGAACAGGTTCCTAAAAAGCCAATGTAAGCAACAGGGATAAATACTGGTGCCACTGCCTGTGGCCCTGCAGTCTGCCCCAGCCATACAACTGTCACCTACATTTAGAGGGACTAGTTTGGTTCTATGCTGGATCCTTCCCTGTCTGACTGGTTTTGGGGAGCTCCCATTAGCTCAGGTAGACTGTTTCAGTGGGTGTCTCCATCATGGTCTTGACCTCTTTGTTCATATTCTCATTCTTTCCACTCTTCAACTGAACGTTGGGAGCTCAGTCCAGTACTCCAATGCAGGTCTCTGCCTCTGTATCCATCAGTTGCTGGATGAAGGTTCTGTGGTGATATTTAAGATATTCACCAGTCTGACTATAGGGCAAGGCCAGCTCAGGCACCCTCTCCTCTGTCACTTAGGGACTTAGCTGGGGTCATCCTTGTGGATTCCTAGGAATTTCTCTAGTGCGAGGTTTCTTGCTAGCCCCATAATGGCTCCCTCAATCAAAATATCTCTTTTCTTGCTCTAATCTCTGTCCTTCCTCCATCTTGACTATCCCATTCCCACAAGTTCTCCTCCTCCCTCCCCTTCTCCTCTTGTCTTCCCTTTCTACCCTTCCTACTCCCCCACCCCCATGCTCCCAATTTTGTCAGGTGATCTTATCTATTTCCCCTTCCCAAGTGGATCTATGTATGTTTTTCTTAGGGTTATTTAGCTTCAACATAGTGCTTGAAGTTCTAACAATACCAATAAGACAACATAAGGAGATCAAGGGGATTCAAATTGGGAAGGAAGAAGTCAAACTTTCATTATTTGCAGATGATATGACAGTGTACATAAGTGACCCCAAAAATTCTACCAAAGAACTCCTACAGCTGATAAATACCTTCAGTGATATGGCAGGATACAAGATCAACTCCAAAAAATCAGTAGCCCTCCTATACACAAAGAAGCTGAGAGGAAAATCAGAGAAACATCACCTTTCATGATTGCCAAAAATAGCATAAAGTATCTTGGGGTAACTCTAACCAAGGAAGTGAAAGACCTATTTGACAAGAACTTTAAGTCTTTGAAGAAAGAAATTGAAGAGGATACCAGAAAATGGAAAGATCTCCTATGCTCTATGATAGGAAGGATCAACATAGTAAAAATGGCAATCCCACCAAAGGCAATCTATAGATTCAGTGCTATCCCCATCAAATTCCCAACAAAAATTTTCACAGACCTTGAGAGATCAGAAATCAACTTTATATGGAAAAAACCCAGGATAGCCAAAACAACCCTGTACAATAAAGAGACTTCTAGAGGCATTACCATTTGTGTCATCAAGCTCTATTACAGAGCTACACTAATGAAAACAGTTTGGTATTGGCATAAAAACAGAGATGTTGACCAAAGGAATCGAATCAAAGACACAGATATTAATCCAGACACCCATGAACACCTAATTTTTGACAAAGAAGCTAAAATTATACAATGGGAAAAAGAAAGCATCTTCAACAAATGGTGTTGGCATAACTGGATGTCAACCTGTAGAAGAATGAAAATAGATCCATATCTATCACCATGCACAAAACTCAAGTCCAAATGGAGTAAGGACCTCAATATAAATCTGACCACACTGAACGTGATAGAGGAGAAAGTGGGAAGGAACTTTTAATGCATGGACACAGGAGACCATTTACTAAGTATAACCCCAGTAGCCCTGACAATAAGAGCAACAATGAATAAATGCCACCTCACGACACTGAGAAGCTTCTGTGAAGCAAAGGACACTGTCAGTAAGACAAAAAGGCAATCTATGGAAAGGGAGGAAATCTTTACCAACCTCTCATCAGACAAAGAACTGATCTCCAAAACATATAAAGAACTTAAGAAATTAGACATTAAAATTCCAAATAACGCTATTAAAAAATAGGTTACTGAACTAAACAGAGAATTCTCAACAGAAGAATTTCAAATGGTCAAAAGATACTTAAGGACATGTTCAACTTCTTTAGCAAACTTGTGCGAACACTTTGGAAACCATTGTGGTGGTTTCTCAGAAAATTGGGAGTCAACTTACCTCAGGATTCAGCAATACCACTTTTAGGAATATACCCAAAACATGCTCAATCATACTACAAAAGTATTTGTTCAACTATGCTCATAGCAGCATTATTTGTAATAGCCAGAACCTGGAAACAACCTAGATGCCCCTCAATGGAAGAATGGATAAAGAAAGTGTGGCACATCTACAAATTACAGTACTATTCAATGGTTAAAAAAAAACAATGACATCTTGAAATTTGCATGCAAATGGATGGAAATAGAAAACACTATCCTGAGTGAGATATCTGAGACCCAAAAATACAAATATGGTATGAACTCACTCATTAGTGAATACTAGCCATAAACAAAGGCTATTGAGCCTATAGTTCATGATCCTAGAGAAGTTAAGTAATAAGGTGATCCCAAAGAAAAACATATATAGATCCACCTGGAAATTGGAAGCAGACAAGATCGCCTGACAAAATTTGGGAGCATGGGGGCAGGGCTTTGAAGGAAGGGGAGAAGGGGAAGAGGAGGGAAGAAGGTGAAGAGGAGGGGAGAAGGGAAGGATTGGGGAGAGCTTAAGAACATGGGATACTTGAGAACATGAGTATTCTGGGAAGAAGGAAGCACTTTCCAGAGTCCTGCTTAGATCACAGAAGAAGCAAGATGTGACCTACCCTGCTGAAAAAGGTACCAAGCCATGTGGCTAACATAGACTAGAATAATGGGCTAATATGAGTTATAAGAGCTAATAAGAAGCATGAACTAATGGGCCAATCAGTTTATAATTAATATAGATCTCTGTGTAATTTCTTTGGGGATTACCTGCTGTGGGAACTGGGCAGGACAGAAACCCCAACCAGCAAGCCACCATGTTACAGAATGGTGCCCACATGGATAACTGCATCCACAGAAAGCCTGAGAAACCTTGGGAAGAATAGAGTAAAGCATGCTGTCTTGGTAGCATCAATTTCTCGGGTCTGCTCTGCTTGTTAGTGGCAAGAAAATGTTCTCATTTAAGAGAGGCTTCCTGACTCAGCTTTAGCTGCAAAACCCTGCAGCTCTTTAAAGAGGTCCTGCCATGGAACACTTAAATGGTATTGACACAAAGCTGACCACATGCTTTTTGGGTTTTAGTTGTAGCAGGAAAAAAGCCATGCTCTTTTAAAATGCCAGCTTTCTGGGCCATCCTGCCAGGGCAAACTCTGACTCTTTCAGGCAGGTGGTCTGACTATGGAGCATTTGAATGTGGTTTGTGAGCAGAATGCTGCAGCTTGCTTGCTGGTAGGGACCTTGAAAAGCCATAGAGTTGTAGCAATAAACATGGCTCTGGCAGGTACCTCCACCATGAACCTGGAATCTCACACAGCTAAGGAATGGGCTGGATCCAACCATCAAAGACACAGCTTTATTCCTACCCATATAGCTTAGTAAATTAAAGACTCATGTGGTCAGAAAAAAAGAGAGATATACAGTAAAGATAGATTCAAAGATGCAGAAAACCCCTAAATGGTTTATTGTGTGTTTAAAAATATGTGCAGGCTAAAAGCTAAAGTCCTTAAAATAAAAGAAAGAAAGTGTAGTTGGATGTGGTGGTACATGCCTTTAATCCCAATGCTTGTGAGGCAGAGGCAGAGAGACCTCTGCCAGTTCAAGATGTGGCACTCAACTTTTCCCCCCAATAACAAATTTTGTAAAATGAGCATGTGGATTTTTCACTAGGGGAAGTATAAAAACCACAGCTTCCTTGGATGGTTTCAAGTCTTTAGTTAATCAGTATTCTCTTGTGAGTTTCAGAACTGATAGGATGGGGGTCATACCATAGTCCCTATCTTAGTAGTTGTTCAGTTGGAAGTTATAATTTCTTCCTGGCTTACTATTGGGATATTATTACTTTATGAAGGAATTTCTAAGGATCTCAGAGTTGAATTTAGACTTTACAGTTATACCCTGATAGGATGGTATACATATCAAGGGCCAGAGAAGTTATAATTTCTCTCTGGAGATAGAGTTTGATCATTGAGTATCCAAATCTTAAGATGATGCCGAGCTTGGTCATAATAATTTTTTCTAGTAAGGGAATAGGGAATGGGACACAATTAGAAATCAGGAAACAAGAGTTTAATAAAATTATTAAGCTAAAAGCAGAATAAGGTAACATCTCTGCCTTCCACTCCATTGACATTTGTGAAACCAGAGGGGATGACTATCTTCAAAAACAGTTAACAATGATTACTCTTCCCTGAATCAATTCCATAGGGAATTGAATTTGCTTGCCTGTGATTGCCAGAATAACCCAGAGTTCCTCAGTGCTCAGGATGATGTTCTCCAGGCCTTCATTATCATCCTTTTATTCCATTGCCACCAGGTTTAGTAGTTACCTGGTTCCATTGGAACTTGAGGGTTACCTTTGACCCTCTTATTGTTAAACATTGAGATTCTCATTTCTCAGACTATTGCAATTTCTAGACTCAAGGACCCCAGTACTCTGTTTCTTTGGTGATTTAATCTGTGATAATTCTCACAGATTTCTAGCTACAGAGAAATTTTCTCAAACTTGGACCAAATATACGAAACACTTTATTGCTTATATTAGTTACTTTTCTACTTCTATGAAAAACTCCATGGCAAAGGCAGCTTATAGAAGTACACATTTAATTTCAGAGGGTTGAAAGGCAAAAGCATGGTGGCAGGAACAACTAAGACCTCACATCTTGACCTGAAAGCAGGAAGAAAAAGAACACTGGCAATGACATGAATTTTTGGAATTTCAAAGCCTGCTCCCAGTAACATGCCTCCTCCAACAAAGTTGTAACTCATTATCTTTCTCAAACAGTTCAACCCATTGAAGACTAAGTATTTAAATATGTTAGCCTATGGGGCCCATTATCATTTAAAGCAGCACATCGATTATCCTTCTTTTATTTCTCATGCACACACTGAATCATGTTACTTGGATGGGTATATCAATATCCAGGAATTTATCCTTATAGTGAATTATCACCCTTAGGGACAGGTGCAACCTCTTCTTTAGCTCTTACTTAGAGAGTAGCACAACACATGTGCCAGTTGGAGGATGTTGAAAAGCCACAGTCAACACCAAGAAAGAGGCCATGCATTATGGGACAACTCCATTTAACCAAAGAATTTATGTTTCACAAGGCTGGAGACATCCAGCATCTAAAGGAGAGAATCTAAAGGTGGCCCAGTCTGAAATAATCAACCTCACCCTGCTCTTCTCTCACATAGAATGCCTGTTTTGGGGAATGTCAGACCAAAAACTGCAATTTATTCTACATTGTAAGTCATCATGGTTCTCTATTCTGTCTATTTATGCTTGCAGTGGCCTGTAGAATGAGTTTTGGTACTATTTCCAGATCTAGATGACCTTTATAAAAGTCATTGGTTTAAAGAGGAGTTCTAATTTCTGCATGGCTTGGGGGTAGGTACTCCAGGACCCTTGACTCTGAAATCCCAAGTGATTTTCATTGGAGGTGTTCCTTTTCCTGGCTCCCCAGCATTGCCCAGCTCTCTCTCACTCTATTACATGGTTTTTGTTCCTAGATTACAGATTGTTTGACCTCTGCTTTGAAAGAACTTTCTGTTGTGTTTTAGTCTCTTTCACAACCCAAATTCTGTCTCACTCAATGGTGCCTTATAGCTCAGTTCAGCTTAGTTCAGTTCAATTCAGTTCAGTCATATTTAGTTATTTAATGTACTGTGGTGTCTCATTTATTTCAGAGCTCTGTTAAAATAGATAACATGAGCTCTACTTTAGTCAAAAAGTCCTCATGTATGTTCTGAAAGAGGGTTGTGATGATGTTTATAGCCCTATGAAAAGAAGAAATTGATTCATTACTATAACCAAGCCAGGCTTCTTTATGTTTTGGGTTCCAGGAGAAATGATCAATTACTGTGCTCTATATTATAATGCCATTTTACAACTAGAGTTAGTTTCCAAGGCTTGGGGAAAAGGGAAATATATTAAGCCTACACAGCAAACTCTATTTTCCTACCTTTCAACATTCGCTTAAGGAAGTTTCTTCTAAGCACTTGCATATTCTACCTTGTTTGTGCCAAATGGGTGGTATCTGAATTACTGCAATTGTTTTATGCCTCCATTTGTCTCTAAAATGGAATGAGTCAAGATTTCATTTGCCTCAGAATTCCTGAAAAAAAGAAAGATAAACAACAGACAGCCTGTCCTTAAAACCTCTCCTTCTATACCACTTGAATGCTTAAAAATTGTCCTTAAAGGGTTGTCTTTGCTCCAACACCTTTACATCTGTCATTTGCTCCACCTCTCATACTAGCATCATAGATCCGATAGCAACAAGCGGACAACAGGGAGTGGAGACAAACCACATGGTGAATCAGCATGACTTCAGAGAAAATTGTTTAGAGACAAGGTACATGAAACATTCAAAATAAGCTCAAGTTATCCATGGTGGAACATGCTTGTGATTTCAAACAATGACAAACTGTATTATAGGCAGTGGAGATCTCCACATGTCCACTCACACCATGCTAGATACCAGAGAGACAGAGAGCTGCAGCAAACATGTAAAGGCGCAGCAGAGGCAGAAGACATTCTGTGGTCTGCAGTCCCATGGCCTTGCCTAAATGAGATTGGCACATCAGAGGATTCCCTTCTGGTGGACTGACATCTGAACTTCAATTGCAACTTGCTGCTCCTCTGGCATGATCAATGACAGTTCTTGTCTTCAGTGTGGTAAGTGAAGTTGGGGTAGATATCATCTCTATAAAAAAGTACCAGAGAGCCTGAAACCAACACAAGGCATAGAATTGGAGAAATGAAAGCCAGTTGCATGGGAAGATACTTCCTTTTCCTGTGCTGCTGAAGAAATGACCCTCATGTGATGGGGAGTAATAGATTCCCTAGGCCACACCTTGTATTGCTTGTCCATATGGCCAGACACTCCGGCCCTGCTGTTAAGCACAGTTGTGTAGCCACTGGAAGGAGATGCCATGACTATTGCCTTCACTGCCCTGCTCTATCTTGGTGAGATATCAATAGTGGACAGAGATACTGTGATCTGGTGGTGGTGAACATGCTTCAAAAACAGACCCTGATTCATCAGGAAACCCTAGGGGTGCAGGAACTTCTGAAGAGGGGAGAATCTTCTCTGATTTTTTTTTTCTCATGGTTTATTTTTTTTATATTTAAAAATTTCCATCTCCTTCCCTCCTCCTCTCCCCTCCCTCCCTTCCTTCTCCCCCTTCCCTCCCCTCCCCTCCACCCATACCTCCCCTCCCTCCCTCTCAAGGCCAAGGAGCCATCAGGGTTCCCCACTCTATGCTAAGACCAAGGTCCTCCCAACTCCCCCCAGGTCCAGGAAGGTGATCGACCAAGCTGAGAAGGCTCCCACAGAGCCCGTCCATGCAGAAGAATCAGAGCCCAGAGCCATTGTCCTTTGCTTCTCAGTCAGCCCCCGCTGTTGGCCACATTCAGAGAGATGGGTTTGGTCGCATGATCCATCAGTCCCATTCCAACTGGAGTTGGTGATCTCCCATTAGCTCTGTCCCACCGTCTCCATGAGTGAACGCACCCCTCTCCTTCCTGACTTTCTCCCTCATGTTCTCGCTCCTTCTGCTCCTCATCAGGACCTTGGGAGCTCAGTCCAGTGCGCCAATGTGGGGCTCAGTCACCTTCCCCATCTGTCGCCAGATGGAGGTTCCCTCACGGTCCTGATTTTGTTTCTCATGTTCTCTCTCCTTCTGCTCCTCATCAGGACCTTGGGAGCTCAGTCCGGTGCTCCAATGTGGGGCTCTGTCATTTTCTTCATCTATCGTCAGGTGTAGGTTCTATGGTGATATGCAAGAAATTCATCAGTATGGCTATAGGAACTGGCCTTTTCAGGCTCCCTCTCCTCAGCTGCCCAAGGAACCAACTGGGGGCGTCTCCCTGGAAACCTGGGAACCCCTCTAGGGTCAAGTCTCTTGACAACCCTCAGGTAGCTCCTTAAATTAAGATATATGCTTCCCTGCTCCCATATCCACCCTTCCTATATCCCAAGCACCCCATTCCTCCGAGCTCCCCCCCGTTCTCCCCTTCACACTTTTCTCTCCCCATCTTCCCTTGGCCCAGTCTTGCCCAACCCTCAAGTTCCCAATTTTGCCTGGCGATCGTGTCTACCTCCAATATCCAGGAGGATTACTAAATCTTTTTTTGGGAGTTCACCTTCTTATTATCTTCTCAAGGATCCCAAATTTATAGGCTCGACGTCCCTTAATCATGGCTAGAAACCGACTATGAGTGAGTACATCCCATGTTCACCCTTATGGGTCTGGGTTACCTCACCCAGAACAGTGCTCTCTATCTCCATCCATCTGCCTGCAAAATTCAAGATGCCATCGCCTTTTACCGCTGAGCAGCATTCTAGCATGTATACATTCCACAGTTTCCTCATCCATCCCTCCACCGAAGGGCATCCAGGTTGTTTCCAGGATCTGGCCATTACAAATAATGCTGCTATGAAGATAGATGAGCATATGCTTTTGTTGTATGAATGGGCATCTCTTGGGTAGATTCCCAAGAGTGGAATTGCTGGGTCCTGGGGTAGGTTGAACCCGAATTTCCCGAGAAACCGCCACACTGCTTTCCAAAGTGGCCGCACAAGTCTGCATTCCCACCAGCAATGGACGAGTGTACCCCCTACCCCACAACCCCTCCAGCAAAGGTTATTATCGGTGTTTTGGATTTTAGCCAATCTGACAGGTGTAAGATGATATCTCAAAGTTGTCTTGATTTGCACTTCCCTGATAGCCAGGGAGGCTGAGCATGACCTCAAGTGTCCTCCGGCCATTCGAACTTCCCCTGCTGAGAACTCTCCGCTCAGTCCAGCACCCCATTTCTTAATTGGGTCAATTGGCATTTTGCCGTCCAGTCTCTTGAGTTCCCTATACATTCTAGAGATCAGACCCCTGTCAGTTGCAGGGTTGGTGAAGATCTTCTCCCAGTCAGTAGGCTGCCCCTGCGTCCCAGTGACAATGTCCTTTGCTTTACAGAAGCTGCTCAACTTCAGGAGGTCCCATCCATTCAATGCTGCCTCTAAAGTCTGTGCAGCTGGGGCTACGCGCAGGAAACGGTTCCCTGTGCCCATTTGTTGCAGAGTACTTCCCACTTTCCCCTCTACCAAGCTCAATGCGTTCAAATTAATATTGAGGTCTTTAATCCATTTGGACTTGAGTTCTGTGCATGGTGATAGACATGGATCCACCCTCATTCCTCCACAGGTTGACATCCAGTTATGCCAGCACCATCTGTTGAAGATGCCCTCTTTCCTCCATTGTGCACCCCTGGCTCCTCCATCAAAAATCAGGTGTTCATAGGTCTGTGGTTCAAGATCCGGGTCTTCTATACGATTCCATTGGTCAACTTCTCTGTTTCTATGCCAATACCAAGCTGTCTTCAACACCGTAGCTTTGTAATAGAGTTTGAAGTCAGGGATGGCAATGCCTCCAGAAGAACCTTTATTGTATAAGATTTTTTTGGCTATCCTGGGTTTCTTGTTTCCCCATATAAAGTTGATTATTGTCCTCTCAATCTCTGTGAAGAATTTTAATGGGACCTTGATTGGGATTGCATTGAATCTATAGATTGCTTTTGGTAGAATTGCCATTTTTACTATGTTGATCCTCCCAATCCACGAGCAGGGGAGATCCTTCCATTTTCTGGTATCCTCTTCAATTTCTTTCTTCAAAGACTTAAAGTTCTTGTCAAATAAATCCTTCACTTCCTTGGTTAGAGATACTCCCAGATATCTTATGCTATTTGTGGCTATTGTGAAAGGTGATACTACTCTGATTTCCCTCTCTGCTTCCTTATCCTTTGTGTATAAAAGGGCGACTGATTTTTTGGAGTTGATCTTGTAACCTGCCACGTTACTGAAGGAGTTTATCAGCTGTAGGAGTTCTTTGGTGGAGTTTTTGGGGTCGCTTATGTATACTATCATATCATCTGCAAATAATGAAAGTTTAACTTCTTCCTTTCCAAATTGAATCCCCTTGATTCCCTTATGTTGTCTTATTGCTATTGCTAGAACTTCAAGCACTATATTGAAGAGATAAGGAGAGAGTGGACAGCCTTGTCGTGTTCCTGAATTTAGTGGGATAGCCTTGAGTTTCTCTCCGTTTAATTTGATGTTAGCTGTCGGCTTGCTGTAAATAGCTTTTATTATATTTAGGAATGACCCTTGTATCCCTAATCTCTCCAAGACCTTTATCATAAAAGGGTGCTGAATTTTGTCAAATGCTTTTTCAGCATCTAATGAGATGACCATATGGTTTTTTTTCCTTCAGTTTATTTATATGACGGATTACATTGATAGATTTTCGTATGTTGAACCAGCCCTGCATCTCTGGGATGAAGCCTACTTGATCGTAATGGATAATTTTTCTAATGTGTTCTTGGATTCGGTTTGCCAGTATTTTATTGAGAATTTTTGCATCAATGTTCATGAGTGAGATTGGCCTGTAATTCTCTTTCTTGGTTGAGTCTTTGTGTGGTTTAGGTATCAGGGTAACTGTAGCTTCATAGAAGGAATTTGGCAGTGACTCTTGCGTTTCTATATTATGAAATACCTTAAGGAGTATAGGTATTAGGTCTTCTTGGAAGTTCTGGTAGAATTCCGCATTGAAACCATCTGGTCCTGGGCTCTTTTTGGTAGGGAGGTTTCTGATAACAGTTTCTAATTCTTCGCGACTTACAGGACGATTTAGAGCATTTACCTGGTCCTGGTTTAACTTTGGTATATGGTATTTATCTAAAAAACTGTCCATTTCTTTTACATTTTCCAATTTTGTGGCATACAGGCTTTTGTAGTAAGATCTACTGATTCTCTGAATTTCCTCTGTGTCTGTGGTTATGTCCCCCTTTTCATTTCTGATCTTATTAATTTGCGTGTTCTCCCTCTGCCGTTTGATTAGTTTGGCTAAGGGTTTGTCAATCTTGTTGATTTTCTCCAAGAACCAGCTTCTTGTTTCATTGATTCTTTGGATTGTTTTCTGTGTTTCTATTTTGTTGATTTCTGCCCTCAATTTGATTATTTCCAGTCTTCTACTTCTCCTAGGTGAGTCTGCTTCTTTTTTTTCCAGAGCTTTCAGGTGTGCTGTTAAGTCACCCATGAGCGCTTTCTCTGCTTTCTTTAAGTGGGCACTTAGTGCTATGAACTTTCCTCTTAGCACTGCTTTCATTGTGTCCCATAGGTTTGAGTATGTTGTGTCTTTGTTTTCATTAAATTCAAGAAAGACTTTAATTTCTTTCTTTATTTCTTCCTTGACCCAGGTGTGGTTCAGTAGTTGACTGTTCAGTTTCCATGAGTTTGTGGGCTTTCTGGGGGTAGCATTGTTGTTGAATTCTAATTTTAATCCATGGTGATCCGATAAGACACAGGTGGTTACTAATATTTTTTTGTAACTGTGGAAGTTTGCTTTGTTACCAAGTATATGGTCAATTTTCGAAAAGGTTCCATGAGCCGCAGAGAAGAAGGTATATTCTTTCCTATTTGGGTGGAATGTTCTATAGATGTCTGTTAAGTCCATTTGGTTCATTACCTCCATTAAGTCTTTCAATTCTCTGTTAGGTTTCTGTCTGATTGACCTGTCCATTGGTGAGAGAGGAATGTTGAAGTCTCCAACTATTAATGTGTGTGGTTTGATGGCTGCCTTGAGTTCTAGAAGTGTTTCTTTTACATAAGTGGGAGCTTTTATATCAGGGGCATAGATATTCAGGATTGAGACTTCATTCTGATGGATTTTTCCTGTTATGAGTATAAAGTGTCCCTTTCCATCTCTTCTGATTGATTTTAGTTTGAAGTCAACTTTGTTGGAAATTAGTATGGCCACACCCGCTTGTTTCTTAGGGCCATTTGCTTGATAAACCTTTTCCCAACCCTTTACTCTGAGTAGGTGTCTGTCTTTGTGGTTGAGGTGTGTTTCTTGTGAACAGCAAAATGTTGGATTCTGTTTTCGTATCCAGTCTCTTAGCCTGTGCCTTTTTATAGGTGAATTGAGTCCATTGATATTAAGTGATATTAATGACCAGTGGTTGTTAACTTCAGTCATTTTTAGTAGTAGAGTTTGTGTGTTTCCCTTCTTCTAGTTGTGCTGGTAAAGGGTCGCTAGATGCCTGAGTTATTGTGGGCGTTGTTGGACTCCTTGGTTTGTGATTTTCCTTCTATTACTTTCTGCAAGGCTGGATTTGTGGCTGCGTATTGTTTAAATCTGTTTTTGTCCTGGAATATCTTGTTTTCTCCATCAATGGTGAATGCAAGCTTTGCTGGGTATAATAGTCTAGGCTTGCATCCATGTTCCCTTAGTGTCTGTAGCACATCTATCCAAGCTCTTCTGGCTTTCATGGTTTCCATTGAGAAATCAGGTGTAATTCTGATAGGTTTCCCTTTATATGTTACTTGACCTTTTTCCTTTGCAGCTCTTAATATCTGTTCTTTATTCTGTATGTTTTGTGTTTTGATTATTATATGGCGTGGGGATGCTTTCTTTTGATCCAGTCTATTTGGTGTTCTGTAGGCTTCTTGTACCTTCATAGGAACCTCCTCCTTTAGGTTGGGGAAGTTTTCTTCTATAATTTTGTTGAATATGTTTTCTGGGCCTTTGAGTTGTAATTCTTCTCCTTCTTCTACCCCAATTATTCTTAGGTTTGGTCTTTTCATGGTGTCCCAGATTTCCTGAATGTTTTGTGTTAAGAATTTGTTAGATTTGTTTAGTTCTTTAATCTGTGAGTTTATTTCCTCTATAGTATCTTCAGAGTCTGCGATTCTTTCTTCCATCTCTTGTATTCGGTTGGAAATACTTGTCTCTGAAGTTTCTGTTCGTTTACTCAGAGTTTCCATTTCCAGTCGTCCCTCAGATTGTGTTTTCTTCAGTACCTCCATTTCATTTATCAGGTCTTGTACTGTTTCCCTTACCTGTTTGATTGCTTTATCTTGATTTTCTTGTTTTTCTTGGGTATCTTTGAGAGATTTATTTATTTCGTCTACCTTTTTGTTTGTCATCTCCATTTCTTTATGGCAGTTTTTTTACCTCCTGTTTAAGGTCCTCTATTATTTTCATAAAGTACTGTTTAAGGTCGGTTTCTTCTATATCTTCTGGGGTAGGGTGTTCAATTCTTGTTGTTTCGGGATGACTGGCTTGTGGTGATGTCATGTTGCCTCTCATGTTGTTGGAGGAGCTCCTACATTGGCGCCTGCCCATCTCTTCCTTCAAAAGGAGCGCGGAGGCGCTTGGTGTCCTAGACCAATCTTTGCTGTGAGTGAAACTGGTTGGATCTCCCCAGTGCCAGAGGAGGACCTATTCCTTGCGTCACAATCTGAAGAACCCCGCACTCCCTTGCAGGAATCCTCAGACCTGCCTGGAGGCCAGAGTCTGACCCTTTTGGGTGGGTGGCCTTAGTACAGGAGCAGGACACCTGAAAACACTAGGGAAGGCTTGGGAGAGGCAGGGACGTGAGAAACAGAGACAAGCCAGCAGAGGGAGCTGGGGGGTGGGGGTCTGTGCTCTCTTCCAGGGCAGGTTGCCCCAGGGTCCGCATTCACTCACCAGTTCAGACGGAACTTCAGGGCACAGGATCAGGGATTCCAGGCAGCCCAGGGACGCCGCCCGCACAAAAGGGCCAGGGTGGGGGCAGGGCGGGATGGAATAGCACACAACGAACCTGGCAGCACAATCTGAAGGAGCCCGCACCCCTCCGCAGGGATCCTGCGACCTGCCTGGAGGCCAAAGTCTCCATCTCCATTTCTTTACATCAGTTTTTCACATCCTGTTTAAGGTCCTCTTTTATTTTCATAATGTTCCGTTTAAAGTTGATTTCTTCTACTTCTTTTGGAGTAGGGCGTTCAATTCTTCTTGTTGGGTGATCCCTGGATTCTGGTGATGTCATGTTGCCTTTCAGTTTGTTGGAGGAATTCTTGCATTGACACCTGCCCATCTCTTCCTTCAAATGCAGCAGGAGCGTCTTGGTGTCTTGGTCCAATCTTGGCTGTGACTGACTCTCTGGGTGGATCTCCTCAGTGCAGGAGCAGGAACTTTTCCCATCTGGATGGAACTTCTCAGCAAAGAAAAAGGGACTCCTGGTAGTCCAAGGACCACTCCTCCCCCCCTCCCCCCCCCCCCCCCCCCGCAGACAAAAGGGTGAATGTGGGGGGAGGTCAGGGTCAAGTGGAACACAGAAGACCCTGCAGCAGAATCTGAAGGTGCCCTGCATTCCCTTGTGGGGACCTTCTGTCCTGCCTGGCAGGCAGACACTCTCCCCTCTCTGGTTCTTGTTTCTTATCTCTGTGGTTAGACAGGAGGTCTCAACGGATTTCACGTGGGATGTATCAATTCTACTTTATGTCTCCTATGTGTCATGTGCTGCACACTGCACTTCTGACAGAAATTGCTGCTTCTCTCATGGACTCTGAGAATAATTATATTAATTATATAATTAATCATATTATTTTGTGGACATATTCATCTGGGGTATAGAAATCCTCATCTGTCCATAATGAGAATCATCTTTCAGAATGTCCCTTTCTGAGTTATTTGTGTGACAAATACATTACTAGCTGATGGTGACAGAAAAATTGAGAGTATCTGCTAGTTTTTCTATTGATGACAGTTTTTTAGATCTCAAGAGATCATCCTGTTTTTTTTATTTCCCTTTTTGGTTATAAGACACCATTTTCTCCCCTCCTTTCCCTTTCTCTAAACCCTCCCATGTACCCCTCCTTGTTCTCTTTCAAATCCATGGCTTATTTTTACTATATATCAGTGTATATGAATGAATATATTTTTGGCATAACATGCTTAGTCTGTATAATGTGATTATATATATGTTTGTAGAGCTGAGCATTGGTATTGAATAACCACTTCATGTTCTCTTCCCTGGGGAAGACTATTCCCCCACTCTCAGCATCCCTAGTTCCTTATAGTCATTTATGTAGAGTGAGGCCTCATGGGCTTTCTCCCATCCACTATGGCATGTCTATCTTGTTGTCCTTGTCCAGCTCATGTTTACTTTGCCATGTTGATGAAACTTTATGTGTATTGCTTTTGACATTAGTAGGAGACACAATCTCACAACAAACTCCCTGATCCATTGGCTCCAACAATTTTTCCTCCCCTCTTTCACAATAGATGTATCTATTGTGACTGAGCTCCACATCTCTGCATTTTGGTTTGTTGTATTTGTAATGGTATATGTAATGTAACTTTTTAATGGTCTTCATCTCTTGCATAAGGAAATTTTCTTGATGAGGGACTGGTGTGGGAAATACTTCTGTATATGTGTTGTTTTTATTGGTTAATGAATAAAGAAGCTGCCTTGGCCTGTGATAGGGCAGACTAGAGCTAGGTGGGGAGATGGGGGAACTAAACTGAATGCTGGGAGAAAAGAAGGTGGAGTTACAAAAAGCTATGTAGCCTCCACCAGGGACAAACACTTGTGCTGGAGCTCACTGAAACTATCAGTAGGTCATGACCTCATGGTAATATACATATTAATAGAAATTGGTCAATTTAAGATATAATAGTAAGCCAGAAATATGCTTAGGCTATTGGCCAAATCATATTGCAAATAACATAGTTTCTGTGTGACTATTTCATGGTCTGGGCAGCTGGGAACAAACAAGCATCCTCCCACTACAAGGAGCGAGTACTACACTTACTGTCCCACCACTCTTTGGACATCATGGTGCCACCTCTGAACAGTCTTCAATCCAGTGGAGAATGGAGGAAACATTTTTTGAGTGTTAATTTTGCTTTTCTCATTTTAAAATAATTTAAAAAAATTTCATTTACATCCCAGCCACAGTTCTTCCCCCCTCTTCCTACCCCTCTTCGTTTTTCTCCCATCCTACCCCATCCAATCCTTCAAACTGGTAAGGGCTCCCATGGGGAGTCAACAAAGTCTGGTAGACTGTAGGAAACATTAACAGAAGAAAGCTCACATTTTCTGTATGGGGAATAAAGTAGGCAGGGCCATGGAAGTTCAACTTGGAAACATACTTGAGATAGAATCCTGGGATAGAAAATATCAAGTGAGAAATTCCGTGTAGGATAGAGAAGGGAATGATTCATGATGAGTTTCTGTGTGAGCAGGTGGTATACAGCAGTCTTGCTGGGGTCTGCACATTCTTAGACATCTACTTTTATGTAGTATTTGCTGATGAAGCTTAATTTCACTGCTGCAGCCAAGAAATCCTCTGTGATATTTAGAATTATGTATGAAATGGGATTTTGGAGATTTATCTTTTGTAGACACTTGGCATACGTCTCAACAGAGTCATGAATTGGAAAGTTATCAACTCATCCCCCTGACATCTATCCTTGTGTGACAGAGACTACATCTGTTTCTTTTGAAAAGTAATTCTTCAGGGATCTTCTTTTGCTGTCAGTTCTCACATAATTAAACCATCTTTTGTGTTTCTCTCTCTCTCTCTCTCTCTCTCTCTCTCTCTCTCTCTTTTTAATATGAGTGGTATGTGGTGCATGTACATGAGGCTGTGGGTATTTTTTAGTTTGTTTATATGGTGGATTACATTGAAAGATTTTTATATGCTGAACCATCCCTGCATCTCTGGGATAAAGCCAATTTGATCATGGTGGATGATGGCTCTTTGGATTTGATAATTCTCTGGATTTCCTCCATGCCTGTTGTTATGTCTCTCCTTTCATTTCTTATTTTGTTAATTTGGATATTCTCTCTCTGTCTTTTGGTTAGTTTGGATAAATATTTGTCTATTTTATTATTTTCTTGAAGAACCAACTCTGTCTCATTGATCCTTTGTATTGTTTTCTATGTTTCTATTTTGTTGATTTCAGCTTTCAATGTTTTTATTTCCTGCTGTCTAGTTCTCTTGGGTGAGCTTGCTTCTTCTGTTCTACAGTTTTCAAATGTTCTGTTAATTCACTAGTGTGGGATTTTTCCTGCTTCTTTATGTAAGTATTTAGTGCTGTGAAGTTTCCTCTTAACACTGCTTTCATTGTGCCCCATATATTTGGGTATATTGTGTGGTCATTTTCATTGAATTTCAGGAAGTCTTTAATTTCTACCTTTATTTCTTCCTTGACTCATTGCTGATTCAGGTGAGTATTGTTTAATTTCCATGTGTTTTTGGGTTTTCTGGAATTAGTGTTGCTGTTGAATTCTAGTTTTAAGTCATGGGGTTATTCCAATTGTTTTCTATCTGTTGAGGTTTGTTTTGTTACCGAGTATGTGGTTGTTTTTTGATAAGGTTCATTGAGGTCCTGAGAAGAAGGTATATTCTTTTCTGTTTGGATGGAATATTCTATAGATGTCTGTTAAGTCCATTTGAGTCATAATATCTGTTAGTTCCCTTATTTCACTGTTCATTTTTTTTTTGTCTGACTGACCTGTCCAGTGGTGAGAGTGGAGTGTTGAAGTATCCCACTATTAGTGTTTTAATGTATGATTTAAGCTTTAGAAGTATTTCTTTAACATATGAGGGTGCCTTTGTATTTGGGGCATAGATGTTCAGGAGGAAATCTCAATCCTGAACATCTATGCCCCAATTTCCTCCTGATGGATTTTTCCTGTGACTAATATGAAATATCCTTCTTTGTCTCTTTTGATTGACTTTAGGTTGAAGTCTATTTTGTTAGATAGTAGAATCACTACCCCAGCTTATTTCTTGTATCTTCATAGACATATCTTTTTTTAGGTTGGGGAAGTTTTCTTCTATGATTTTATTAAATATATTTTCTGTGCTTTTGAATTGAACTCCTTCTATTTCTTCTATACCTATTATTCTTAGGTTTGGTCTTTTCATGGTGTCCCATATTTCCTGGATATTTTGGGTTAAGCTTTTATTAGATTTAATGTTTCCTTTGACTGAAGAGTCTATTTCTTCTATTGTATCTTCAGCGCTTGAGATTCTCATGCCATACAGTAGCCCTTTATATCTACAATCAGAGAGGTCTCAAGATATGCCAGTCAAGTGAGATGCAGCAATTCCACTGTGTTTCAGTTGTGTGTTGAATGTTGCACAGTGCACCACTGTCCTGTCTGGAATCACTTCATCTGCATTCTGGAATCTGAAGGTTATCTGTTAATTATGTGAAATTATGGCATATGCAGGTATGTCCTTTTGTAGAAGAGACATCATTATACATCTTGATGTGTAGTATTCTACCCAGTTCCTGACTGCACACACAGAAACACACACATCCCTTGCTAGCTAATAGTGATAGAGAATTTGAGAGTGCTTATGTTATTTACTCATTCCAGAAGACTTGAATCTTTGTCTTATATCATATTTTATGAGCACAGTGCTGCACATGAATAGCCATCACAGTAGCGGAGAAGGTATAAAGACATTTGCCAAAGAGAACAAGAGGAATTTTAATTAGGAATTGTAGGGTTATGTAGGGAGAGAACAGATCCAGATTCCATGATGGATAAGATTCAGTTCTTTATCCTTAGTTTATCCAGTGAGTTGTAATGTTTCAGAGTTTCAGTGGAGGGGACATTTGGGTATGGAGACTAGGGGCACAGATGTGTTCTCTAAGAACTGTAGTGCAAGTATAAATTTTCACTCTGCAAATATAATCTGTGTTTTAAGTAGTTAATGACAAGAGCTGTACCACAGATTCTGGTGAATATACCAGAACCAAAAAGTCATGGTAACAGTATCCTAGTAATCAGCACCAATTCTCTTTAGATAGACTGTAAATGATTTTGGTTCAGGTTCAACATGCATCTCTTTTAATGCTTTGCTCCAAAGAAATATGATCCTTGCCTGATTCTGACATTGTAGAAATTGCAGTAGCTGAGTTTTGTAATCTAACTGCCTCAAGATCATCCAACCAAAAAGCCTCCTAGTTGTCTGTGTATTTGGCAGAAGTGGTATTTCTATAACTCATGTAGAGATGTATTCTAAGACCAAATGTAGTGGTCACTAGAGAAAAAACATCTACAAATAAATTGATACGATTGACATAAAAATTTTAAATATTTTTTCTCCACAGAGTCAAATTACAGATTAGAGAATTACATCCGGCTCATCCTGGCTATCATCATCCTATTAGGTCTTGGGGTTCTATTGTTGGATGCTTGGAGCAGCAGAGAAAGCCCATGAGGTCTTCAGAGAGTCCTAACCTGAAAGCCTAGTTACCCCTTCCTACACCTCATCAAAATGCTGGCAATAAAGAGTCTAAGAGGAGTTGTGATCTCTCTGCTGAGTATTCAATGTCTGGAGATGTGGCACAAATCTTGTGATGTGACTGGAATTTCAGAATTCTTTGTGTGGTGTTTGTAGCTGGCCCAAGTATCAGATGCCCGTTTTTCTCTTCTGTTTCCTGTGGGGCATATCTGTGTAGTGCCCATCCCTCATTTCTTATTTCTCTTCATATGATTGCCTTCTTCTTCTTTGTTCCCTACTATCCCGTGGACATGCTACTTTGGAACATGAGTGAATTGCATTGTTGACATGAGCATAGCCATGTCATTGATTCCAACCTCATGCCCCTAGACTCTTGGGAATGCCAAATTCTTCCCCTGGTCCTTGTGTAGATGCTGATAGTGAGTGTAGTAAGTGCCATTTGCAGCTTCTTCATCCGTGCTGACTGAAGCCTTAGACATTCTCCTATGGAGAAGCCCTCTGACAGGAGCTAACCTACCTCCCCATTCCTGACATATATAACATCAGCAGCTCAATGAGTTCCCAATTTGCTTGTGCATCTCCATAAGAGAGAGTACTTACTGTCCACATGACCCTGGCCTTACTTCTTTCACTTGAGTCTTCTTTCTTAATGTCTTACTCGCCCCAGCCAGATTCTTAAACTCAGCTGCTTATGTTGCATCTCTACCCCACCTCATGCTAGGAGTTCCCCACTCTGTCTTGTTCTCTCAGTATGCTCCTTCACCTCTGACCCTGCAAGCAGCATCCATTCTTCATTGTGAGGTTTCTTTTCAAGAACAACACTTTTCTTTCTTAGGTTTATCTTTTGAGCAGCAATTGTATTAACTGAAATATTTTATTACATTTGTGGCATTAGACTTTATACTCATTGCCTTTCTAGTGCCTTCCTGTACCTTCTCTCCCCCCTAGCTCTTTTTCTTTCTACTCACACTGATATCTTAGTTTTTACACTCAGTCATCATTTCTTTTTCCCCCTCTTCTAAGATCTTTGAGAATCGTACAATGACTTTTGATTGCATATAATTCCTACTAGAGGAGACTAATTCCCTGTTTAGGGTAGCTCCAGTTATATACTTTTATATGGATATATGTATACTTATATGCACATACATCTATATATACATGAAATATTTAGGAAGCTTATCAATTTTATGGAATTCTATATGGCTTTTTCAAACATCCTTTTTTTTCAAGACAGGGTTTCTCTGTAGTTTTGGGGGCCTTTTCTGGAGCTAGATCTTGGAGACCAGGTTGGCTTCAAACTCACAGAGATCTGGGATTAAAGGCATGTGCCACCACTGCCTGGCTCAAACATCTTTTTTAAAGCTAAACATTCCCTACTCTCCTTCTGCCCTATGTCCCAGTACTCTTACTGATTAATTCCCCCTCCCCATTTTCTGTATTTCCCTTCACCATCATCTGTGTTGTGCTATGCCACCTCCCTTAGGATTGTTTTTCTTCACCCTACAGAAGGTCCTGTTCTACTTTTCTGGATACTTCAGAAGGTATGTCAAATTAAACACAGCAACACATGTAAATACACCACACTGAGATACACATATAAGTGAGAAGATGCAACATTTGTCTTTTTAGATCTGGATTAATTCACTCAGTATAATGATTTCCACCTCCTCCTGCATATGTGCAAATTGCAGTTTTCTTACAGCTGAGTAAAATCCCATTGTGTCTGTCTTAAGTCACTATTCTATTGCTGTGAAAGATACCCCATGACCAAAGAAACTCTTTTGAAGGGAAATATTTAATTGGGGCTTAATTAGAGTCTCAGAGGTTTAGTCCATTGTCATCATGGCATAGAAATATGGCAGTACACAGGGAGATGTTGGAGCAGTAGCTGAGAACTATATCCTCATCCATGTGCAGAGAGGGAGATTCTTGACTTGGCATAGGCCTTTTGAAATCTCAAAGCTTACCCCATAGTTCCTTATGCTTTCAGATAGTTCCCCTCCCTGGTGATCAAGCTTTCAAACCTATGAGCCTATGGGGACCATCCTTATTCAAACCTGCATGCTTCATTCCCTTGACTTGGCATTTGTGTACCTGGCCATCACAGCTGCTTTTGCGCACCTGGCCATCACAGCTGCTTTTGTGCTATGGCCATACTGCTGCTTTGTGCTATGGCCATCACAGCTGCTTTTGTGCACATGGCCATCCACAGCCTGCTTTTGTGCACATGGCCATCACTGCTGCTTTTGTGCGCAAGGCCATCACAACTGCTTTTCACTGCTGTGACTCAACATTGTGATCACTGCTCCCCAGCATCTTTCCCTTCACTGTCAGTACTCCTCACTGTGTGATAGGAAGTTCCAATGCCTTTGAGGAATTTTGTGAAGGCTTTGAAGGTTGAAGATGTCTAAAACTGCAGACTCTTTAAAACAATTATTAACTAATTTTATCAATTTATTTTACATCCCAACCAAAGTCTCCCCTTGCTCTCTCCTATTGTATGGAGACTGCTTGTTTGTTCCCAACTGCCCAGAACCTAAATAATCACACAGAAACTATATTATTTAAATCACTGATTGGCCAATCATTTAAATATACTGTTAGCTAGCTCTTACCTTTAGAATTAACCCATTTTCATGATTTTATATTTTACCATGAGGCTTGTGGCCTACTGACAAAGTTCCATCTGGCACCTCACATCTTTCCCCTCTGTTGGCTACATGGTGTCTCACTGGCTCTGCTTTCTTTCTCCCAGCATGGAGTTTAGTTTTCCCCACCTGACTCTACTCTACCCTTTCACAAGCCAAGGTGGTTTCTTTATTAAACAATGGTATTCATGGCACACAGAGGGGAATCCCACATCACTCTCCTCTTGTCCTCTCCACCTCCCCCTACATCCCCATACACTCTGCTTCAGTCTATTCATAAAGAGGCAGGCCTCCCATGGGTGTCAGCAAAGCATGGCACATCGATTTGAAAGAGGATAAAGCTCTTCCCCCTGCATCAAGACTGGGAAAGGCAGCTCAGCATGGGAAATAGAATCCTAAACACCAGCTGAAGCTCCAGAGACATGTCCTGGTCCTAATGGTAGGAGCCCCACAAATAGACTAATCTACACAACTGGCACACATATACAGAGGGTATAAGTTGGTCCTATGCTGGCTTCCTAGCTGTTGGCCTAGAGTTCCTGTACTCCCATGAGCTCAGATCAGCCATCTGTATGGGTTACTCTGTCATGACCTTGAGCCCACTAGCTGGTACAATCCTTCTCCCTCTCTTCTACAAAACACTAGGAACTGTGCCCAATTCTTGGCAATGGATCTCTGCATCTGATCCCATCAGTTACTAGATAAAAAGCTTTCTGATGACAATTAGGGTAGTCACCAGTCTAACTAGAGGAAGATGCCCAGTTCAGGTACCCTCATCCATTATTGCTAGGCATATTAGTTGGGGGTTATCCTCATGGATTCCTGGGAATGCCCCCGGCATCAGGTTTCTCCCTAACCCTGAAATGTCCCTCCCACATCAAGACATCTCTTTCATGACTCTCCCCCTCCGTCTCACCCCCAACTAGATCACCCCAGTCCCTCATGTTCCCATCCTTCCCATACCCACTGCTCTCTTTCCTCACTCCCCCCCAGTTTACCCAGAAGATCTTTTCTATTTCTCCTTCCCAGGGAAATCTATTTGTCCCTCTTTTTTTCTAGATTCCCTGGGCTGTAGATTGCAGCCAGCTTATCCCTTACTTTACACCTAATATTCATTTTTTCTGAGAAGGATTTCTTATATTTTGTTGTGAGCCTAGCCTTTAACGGCTGAGCCATCTCTCCAGCCCTGAGAAAGGATTTCTTTGTGTAGCCTTTCCCTGTCCTGGAACTAACTTTTTAGACCAGGCTGGCCTCAAACGCAGAGATAAGCCTGCCTCTGCCTCCCAAGTGCTGGGATTAAGGCGTGCACCACCACTGGCCCTGCAATATCCACTTATAAGTGAATACATACTATGCTTGTCTTTCTGAGCTTGGGTTATGTAATGATCTGTTCTGTCTCTTTAAGAGACAAGCCACGGCCTACTCCTTCTCTCATCTGCAGAGGCCTGAGACCCTTCCTTTTCCATCTCCCTCTCAAAGAGGTAGCTTCCGTCTTTCCCTTCTCTCCCCCCTCTTTCTTTCTCTTTGCTCATCTCTCTTCTCCCCTTCCCTTCCACAACCTACCTAATGAATATCCAGGTCACCCTGCATGGTGTGTTTCTCCATCGTCTCTCACCTGCTTTGTGGTTCCCTGCTCATGACCCAGCCACCTTTGGAGACCTGCAGCATGGTCTCGTGCACCATCCATGTCTGGGACTGGCTGCTCTCAGGACCCAATGCCCAGTGCTGCCGCTTGGGGACCTGCAGTGTTCTGCTGCTGCAGCCACTTGGGGATCTGTAGCATTTTATGTATTCAGTACATTGGTTCCAGGACTCAGATGCTCTCTCATCCCTCTCCCCACTCCTGGAGTCACATCCAGAACTGGGTATTTTTTCCACAACAGCCACATGTTCCATATGCCTGAGCACAATTTCTAAAAGCGTGATTTCCATGCACACCACCAGTTTCAATTAGGTGAGTTTCCCCATTCTAGTCAGTTCAACCATTTCTTCAAACCCGAGGAATGGACCAGTGAGCTTCCAGCATATTCTGGTGTTCCTAGAAATGGGGGGACAGCCCCCAACTACGAACAGTTGAGCCCTTTGCTGACATTCATCTCTGATTGCTCTCCTTAGCTAAAATGGTGACCAGACTGACCCAGGGTCAGTCCTCCCTTGCTAGCTCTGCACACACTGTGCAATGCATTCAACTGGGGGCCCAGGGGTCCCCCGAGATTTTTCTTCTCTCTTCTTTTCTTTTCTCCTCCCCCCCCCCCCCGCTGTGTATGGCTGTTTGGAGTGGCCTCTGGCCTCTCTCTGCCTTTCGAGTTACCCTGACCAATCCAGTCAGGGATGTTGCACCCCACCTGGGGCAGAGGATGTTTTCCCAATGGGTCCTGCGGTGTTCGTGCTGCTTTAACACCCTGCCTATAGGGGGGGAAGACGTTCCATTGTAGGTCTTGTGGTGTTGCCATTTTTCATGGTTTCAGCTATGGTAGCAAGCCATCCATGTCCATTCCCCCTGAGATGGATGCATTTTAGAAGCCCTAAACCCCAAGCCCTTAATGCCCTACTTCTTCAGGTCCTACACTCACTCCACCGGTGTCCCACCAGCTCCACTTTTATGGAACTTTCTAACTACTGTCAGTGTACAGGCAAAATGGAAGAAATTTCCTCAAACCTGTCCCTGCCACTACTACGATGCCAACAAGATTGGTCAGATCCAAAAGGTAGCTGTTTTCAACTCCAGACTTTTTGCTTCCCTCTGCAGCTTGTGGCATGGTGGCTTCAGCCACAGGGCATATCATACGTCTAGGTCTCTCTTACTATTAAGCTTAAAATCCCTGCAGCTCAAAAATTGTGGCTTTTTCCATACAACATGTAACTGCTGCTATTTTGACTGAGGTCAGGGTGACTTTACCACCATCTTAACTGAGATCAGGTGACTTCACCACCAATCTTAACTGAGTGGCTTTTCCATATACATGTGACTGCTGCCATTTCGATAGAGGGTCAGGTGACTTAAAGGCCATATTAACTGGGAGCCAGCGCAGGTTACCAGTCCTGCATCTTTACTGAGGTATACCCTGTCTGGTCCCCAATTTACTTATGTTTTTCTTTCTAAATTGCTCTTGTTGATTCTGTTGCAAGTGTGTTTTGTGCAGTGGCATGCTTTTGGTAGGGCCCACCAAGAGCATCCACTTCACCCAATTCCTGTTCACTCTGTGTGTGTTCATACATGTAACTTAAATGCACCTATGTCTACTGTTAAATTTTTTAATTGTCTGTTCATTGCATCTCATTTCAGACTACAAAACAATAAGCCTCATGTTTTAAACTGGTATGTACCTTTAAGCCTCTTACAAAAATACTTTATATTTAATCCAATCCTCATTTAAATTATATTAAGATGTTCTCTACTATTGTTAGTTCTGCCATTAACCTTCTGTTGCAAGCAGTTTTTTCTTCTTTCCATCTTTTTATGAGTGTAAAATCTTTTAAAACATATTTATTTTATTGTTATTTATTTGTTTTTTATTATGTAACAATATTCTGTCTGTGTGTATGCTGCACACCAGAAGAGGGCACCAAACCCCATTAAAGATGGTTGTGAGCACCATGTGGTTGCTGGGAATTAAACTCAGGACCTTTGGAAGAGCAGGCAATGCTCTTAACCTCTGAGCCATCTCTCCAGCCCCTATGAGTGTAAATCTTACCTGTTAAGTTAAGAGCCAGTAGAGTCAAGCTCAAATCCAGCTTTCCAGGCTGATTCTATTCTGTTGTTACACCTGATAAACAGCCCTTAGCTGCTCAGAGACCTGGGGAATATGGCATTTAAATATTTAATTATTAAAAAACATTTTATAACAAAAAGAGACAGGTTGGCTCCTAGCAGCAGCATTCTTTTCCCTCCAAAGAAGACAGAAGATGAATGGGCACAAAACAACATCCATCCACAATTTGCTTCAACTGTCAAGTGCTGACCACTGGGAGAAACTGCCTTTCATCTAAACTGAAGATCTCCAGATGTGGACAGAATAGCAGGAATTGATAGCCTAACTGCTCAGGTCAAGGTCTTCCTACAGATTTCTTAGCCCACAGCATCTGGAGCCTGGCAGGCCCTGCACTAAACAGCAAAAGGCAAATATGACCTTCAGCAACCATGGAGGACCCTGAGGAGTAGCTTTAGGTGCCAACCAAGTAAGTTCTCTGTCATTTTTTAATCAGTAACTCAAGTACAATTTTACCCTTCTCAAAGATTTCTGATGCAGTTTGACAGTTGAGAGGCTTTGTCAGTTTAAAAGGACAACCTCACAAAACAAATGTCAGTAAATTATAAATATAGGTTATTAAGGTGTGTACCTGAAAGTTATAAAGGTGTGAGGACAAGTGCATGCTATCAAATTTCTCTCTCATGCTGCCTTCCATTGTCTTAAAAATACTTTTCATTGTGCAAAACTATCTGTCACAGTCATTCTGACATAAATATGCTACTGTTTATACTTTTGTTTACACAAACCCCCCAAATTCTTATGAGTTCCAGGGAACTGAATTGAAGGATCCACCTTAAACAGGTCAGGTACACCCCTCTCAATTGTCTGATCCTAATTTTTCCCCCTAAACTTATCCTTCATCCTCTGTTCTGCCAATACCTTAAACAGGTGTAAGAGACACTAGATATTTCCATAACACAAACACCGGACAGGAGCAAAGAGACAAGCTATGCCAGGATGTGACCAGCACCCGGCTTCTCAGGTTCCCCTCAAAGAAAATGTCTACAAATAAGCAGGAAGCAGTCTTGAGAATCTGCCACCACAATTCCTTTAATCTGTGGTCCCTAAAATCCCGCCTTTATATTATGAAAAAAAGATGGGAATGTAAATGGTTGTGTTCATGTGATTTTAAGAGACAAGCCTGCCCACTCCCTCCCCATCTGATGAGGCAGGCAGATCTTCCATCCTGCTTGCAGCCTGAGGTCTCTTCTTTTTCCAACTCCCTCTTGATAGGCAGCTTCTGTTTCTCCTCTCTCTCTTCTCTCTCTCCCTCTCTCTGTCTCTCTTCTCTGCCCCCCTCTGCTTTTCTCTCTTCCCCTTCCCTTCCATAACCTATTAAATAAATATCCACCTCCACCCTGCATGGGTGCTATCCATGTCTCTGTCTCTTGCCCCACTTTGTGGTTCTCTGTCCAGGACCAGCTGCCTTTGGAGACCTGTGGTGTGGTCTCGTGCTGGCCGTCCCTACCTGGGACTGGCTGCTCTCAGGACCCAATGCCCAGTGCTGGGCCACTTGAAATCCTGAAGTATTTCTGCTGCTGCAGCTTACTTGGGGAATCTGCAGCATTTTATTTAATCCATTACAGTTATCTCACGCAGGATGATTTTTTTCTAGTTCCACCCACTTGCATGCAGATTTCATGATATTGTTTATGTATGTATATGTATTTATTTATTTACAGTGGAGTAATACTCCATGGTGCAAATAGACTATATTTTCTTTATCCATTCTTCAGTTTAGGGGCATCTAGGTTGTTTTCATGTTCTGCTATTACAAATAATGCTGCATATGAACATAGTTGTACACATATCCTTATAATATGATTGTGCACCCTTTGGGTAATATATACCCAAGATTGGTATAGTTGTAATCGTGAGGTAGATTAATACCCAGTTTTCTGAGAAACTGTCATAATCAGTTTCCAAAGTGACTGTGTAAGTTGGCACTCTAAACCATCAGTGGAGAGTGTTTTCCTTACTCCACATCCTCTCTACATAAGTAGACATTAGAGTTTTGATCTTAGCCATTCAACAGGTATAATATGGTATCCCAGAGTCATTTTGATTTTCAATTCCCTAAAGATGTTGGACAATTCTTTAAGTGTATCTTGGTCAAAATGACAGCCTCTTTAAACAAAATAATTCTTTGGAAAAAATCTCCACCATATATTGTGATGACTGCACATAGGAATCCCCATTGTGACCCCCTATTTACTAACTGAACCCTTTAACCCCAGAGATGAAAATTATACAATCCAGAATGGTATGGTATAATGAGAAAAGCATAAGACATCATGAACTTCTCTTTTGGGAGCATATGAGTGGAACAGGTCCATCTAGGAAGACTAAAACACTAAGGGACACGATAAGGAAACAGCTCAGTGCTTATTATGCTACATGGCACAAATGCTGCAACACACCTCTTGAGGAATCAAATTTGCTCTTATCTTGTAGTGGACTGTCTGGTTCCCAGAGGAAGTTCTTTCCCAAGGATAGACATTTGGATTAGGGCCTTCCTTCCCTCAGGGGCTTGAGGAAAGTTCATGCTTGCTAAAAAGAGTCATTTTCTTTATCTCTGGTGTGAGGAACTTGTGTCTCTTCCATTGACATTAAGAGGGCCCCTGCTATAGTAACTGGCCTTTAGAAAACATAGGCATTTAGATACTGGGAAAACTTATTTCTTTTGTCTCAGGAAAGATGCTGTAATACATTGAGTCTGCTTCAATCTTGCCTGTAGCTAAACAATTGTGCAATAATGGAGTAAAAAGTGTAACCTTTTCTCAATAAATGAGCAGCCATTCTGACTCACCCTTAGTTTGTGTTAGTCTGTTCCTTCCCTTCACCAACTCCACATCTCCTCTTTGGGGACCTGAACCCCTCTGGAGCTGGACTCCTGCATTTTCTCCATATGCTTGCAGCCATATCATAACATAAGAAGTGCATTCAGTCCATGCTGTAGGAATTCCTTCAGCTAGTAGCCTGTAAGTTACCAGCCCACTTGGGCATAGCCTCTATTTTTACTATATTTTACTATAAATGCCAATGTAAAGCATGCACGTTGCTCTCTGCTCTACTGCGGGATTCAGTCCATGTTTCCCCTTTGTGCAGAAGACTGTGAATCTGTGAGGTCTACCTCTAATAATAACCATTTATTATACTTAATTGTGAACTAGTGTGGGATTTCTTTTTAGCCTCCTTCTACATCTGATGCCCAACATCGTGATGATCAGTCCAACCTTTTTCTGAACCCTGTGGCTCCATTTTGCCAGCCACATGATGGCATTGGCACTGATTCTCCCTGTCGTGACTCCAGCCGCACTCAGATGCAAGCACGCCTGCTGCTCAGCACTCCTAGCTTATGACTCACATGCTGCTGCTTGGCACATTCTCACCAGTGGCTCATGATCCCATGCAGCTGCCTGTGATCCCTGCAGTGTATTCATGACTAGGAGCTGATGGAAAGCCTTGGGCTGCCTCTCTTCTGACCAACCAACTCTCCGGAATCACTTTGATTGTCTTTAATACCTGTGTTGTGATGGGAGTGGCGGGCTGCTTCCTGCCACCAGATAGCTTTACCCGAAATAATTACATTGAAACTGTATTCTTTTAAACACTATCCTGGCCCATTAAGTTTCAGGCCTCTTATTGGCTAATTCTCATATCTTGCTTTAACCCATATTTAGTAATCTGTGTAGCAGCATGAGATGGTGGCTTACCAGGAAGGATCTTAGCCTAGTCCATCTCAGAGAGGAGAACTATGGGCATCTGTCTGAGGCGTCTGCCTGACTCTGCTTTCGTTCTCCCACAATTCTGTTCTTGTCTACTCTGCCCCACCTAATTTGTCTGTCCTATTAAGGGCCAGGCAGTTTCTTTATTAACCAATGAAAGTAACACATAGACAGATGTCCCTCCTCCATCAATACTGCTCTTAATTTGTTAAACAATGCATATTTTTAGTATCTAACATGTGTGAAAACAAACCAGGACTGTCCACAGCTGCTTGCATCTCTCTGCCACACGGCTGCGTTTGTAACACCTGCTGACTGATAACAATGATTCCACCTACTCCAATTTATTGTAATTGCCTTACAACAAAAATATTGACAACATAACTATCCAGGATTTCAATAATCATTTTGCTTATGCTATGGATAGTATTCTGTAAGACTTATTTGATTTGGCCTTTTATATCCCTTTGTATTCTAGTGATACTTTTGTTTTTCATATTATCATCATTACAAATGGTTTGATAACTCTTATTTATCAAATAAGAGACAAGAATAAGACACTTTTAGAAATGATACAGTCTTTATAGACTAATAATGAACAGCTAGTTGGAAAAATCAACACTTTGGAGAGGGACATCATTAGTTTGACAGACAAAAAGCCAGTCAATGTCAAGGGTACTGAGACATCTGAAAGAATTCATGCTGCTGAATTTAATAATTGGAATCTGTTGAAAAGTTATGATAGATTAATGGATAAAGTATCTATCTCTCCAGGAAGGTAATATGCATGCCATCAAAATTATGTCCAAGGATGAGACATTATCTTTACTGGACAAATTTCATACCTTGGAATCCTCAGTGAGGACATTAGAACAGAACACTGGACAGGAGATTCAGTGTTTACAAAAGGCAGTAGTAAAAAGATTTGAAAATATTGAGAAAATTATCAAAACTGATGAACAGGGACAGAAGGCACAAAGACAGGATTTAGCTTCATCAGTACATGCCAGACTCTGGTATGACTTACTCAGAGTTTTAACAGCCTATTTGGTAATTTCCTCAGAAAGACCATCTGGCACAAAAGTACCCCAAGTTCATCAAAGAATATACATGTGAACCAATGTGTATGAGTGACCTAAAAGAAATTAAACAAGCAATAGTAGCTTATGGACTACATTCATCTTTGTTAGAGAAATAGTGCAAATATGGATGTCAAGCAATAAGGCTACTCTACACAATTAATTAATCTTCAATAATCTCAGTGATCCTAGAAGAAGGACCTCTGCTGCTTGGAAGTGTTATTGGAGAGAGAGGCAAAAATTTTAGAACAACAGGGGAAAGCAAAATGATTTGAGTTTTCCCAAGATGCAATTCTTGGTGAGGGTCATTATTCTGATCCTTAGGACCAGGATCTCCATGACAAATGCTTCTTGTCCCTATGAAGCACAGCAGCTTTAAATAATTGGAACAGGATTCAGGAACTAGGAAAGAGAATTGAGTCATACATTAGGGTTTAAGCAGGGGCCAGAGAGAGCCCTTTAGTGACTTTTTTTTTTTTTACAAAGATTAACTAGGGCTGTACTAGTAGGAGTAACAGGCCCAGACACTAGACATATGCTTATTGAATCTTTGAAAATGCCAACTTAGAACACAAAATTATTCTTGGGCCTTTAAAGGTCAGCACCAATAGATTAATGGGTTTGCATACAATGAATGTTGAGACATTTGACTATAGTACTGAGGCTTGGATAGGAGAAATGATTTCCGGTAGTATAAGGAGACAACAAAATGCCAAATGTTTTAATTGTGGTAGAAAATCTGAGAAGGTATTGTAGACAAAGAATTCCTAGGAATAAGGTCTTCTTTAGGAATGGCAAGAATAGGCAGTATAGGTCTCAACCTTCTGGTATGTGTAAGAGGTATGGCAAAGGCCGACATTGGACCAATGAATGTAGATTGACAAAAGACAGACAAAGCAACCCAATACCATTGGGAAACTCCTTGGGTGACCTTTCACAGGCCCCCATGTCAAACAAGGTTCAGTCATTCCCAGTCACTGTGGTTTTCATGTCTCACCAGGAAAATTAAACAATCTATTAACTACTGTAAAAACCATGATGCTCTGAATGATGGAATAGACATGGAGGATGAATCAAAAACTCCAGTAGGAAATGGAAAATGTGTATTTTGACAGATTTCTATAAATGATCAAAGACCACAGCTACAAGTGCTCATAAATGACATTGTAATTGAGGGAATACTAGACACAGGTGTGGACATGAATATCATTTCTTGGCATCTGGATTGGCCTCTTCAAGAGGCAGACATTCAATTCCTAAGAATTGGAACTCCTTCTCAAGTGAAACAAAGCATGAGATGGGTTGAATGCATAGGACAAGAAGGACAGAAAAGAAGACTAAGGCCATATGTAGCTAATATTGCAGTGAATTTATGGGGTCATGACTTATTGCAGCAAAGGAATATTCATATTAACATTCCTGTAGTCCCCAAAACTCATGTTTCTGAGAAGGATGTTAGCATTACTTTCATTGTGTCATAAGTTTGGGTTTGCTGTGTATTCATTTTCATGGAATTCTGGAAAGACTTTATTTATTTCTGTCTTGAGCCATTTTTCCTTCAATAGATGGTTTTCCAGTTTTTGTGAGTTTGTCAGCTTTCTGTTGTTTCTGTTGTTTTTGATATCCAACTTTAATTTCTGGTGGTTTGATAGGATGCAGGGGCTTATTTCTATTTTTTCTTATCTGTTGAAATTTGTATTGTGCCTGAGTATGTACTCATTTTTTTGAGAATGTCCAATGAGGTGTTGAGAAGTTATATTTTTTGGTGTCTTATAACACTATTGATAAAAACCCAGAGACAGATATTGGGGCTCAACCTGAAGATTAGACAACCAAATCTCTCAAGCCACTAGAGAGCTCTTATTTCTATGAAATTTTCAGACTGAAAGAGAGTGAGTCCCTATCTCATCCTACCTTATATTCCTCTCTAGTGCTTGGAGGAAAAGTATGCACCACCAGCCTCTATGGCTAACTAGTGTTACTAGCACCCAATGTGGGGCTTGAACCCATGACCCTGGTTACCTCTATACATTATATATTTGTGTCTTCCTCACTTTTAATGGATTTTTCATTTCCTCTTTAAAGACTTCTATCATCTTCATAAAGTTGTTTTCATAAAGATCTTTTCTTGTGTTTCAGCCTTGTTGGAATATTCAGGGCCTACTGATAGATGGAATCTAGTGGGGGATATATTACACTGGCTGTTGTTAATTGTGTTTTTACACTGGTGTGTAGGCATCTGGGTTTGGGATGATTCTAGATCTGTGTGTTGATTTCTGGGTTTGTCTTTATTGGGTGTGTGTTTTGTTCCTTGGTTTGTATTATACTTCTGTATTTTTTGGAGAGTGTGATGGGTATGTGTTGCCTCTTTTCCTGGTCTGCTTAGCTGGGTATCTTCACAGGGAATACTTGAAGGCTGTAATAGTGAAATCAGTTGGGGAAAGGAAGGATGGTGGATAAAGTCTTTGTGATCCCGTAGGTCAGAGTGGAAAGGGAAACTGGGCTTGGATAAAACTGGGGTGGGGGTAGGATCTCAGCAGAGTGGGAGAGGTGTGGGTCTGTCTCTAGTCTACTTGTTACACTTGTAGGAGATGCCTTTGGGTTAGTAGGAGGTGGCATCTTTTAAGTTGGGGCCTAGGATGAAGCAATGAATGATAGGAGGATGGTTAAAAGGGGCAAGATCTCTAGGATCCATGAGAGATATGAAGGGGGCTGCCAAGTGTGTTTTGTTGTAGAGGTGGGGATGAGACTGAGAGACTGGAAATGGGTAGCAGAGAGAGAATTGAATATTCACTGGCAGCCTACCTGATTTTCTGGCCGGTATGGCCTGTGGGTTAGCTTGTGACTGTCTGCTGGAGTTGGAGGCTGTTACCTTGTTCTGCTATTCCCAATGTGTTTCCAGGGAATGTTGGTTTTTTTTTGTTTTCTCAATCAGTCATTATGACTAGAGTAAGATGAAATTCCAAAGTAATTTTAATTTGAATTTTTGTGATGCCTAAAATTGAACATATTTTTATCCTGTAATAGAATATGATTTTAAGTTGTGTTACATTTGTTTATGCTATAAACTTTTGTTTAATGATGCAAAGATGTGTTGCATTCTTTTATGCTGCGCTTGTTTAATTCAGTGAAACTGTCTTGCTTTGTTTGTCTAAAACACTTGATGGGGTTAATAAAGAGCTAAATAGCCAATATCAAGGCAGGGGAAAAGATACATGGGGCTGTCAGACAGAGAATAAATAGGAGAATAAGAGAGAAAGGAAAATTGAAGAGAAAGAAAGAAGGAGCCAGACATCCAGCTATACATGGAAGATGGAAAGACAAGGTATACCAAAATAGAGAAAGGTAAAAGCCCAGAGACAAAAGACAGAGAGGATAATGTAAGTTAAGGAAAGCTGACTAAATAGTGGAGAGGGTGCCTTAACTGGCCATTTCCTGTAATTAGATTGGTAAACACCCTACACTGTCATCAGAGATACTCTACCAGTAACTGATGGAAGCAAATGCAGACATCTACAGTCAAGCATTGGATTGAGCTCAGGGAATCTTGCCGAAGAAAGGGAGGAGGGATTGTATGAACCAGGAGTGTCATGACAGGATAACCCACAGAGACAGTGGACCTGAGCTCATGGGAGCTCATGGACTCTGGATCAACAGTTAGGGAGCCTGCATGGGATTGATGTAAGCTCTCTGCATGTGTGTGACAGTTGTGTAGTTTGGTCTGTTTGTAAAGCTCTTAGGAGTGAGATCAGGACCTGTCCCTGGCACTTAGCTGGCTTTTGGGAACCCGTTTCCCATGCTGGTTGTCTGGCCCCACCATGACATAAGGGGAGGATCTTGGTCCTGCCTCAACTTGACATTCCGTGCTTTGTTCAAGCCCATGGGAGGTCTGCCCCTTTCTGAATGAAGACAGGGGAGGCTTGGAAGGGGAGGAGGTAGATAGGAAGTGGGAGACACTGGGAGGAAGGGAGGGAGGGGAAACTGGTTGGTATATAAAATAAATAAAAAAGTTATTTAAATAAAATAATAAAAAAAGAAAAGCTGGATAGAAACAAACCAAGAAAAGACTGGGTATTCATTCAAAAAAAGGATAAACCTCCTTGTGATGTATTTGGAAGCTGGGTGGTGAGCCCCCAAAAAGCAAAAGAGTAAGCAACCAATGATGTTAGCCACTTGGATATCTTCTTCTGAGAACTCTGTTTATTCTATAACCTGCTTTTAAATAATTTTTTGTATTGTTGGTCATTTGTAGGTTCTTGGTTATGCAGTTTGATAATTAGGGGAATTTACTGAGAGCATCCACATACCACAGAAGCATTGGTCCCCAGCATCTTCACTGGCATCTCCTCCCATCTATGTTGTCAGATTTAGTGTCCCATCAAGAAGAGTCTAACTGTTCTATAGATTATGAATTTGTGCTCAATGATTTCTGGCTGCATCTCACCATTTTCTCTGAAGCATTGGCCATAAGTCTCCTACATCAGATATGGAGATACCAGAGAACACCATTGCCCCTAGACCTTTAAATTCTACCTTTGAGAATTTAAAGCCAGAATAGTAAGTGCATAGAGGAACATTTTCCCAGCCTAGAGCTGTGGGTAGAAGGATGCCAGGGGCAGGTCTTGTGCAAGAACATCCTCTTCCTCTTTTGTATTGGCTGTCATCATCCTGGCCTTTAGCCTGCTCTGTCCCATGGGTGTGTCCCACAGTGTGAACTGTGTCACCATTTCTGTGTTCTGTTTCTGTGAAGATCTGGCATGAGACACTGCCATGGTCCTTGGAGCTGCTCTTCTTGGACTTGGTAAGTGTGATAAGGGTCATTCTTTTTAGCCAGAGTGGTAATGGGTACAGAATCTCAGATTTATAACCTTGGCTCCTCTCATAGAACTCTTTCTCTATGAAGACTTGGCCTGGTGGCTGCAGAGGAGTCTTCCCTGGCCTCAACCTGTTTATCTGGCCTTGGAGTTTTGAGCTGAGCTCTGGGGTTGGGATCATTGTATACCAGGACAGATTTGTCTTATCAGGTCTTTTTCTCTATTTGCAGTGTTTTTAATGGTTCAGAAGATCTGGGCACAGCATGGTGAGTCTGTTCTCTATTTTAACCATGGGAAACTGTGTTTGGCTCAGAGTAGCATGGGAGGAACTTGAAGCATCTTATGCAGATCCTGAGAAGGGATTTTCATTGGCACCCACTGTTGGAGCCCACAAGACTCTACAGTGAATGCACAGCTGACAGACCAATAGGCAGATCCACAGGAAGTGTATATGTCCACATGGAATAACCCATTTTGCAGAACTGTGGGAACACTTATCTTTTGGAAAAGTTGCTGGCATATCTGTGCAAACCCTGTAAACCCACGATTCTTCCCTTCGAAATGGGATTCATTCCTAGAACACATCAGCAGTGTAACCTCTGCAGGGGCAGTGGAATGACCTTGCTCCATTCCCCCACACCAGGAGGCCTTGGAGGGGTGGCATTCGCTCTTTGTTCTAGCAGTCAAATTTATATAGAGTGAATCCCACGAAATTACCTGCTAACAGACCATGTAGAAATTTCCATAGAAGACAGGCACCGAGCGAGAAGGCAGCATGCCCCACCTTTGCTAACCAACAAATCTGGGTGTCTCCAAAGCTAGTTATTACAAAAGAGATTAGATGAGGAGAATGGATGAAGCCAGGATTCATGGTTGTTTATCTAATGGTTTGGGATGTCAGGTACTTCCCCTTGAGTGCTGGCTTTTTCCCTGGTGGTGTCACCTGTTTTGGAGTACTGCTCTATCAGGTCCTACCTGCCCCTTTTAATGATTTTGATATGCATATTATCATTGTCCTTGCCTATGGAATTTTCAACTATGTCTGTAAAAACTAGAAACCTAGTGGAGAACAGCTTTTATTCTTCTCTTTCTTCTTTTTTCTTCACTACGTCTTCCCCTTACTCTGCTTCTCCTCCTCCTCCTCTTCCTCTTTCTCCTTCTCTTTTTTCTTCTCCATGCCCTTTTCACTTTACTTTCTCCCCTTGCATGACAAATAAAGAACATGCAGAGGTAATGTAGTTAATTTTTTACCCAGACCCTTGTCTGCCATAGAAATCCAATTCTGAGCTCCGAGGGGGTACTGAGGCTGGTACTCAAGGCCTCTGATAAGCCACAGGCACAGTTACTTAATGACCAGTCCTTACTATTGGAGTCATCTTTGGGGTGGAGATTCTCAACTGTGCTCCAGTAAAGCCTGCAAGATAAGTGTCTCAGAAGGATATTCGAATAAATGGTACAGAGGAGGGGACACCTGCACACACGTTTTCTCCTGAAGCTGCAGATATTTGTTTTTTTTCTTTTCTTTGGTTTTTTGAGACAGGGTTTCTCTGTAGCTTTAGAGCCTGTCCTGGAGCTAGCTCTTGTAGACCAGGCTGGTCTTGAACTCACAGAGATCCGCCTGCCTCTGCCTCCCGAGTGCTGGGATTAAAGACGTGCGCCACCACCGCCCAGCTCAGATATTTGATTTGAATTTTTTTCTTTTTCCTCCTCTCTCTGGGGTTGTGTCTGACCCTCATACTGAGGTTTTGCCCTTGAGAAGATGCATCATCCATAAGACAGAGTTGAAGTGAATGCTGTCTAATGTGTGTATGGCACAGATGGAATTCTGATGTGGGATTCCCCTCTGTATGCTGTGAATATGTTTTATTGCCATTGGTTAATTGAGAAGCTGCTTGGCCTATGCAGGGTGTGGGAAAGCTTGGTTAACCAATTATCTTAAGATTTGGGACCAACTTAGGGTGTGGCTTGCTGGGACCATGAGAAAAAATGGTACAGGCCCATGTGCACTCTCTATGTGGTTCCCTTGTGGCACAGCTGAGCTTGGACTTCTCATTCCTGTTTTCATGAGTTTTCCCCTTATAATAAATAAAAATATAATTGTTTTATCTTTTAGCTAGCCTGGTTATTTCCCAATACAGCATGGCAGAATATAGAAATCTGGAAAATCCAAGCAGAGACAGATGAGGAAAGAAGATGGAATCAGGCAGATATGATGTAGCTACTGAAGGAGAAAGATGCTGGTACATTACCAGTAAGCCACTGCCTCATGGTGATATATAGGTCAATATAAATGGGTTAATTTAAGATGTAAGCACTAGCTATTAATATGCTTGAACCATTGGTCGAACAATATTGTAATTAAAATAGTTTCTGTGTGATTATTTGGTCTGGGCAGCCAGAAAATGAAAATGCAGTCTCAGTTTACAAATGGCACCAAACTTTTGGCAAGAATATCCACACAGAGCCTAAGAAAGCTTGAATAATAAAAAAAGGGCTTCTAGACACAGAAGTGGGAGTCAGTTGGAGCGTCTTGGCAGCTGTATATGTTTAGATAGACTGTTTGTTGGTGGCGGGCAGAGATGTGGTGCCTTTAAGAGAAGGCTTCCTGACTCAACACTAGCAGGAAAAGCTGCATGGTTCCTTTAAGAAAGAGCTTCCTGGTTCATGCTGGTGGAACAGATAGCTTTGCCTCTTTCAGAAGGTCCTATTATGGAACATTTGAACAGGGTTTGTGGGAAGAAACTTCTTCTGAGAGTTGGGGTGGTAAACATGGATTCAAGGATTCCTTTATTTTCAGAGGCTCTCAGGCTTCATGTGATATTGGAGTTCAGTGTAAGAGGTTGGGTTTTCTATGGAGGCAAGAGACAAAGTAAGACATAGGTCAGTGATTTAATGGGATTTTACACTGATTGACCCAGGATAGTGGGAAGGTTTGGTGATTAGAATGACAACCCACAGGGTTCATTACTGAGCTTTTAGGAGACAAGGAGAAAAGCCCCTGATAGCACTAAGGTATAAGATTTACTTTTTCATTGTTTGGGAACAGAAAAGATAATTAGGCCTTTTGAAATATACCAGATGCTCAATTCTGAAAATAATGAGACTTCACTTTGGAGGTGTGCTGGTTAGTTTTCTTTCAACATGATGTAAGCTAGAGTCATCTGGAAAGAAAGAACATCAACTGAGGAACTGATTCCACTATACTGGTGTGTGAGCATGTCTGTGGGGCATTTTCTTGATTAGTAGTTGTTGTGGGAGCCACTCTATAGCTCCTTGGAAAGCTGGACCTCCTGACATCAGTTGACTGGTGCTTTTTCCTGCGTCTCTCCAGGGCCATCACCCCAGCCTTCCATCTGGGTTGTTCCAGGAACTGTGGTTTCCAAAGGTAGTGATGTGACCATTTTCTGCAGGACCCTTCCAGGAGTGCCCACTGTGCGTCTAGCCCGTCTTGCACCCAGTACTGTGTGGTATGATGGTACCCCACAGGGAGCCCAGGAGGTGTTTGAATTCAGTCTGCAGAATATAACACAGAGTAATGCTGGGGTTTACTTCTGTGCATACTTTAATGGAAGTCAATGGTCACGAAATAGTAACAAGCTGGAACTGGTGATGACAGGTGAGTAACTGTCCAAGGATACTTTTTCAGACTTAGTCTTGGAAACCTACCTCACTGAACCATGTATTGCCCCATCATGAGACTTTGCCCAGTATCTCCTGCTCCCATATAATGATCTCTACCTTCACCTTCCCTTCCCCTCCCTTCCCCTCTTCTCCTTGCTGGCTCCTCTCCTCCTCTACTCTCCTTTTCAGCTTCTCTCTTTTCTCTCTCTCCTCTTTTCATCCTTTCCTTTTCAATTTCCATTTTCCCTAATAATTTTTTTTGAAACAGATTCTTACATACTGGCCTTAAACTTGTTGTGAGTCCAAACATCATCTTGATCATCTGGTCTCTTTGCTGCTACTCTCCTAGTACTGTCATTAGAGAAATTGACAATGACACCAATCATGTGGTGATGGTCACAGAACACCAGGCACTGTGTATATATTAGGCAAGAACTCAACCAATCAAGATTCAACCCTAGACCCTCTGTTTGGTTTGTGACCCTCCTTCTGTGCTGACCATGTTCTAGGCTTCCTTCAGAATGGTGACATATAGCCCCTAAAGGATAGAGTTCATGGGAACTGACAGCAGCCTTTTGTACATACATAGAGCCTCTCTATCATCCTGGAAATAATACAAATATATTTCGTGATCCTTGTTGATTAACATTGGAATGAGTTCCCTTTTGTCTTCATCTTTTCTTCTCTCTGGTCAGACTCTGAACTGTAGGCTTATATTTCATCATGTTAAAACAACAGCATTGTACTGGCTAGTTTGTATTACAGAAGCTAAAGTCATCAGAGAGGAAGGAGATGCACTGAGGTAATGCCTCCATAAGAACCAGTTCTAAGGCATTTTCTCAAGTAGTGATCAACAGGGGAGAGCCCAGCCCATCATGGGTTGTGCCATCCCTGGGCTGGTAGCCCTGGGTTTTGTAAGAAAGCAGGCTGAGCAAGACATGAAAACAAATCAGTAAGAAGCACCCCTTCATGATCTCTGTATCAACTCCTGCCCCTAGCTTCCTGCCCTGTTTGAGTTCCTGTCATCACTTCCCTCAATGATGAACAGCAATGCTGAAGTGTAAGCCAAATAAAACCTTCCCTCCCCAACTTACTTTTTGGTCGTGTTGTTTCATAGCAGCAATAGAAGCTGTAACTAAGACAAGAGTCTTTTTATAATTTTTTTGACACAGGGTCTCATCGTGTAATTCTGACTGTCCTTGAAACCTCAGTATTTATTGTTTTTATTTATTTATTTATTGAGCCTGGTCCCTCATTCTTTTTTTAAAATTTCTTTTTATTTAACAGGTTTTTTTTGTTTCTTTTAAATACCAACCACAGTTTTCCCTCCTTCCTCTCATCCTTTTCCCTCCAAGGCTCCCCTTTACACAGGCTTCCCTTTACGCACCCCTCCATCCACTCTCCCATCTCTATTCAGAAAGGGGCAGGCCTCCCATGTTCTTGAACAAAGCATGCATGGCACATCAAGTTGAGGTAGGACCAAGCTCCTCCCTCTGCATTAAGGCTGGACTAGGTAATCCAGCCTAGAACAGGTTCCAAAAGCCAGCTAAGTGCTAGGAACAGGTCCTGATCACACTGCTAAGAGCCTTGCAAGTAGATCAAACTACACACATGCAGAGGGCCTAGGTCAGTCCTACACAGGCCTCCAGAAGTCCATGAGCTCCCATAAGCTCAGTTCAACTGTCTCTATAGGTTCCCCCATTAGGACCCTGACCCCATGGCTCACAAAATCATTCCTCTTTCTTCAGGAGGACTCCCAGAGCTCAGTTCAGAACTTGGCTGTGGATCTCTGCTTATGCCTCCATCAGTTACTGGATGAAGGCTCTCTAATGACAGTACAGTAGATGGCCAGTTCAGACACCTTTTCCACTATTACTAGGAGCCTTAGCTGGGGACAAGCAGGTTGTTTTAAAACTCAAAAAGATCTACCTGCCTCTGCCTCCTGAGTGCTAGGATTAAAGGCACCTGCTACAATGACTCAGCTAATAGAATCTTTCCACTTCCAGGGTATTTATAATTCGAAGCCATTCCTTACTGTTGATTCAGGACCTCAGGGAATCTCAGAAAGAAATGTGACTCTCCTCTGTCACACACATCATTCCTTTGACATCTTCATCTCTGCAGAGGTGGAAATGACTCCTTTCCCCAGAGCCTGCTCACATCAGGACCACAGCGCATCCCCATCTCCCCTGTGAGCCCAGGGCACAGGAGCACCTACAGATGCTTTGGCTCTCACAAACACAGTTCCTACTTGTGGTCACTGCCTAGTGATCCGCTGAGTTTTCAATCCCACGTAAGTATGTCTAGTTCTTGTTTCTTATCTCTGTTCTTAGACAGGAGGTCTCAAGGGATTCCATGTGGACTATATCAGTTCCACTTTATGTCTCCTGTGTGCCACATGCTGCACACTGCACTGCTCTTCTGACTGAAATTGCTCTATTTGTGTTATGGCTCTGAGCATATGTGTTGATTATATTATTTGGGGACATATTTGTCTGGGGTAATAGACATTCTCATCTGTTCATCATGAGAATCTTCTTTCAGAATGTTTTCTTTCTGAGTTATACGTGTGACAAGTACATCACTAGCTGGTGGTGACAGAAAAATAGAAAGAGTATCTGCTAGTTTCTCCATGAGATTGATGTTAGTTTTTTTTAGATCTCAAGAGATCCTTCATTTTCTTTTGCTTTTTTGATTATAATACATAATTTTCTCCCCTCCTTTCTTTCTCCCTAAACCTTCCCATGTACCCCTCCTTGTTCTCTTTCAAATCCATAGCTCATTTTTACATTAATTATATAAATACCAGTGTATATGCATATACATGAATATATTTTTTGCATAACCCGCTTAGTCTGTATAATGATATTATATGTATGTTTCTAGAGATGAGCATTTGATATTGAATAACCAATTCTCTTCCCTGGAGATCTATTCCTCCACTCTCAACATTCCAGGTTTCTTTATAGTCATTTATGTAGAGTGAGGCCTCATGGCTTTCTTCCCATCCACTATGGCATGTCTATCTTGTTGTCCTTGTCCAGCTCATGTTTAGGTTGCCATGTTGGTGAAACTTTATGTGTATTGCTTATGACATTAGTAGGAGACACAATCTCACCACAAACTCCTGGTCCATTGGTTCCTACAATCTTTCCTCCCCCTCTTTCACAATTCACGAGTTGTTTTGTAGGTGTATCCATTGTAACTGAGCCTCCACAACTCTGCATTTTGGTTTGTTTGTATTTGTAATATTATATGTAATGTAACTTTTTAATGGTCATATCTCTTACATAAGGATGTTTCCTTGATGAGGGACTGGTGTGGGAAGTCCTTCTGTATATGTGTTATTTTTATTGGTTAATGAATAAAGAAGCTGCCTTGGCCTGTGATAGGGCAGAGTAAGTAGAGCTAGGTGTGGGGAGAAGGGAAACTAAACTGAATGCTTGGAGAAAAGAAGGTTGGAGTTGCAAAAAAGCCATGTAGCATCTGTCGGGGACAAACACCTGTGCTGGAGCAATACTGAAACTTTGTCAGTTGGCCACGGCCTCTTGGCGATACACAGATTAATAGAAATGGGTATTTAAGATATAAGAGTAAGCCAGAAATACGCTTTAAACTATTGGCCAAACCATATTGCAAATAATATAGTTTCTGTGTGATTATTTCACGGTCTGGGCAGCTGGGAACAAAACAAGCATCCTCCCACTACAAGGAGCGAGAGTACTACACTTACTGTCCCACCACCCTTTGGACATCATGGTGCCCACCTCTGAACAGTCATCAGTCCAGTGGAGAATGGAGGGAAACCGTTTTGAGTGTTAATTTTGCTTTTCCTTTTTTAAAATTAATTTTTAAAAATTTCACTTTACATTCCAACCACAGTTCTCCCTCCCATACTGTATTCCACACAGTTATTGGCCATGTACCCTAATGTAGTGTATACACTTGCACACAGAGGAAACATATACCCTTGCTAGCTAATAGTGATAGAGATTTGAAGGGTCTATGCTAGTTTTCTTTATGCAGGAAGACTTGAATCTTTGTCTTATATCATATTTTGTGAGCACAGTGCTGCACATGAATAGCCATCACCCTAGAGGAGAAAGTATAAAAACATTGCAGAAGAGAACAAAGGGAATTTGAATCAGGACTTTGTAAGGTTATGTAGGAAGAGGGCAGATCCAGCCTCCCATGACAGATAAGATTCAGTTCTGTATTCTTAGCTCATCCAGTTATTTTGGATGTTTCAGAGTTTCAATGGAGTGACATCTTGTAGGTATGGAGACTAGGGGCACAGAAACGTTTTCAAATAACTATGGGTAAAGGATGGAAGGGTGGAAAGAAATATCACATTTAAGATGGAGTTGGACTTGTTGGATAAAGAAGGTGTTTGGTGAAGCTGGGCATGAGATGAGAATGGGAAATGAAATATGAAAAGAACAAAAGCACATTGAAAAAAATATACATATGGAATTCCAAGGATAAAATATTTAAGCCAACTAAAACTGATAGCATGCTTTCTTTACTCAAGTAGATAACCCTTGCTTGCACTAAGTCAGGCAGCTAAATACAACAACAGAACACTGAATATGAATGTCCCAGGAAGAGCTAAGAAAGAGAACGTGTGTTGTGAGCTTGATGTGTAACAGTCATCAGGGGGAGGAGTGGCTGCTGTTGGCACTAGTTAGTTGTTTGGGTGCCACTTGATAGCCTCGAGTCATCTGAGAGGAAATACCTGAGTAAGGAAATTGTCTAGATTAGATTGGCTTGTAGGTATGTTTGTGTGGTAGCTTTTTAAACCAATTAGCTGATGTGTGAGAGCCCAGCCATAATGCCCTAAGTGGTGTGGGAAGTCCTTCTGTATATGTGTTGCTTTTATTGGTTAATGAATAAAAGAATCTGCCTTGGCCTGTGATAGTGTAGAGTAGAGTGGGGAAATTGAATGACGGGAGAAGAAGAAGGCAGAGTAAGAAGAAGCCACGTAGCCCCACCAGAGACAGACGCCGGATGGAACCTTGCCAGTAAGCCACAGCCCACATGGCGATATACAGATGAATAGAAATGGGTTAAATTAAGATGTAAGTGCTAGCTGATAAGAAGCTAAAGCTAATAGGCCAAGTACTGATTTAAATACTATAGTTTCTGAGTGATTATTTTGGGTCTGGGCAGTGGGAACAAACACCTCAGTCCATTAATTAGGAGGTGGCAGAATGTCATGAATGTTAGAGGGACAATGGTAGAAAAGGAAATGAGGGAAGGCTCCCTGACATGGTGGCTTCTTATTCTCTAAAGGTATTGGGAGAGAGAAGGTGCGGAAGGCATATGTGGGTATCCAAACAGGATAGAAGGGCAAAGAGAGGACCCAGGGGCTCTATAAAAAAACTCAAGTCAGTGGTCCATTTAAGGGACTTCCAGCCTTAGACGTCTCTATCCTAGAATGTGTAAGCATGTTATTTCCTTTTCTCTGAGCTGATCTTCTTTCTCTGTCATTCACACATTTTTTAGAGAGACGACCTCACTGTGTTGTATTGGCTGTTCTTGAACTTTGTAAGCAGACTAGACTTAGCGCTGTGCCTGACTTCCTAAGTGCTAGGATTTTAAGGTGTAGGCATTACTGTTCCTGGCTGTCATTCAATTTTTTGTTCGTGTCATTAAATGACGTTTAGTAGTCTCCTATATGACTGCCAATACCCTCTGTTAACACTAGCTGAGGAAGACCCCAGGTGTTAGGGATGGCAGCACAAACAGTATCCAACATGGTTTTCAGCTTCAGGTTCCTGCTTGTGTTTCTGAGCAGTCTCCCGCAATGACAGAGTGTGACCTAGACGTCTAAGATAAATCAAGCACTTTATTACAGCATCAAAAAAGAAACAGTGATTATACATAATTAGCTGTCTTCCCCAATAAATTATTTATGATTGCCATTAATTTTACTTCTACAGTCAAAAGCACCTGTAGAGCCTGGGTTGTGTAACTAATGGAGTATTCTGACATTATTCAGCTTAGACGTCTGGTATCATCTCAACAGAGCTCCTAGTTGGTTAATATCCAAGCATCTTCTTGAACCTCAGGTTCTGGATTGCAGGAGATTTCATGTGTCCTCTACATATATTATTTTATTGGTTATCTTTTGCATTGTTTCCACATGGTTCTTCACCACATCCATCCTTTCTTTTCTTAAACACCCCTCAGACCACTTACCTTTCCCCCATGCTGTCAACATTACCTTTTGCCAACTATCATTGGTCACTAGTTATCTCTCCACTTTCTTCTTGCCTCTCATGTCCATTTATCACACAACAAGTTCAGGCAAAACTTATTTTTTGGATTATAATACAATTGCAACATTCTTTCTTACCTTTCTTCCCTCCAAACCTCCTTACCTCTGCCCTTTTACAAATTCATGGCCTCTATCTTCACCAATTTTTAATTTTGTTTATATATATCTAAACATAAGCACTAATTCTGCATAATGTACTTGTATGTTATACTTTCACTGCTGATCTCTGACTCTGGACAACCTGTCTTGCTCTCTGTTTCACGTAGTTGTCTATAGTTCATTGTCTGTACATAAACTTTTTATTAGTGTATATTCATTGTACAAAGTGCTGTTTTTCTTTAAGCATATCCTGAAATTTGACTTGTATTTAACCCATGCTCTTATGTTCTTGCCATGTGTGATAAGGCTGGTGGGAACAAAAAGTAAGCTGAAAGATGGTAAAAGGGGTATATACTGCCACTTTTGGACATGATAAACTCATTCCATTATGAACTCAGTGAAACTGCACTTGCCAATGAGGCTGCCTCATATTGAGCTCATCAACAGTCAAGTAAAGAGAAAGTCTAAAGAGTTGCTGACACCCTCCTGATAAACTAATCACCACTGACAGCTTCTGGAGAATTGAGGCATCAACTGGCATCGGCTGTGTAACCATTTGTGAGCCTACTAGACGTCCATAGAGAGTTGCACACTCATGATCACACAGATGGCTCTGGTTTTAAACAACATTGGAATCAGAACTAAAGAACGTCAAACACATGGCTATAGAAAAGGGACCAATGGAGAGAATGAGGGTTGTGTAGAGGCAGGATGGAGATAGGAAAATTTAGGAAGCCAGAGTAATCAGAATACATGTCCAAGCATGAAGTACAGAGAGGACATCTAGTATTGATCAAACCAACTAGATTTTTGCTATTTGCACTGTTAAATTGAAGCAAAGAGATATATTAGCAAAAGTATGAACTTCCACTTTGCAAATACAAACTGGATCCTAAGTAGTTAATGGCTTAAGTTGCAACCAGATTCTAGTGAATATACTAGAACTAGAAAGCCACAAAGACATTATCATAGCACCGATTCAAATCTAGATAGTCTGTAATGGATTTTGGTATAGCTTCAACATGTATTTTCTTTTGTTCTTTGTCATGAAGAAACTATGATCATTTCTTGAGTCTGACATTGTAGAAAGTGCAGTGGCTAAATTTTGTAATCTAATTTGCTCCTGCTTCGTCGAACCAAAACACTTCCTTAGCTGGTCCATACAGTTCTGTGTATTTTGGTAGAAGTGGTCTTTCTATAACTTATGTAGAGACGTATTTCATTCTAAGACTAAATGTAGTGGTTTTTTTTTTTTTTGAGACGGGTTTCTCTGTAGCTTTGGAGCCTGTCCTGGAACTAGCTCTTGTAGACCAGGCTGGTCTCGAACTCACAGAGATCCGCCTGCCTCCTGCCTCCCGAGTGCTGGGATATGATAAAGGCGGGTGCGCCACCGCCGCCCGGCAAATGTAGTGGTTATTAGAGAAAAACAGTCACAAATACAATTGATATTGTTGAAATAAAACTTTAAATTCTTTTTTTCTCCACAGAATCTTCTACATCAGGTTGCAGATTAGTAAAATTATATCCGCTCATCCTGGCTATCATCATCCTGATCGGTCTGGGGTTTTATTGCTGGATGCTTTGCAACAGCAGAGAGAGCCATGATGCCTTCAGAGAGTCCTAACCTGAGGTGCCTAGCTACCCCTTCCTACATCTCATCAATGTTGGGAGGAGGGGAGCTGCTTGTTGGTTCCCAGCCTCTTAGTCCTGAAATAATCACACAGAAACTGTATTAATTAAATCACTGCTTGGCCTATTAGCTCTAGCTTCTTATTGTCTACCTCGTACATATTTAATTTAACCCATTCTATTAATCTGTGTATGGCCACATGGCTGTGGCTTACCAGCTCAAGTTCTAGCATCTGGCTCCAGTGGGGCTACATGGCAGCTCTCCGACTCAACCCTCTTTCTCCCAGCATTTCGTTTAGTTTTCTTGTCTACCTCTGTTCCCCTTATAGCTTTGCTATAGGCATAGAGTGGTTCCTTTATTAAACCAGTGACATTCATAGCATACATAGGGGAATCCCACAAACACATCAAAATGCTGGCAATAAAGAGTCTAAAAGGAGTTGTAATTCTCTGCTAAATATTCAGTGTCTGGAGATGTGGTACAATACCTGTGATATGACTGGAATTTCATAATTCTTTGTGTGGTTGTTTGTAGGAAGAGATCCCCCAAGCAGCAGATTCATTCTTGCTTGGTCTCCTGTGGGACATCTGGTGTAGTGTCCATCCCTCGTTCTCATTTCTCTGCATATAATTATCTTCTCTTTTTCTCCGTTATCTGTGGATATGGTACTTGGAATGCGAGTGATTGCATTGTGCCATGAGCATAGCCATGCCATGAATGCCAAAACCCCTAGACACTTGGGAATGCCAAGGCCTTCCTGGTCACTTGCGTAGATATTGATAGTGAGTGTAGTAAGTACAATTGGCAGCTTCCTCCATCCATATCCATTTTGGACTGCAGACTTAGACTGCTGTCTCCAGAGATTGCCTATGAATTGAACTAATCCACCCCATCATTCCCGCCATATATAACATTAGCAAGTCAATGAGTTCCCAATTAGCCTGTGCACCTCCAACAGAGTGAGTACTGTCCGCCTGACTGACTTCAGCTTGGCTTGTTTCATTTAGTCTTTCCTTCTTTATCTCTTTGTTCCCCCAGTCAGAACTTAAAGACCAGCTGCATGTGCTGCATCTCTACCCCAGCTCATGCTAGGATGTTCCCCACTCTGTTCTTGTTCCTCCTCACTGTGATCCTCTACCACTGCCCCGTCTGTGAACAACATTCCACCCTTCAAGTGTGAGTTTCCTTGTCAAGCCCCAGCCCATATAATTTAATAGTTAGACTCTATTTTTGTTTTTCTCTCTTGTCTTGTACTAGTTTTTTTTTTTTATTTTGGAAAAAGAAAACAAACTATCTTTTTTCTATGAACATACAAATCCAAGTTCCCACTCCCTTTGTCCTTCCGTTCCCTCCAACATAACCTCCCAACCCCACCCCCAATTCCAATCCTCAGAGAGGTTAAGTCACATTGCTTTGTGGAAAGGTTCAAGGCCCCTACCTACTATATCTAGGCTGAGCAAGGTATCCATTCAAAGAGAATAGGTTCCCTTAAAAGCGGCAGGTTACATGCAAGTAAGAGGGTTAAATCCTCGGTAGCACTGCCATTGCCCCCTCAGTCTTCCCCAGCCATGCACACTGTCAGACACACTTCAGAAGACTAGTTTGGCTCTATGGCTTGTTACTTCCCAGTCTGGCTAGAGTTTGCGAGCTCCCATTAACTCAGGTAGACTGTTTCAGTGGGCAAACCCATCATGGTCTTGACCTCTTTGGCTCATATTCTCTTTCCTCCCAATCTTGAGGTAGGTTGACTCCCAAATTTCTGAGAAACTGCCACACTGGTTTCCAAAGTGGTTGCATGAGTTTGCATTCCCACCAGCAATGTATGAGTATTCCCCTTACTCCACATCCTCTCCAGCATGGGTTATCATTGGCAGTTTCTCAGGATCCAGAAATTCCACTCTTGGGAATATACCCAAAAGATGCCCAATCATACTACACAAGCATTTGTTCAACTGTGTTCATAGTAGCACTATTTGTAATAGCCAGAACCTGGAAACAACCTAGGTGCCCCTCAATGGAAGAATGGATAAAGAAAGTGTCGGCACATATAGACATTAGAGTTCTACTCTAATGTGTGGTAAAAAACAATGACATCTTGAATTTTGCATCCAAATGGATGGAAATAGAAAACACTACTGAGTGAGATAAACACATGACCCCAAAAGATGAATATGGTATGTACTCACTCATTAGTGGATTCTAGGCCATAACAAAGGACATTGAGCCTATAGTTTGTGATCCTAGAGAAGCTAAATAATAAAGTGAACCAAAGAAAAAACATATAGATCCTCCTGAAAATTGGAAGCAGAACAAGATGGCCAGGCAAAAGTTGGGAGCATGGGGATGGGGCGTGGGGTGAGGAAGGGGAGGGGGGGGAGAGAAGGAGAAGGAGAGGATTAGGGGAGAGCTTGGGGGAGTGGGATGGTTGAGTATGGAGGAAGAGTGGATATGGGAGGCAGGGAAGAAGATATCTTAATTAAGGGAGCCATTTAGGATTGGCAAGAGACTTGGCTCTAGAGGGGTTCCCAAGTGTTCAAAGGTGATGTCCCCAGCTAGGTCCTTGGGCAAGTAGAGGGAGGGTGCATGAACCTGGCCTTGTCCCATAGGCCACACTGATGAATATCTTACATATACCATAGAACCTTCATCAGGCAATGGATGGAATAGAGTCCGAGACCACATTGGGAGCAATGGACTGAGCTCCCAAGGTCCATATGAAGAGGCAGAAGGAGGGAGAAGATGAGCAAGGAAGTCAGGGATGCAAGGAGTTTGTCCACCCACTGAGATGTGTGACTGATCTAATGGGAGGTCACCAAGGCCAGCTGGACTGGGACTGAACAAGCTATGATCCAAACCAGACTCTCTGAATGAGGCTGACAATGGGGGCTGACTGAGAAGCCAATGATAATGGCACTGGGATTTGATTCTACTGCATTGTACTGGCTTTTTTGGAATCCTAGTCTGTTTGAATGCTCACCTTCCTAGGCCGGATGGAGGGGGGAGGGCCTTGGGACTCCCACAGGGCAGAGTACCCCTGCCTTCTCTTAGGACTGGAAGAGGAAGAAGGGAGGGTGAGTGTGGGGGAGTGGAAGGAAAATGAGAGGGGGAGAGGAGTAGGAGAAATTTTGAAAAAAATTAAAAGTAAAAGTAAATAAAAATATAAAAAGAATTATAATGACAGTATTTATATCTGCTTAATCTTTTACCATAAGTAAGGAAAACTATAGCTATAACTATAAATTCTTTCAACTCCAACAAAGACTCCCAAAAACGATATGATATTACATAAGTAAACAGGAAATACATTGTAAGCAACTTTAAAAACTCTAGAATTGACAGAGCCATCTCGCTGCCCTGGACAGTTACCCAAAGTTTTTCTGTACTGTTGGGGGCATCTATTCTCAGCCTACTGGTCCGTAGTATCCAGCAGACTCTTTCCTTGAAGCAGGAAATTTCAAAGATAGTTCTACTTATATTGGCAGTTGTTAGTCATTTTCTTCTGTGTCCTGCAGAATGTCTGGCAGTCTTTTTCATGAAGCAGGGAACCCTGAAGGACCAGCTCACCTTTAAGCAAGTTCAGCAGTCATTTTTCTGTGGGTACTGCATGTCCATTTAAGCAGTCCACGAAAGAACAGTTTCTTTCCCAAATGGACAGCAAACTCCAAAAAGAGCCTCTTCAATGCCCATCTTCCTCTTGAAGTAGCTTGGGTGCAGCCAGGAGCAGATGTGTCTCATTGTCATGAAAAGTCCTAAGTTTTTAAAACATTTAAATGCCATATTCTGAAGGTCTCTGAAGAAGATTTGAAGAATACCTATCTAACTGAAATATCTTTATACATCTAGTAAATCTAACTAACATAATTAGAAACTTGACTATTATAGATGATTATCTATTAATGTATATTTCTTAATCATACAGTACATTATTTAAATGAACTACACAATCACAACACCTTAATCAAGGGCAGAAAATATACATAGACCATATAATAAAATTTACCTTAAATTTGTATCAATAAACCAAGATCCATACCAAAGCAAATATTCATATTTATATCATACCCCATTTATATAAAAAGAAACATTTAAAATTAATATTTGGAATATTTGCATAATTTCTCCAAAACTGCTTCTTTTTTTTTTTTAATGAAAACCTAATATTTTTATGTTATAAAAACAAAACTTTAACAAAAACTCTATAAGTATTTATATACCATACATCAAAATTTTCTTTTTTTTTTTTTTTTTTTTTTCTCATGGTTTATTTTTTTTTTATATTTAAAAATTTCCATCTCCTTCCCTCCTCCTCCCCCCCTCCCCCCCCTCCTTCTCCCCCTCTTCTCTCCCCTCCTTCTCCCCCTTCCCTCCCCTCCCCTCCACCCATACCTCCCCTCCCTCCCTCTCAAGGCCAAGGAGCCATCAGGGTTCCCCACTCTATGCTAAGACCAAGGTCCTCCCAACTCCCCCCAGGTCCAGGAAGGTGATCGACCAAGCTGAGAAGGCTCCCACAGAGCCCGTCCATGAAGAAGAATCAGAGCCCAGAGCATTGTCCTTTGCTTCTCAGTCAGCCCCCGCTGTTGGCCCACACTCAGAGAGACGGGGTTTGGTCGCATGATCCATCAGTCCCATTCCAACTGGAGTTGTGATCTCCATTAGTTCTGTCCCACCGTCTCCATGAGTGAACGCACCCCTCTCGTTCCTGACTTTCTCCTCATGTTTCTCGCTCCTTCTGCTCCTCATCGGGACCTTGGAGCTCAGTCCAGTGCTCCAATGTGGGCTCAGTCACCTTCCCCATCTGTCGCCAGCTGGAGGTTCCCTCACGGTCCTGACTTTCTTTCTCATGTTCTCTCTCCTTCTGCTCCTCATCAGGACCTTGGGAGCTCAGTCCGGTGCTCCAAGGTGGGGCTCTGCTCATTTTCTTCATCTATCGTCAGGTGTAGGTTCTATGGTGATATGCAAGAAATTCATCAGTATGGCTATAGGAACTGGCCTTTTCAGGCTCCCTCTCCTCAGCTGCCCAAGGAACTAACTGGGGGCGTTCTCCCTGGAAACCTGGGAACCCCTCTAGGGTCAAGTCTCTTGACAACCCTCAGGTAGCTCCTTAAATTCAGATATATGCTTCACTGCTCTCATATCCACCCTTCCTATATCCCAAGCACCCCATTCCTCCGAGCTCCCCCCGCTCTCCCCTTCACACTTTTTCTCTCCCCATCTTCCCTTGGCCCAGTCTTGCCCAACCCTCAAGTTCCCAATTTGCCTGGCGATCGTGTCTACTTCCAATATCCAGGAGGATTTACTATATCTTTTTTGGGAGTTCACCTTCTTATTATCTTCTCAAGGATCCCAAACTTATAGGCTCGATGTCCTATAATCATGGCTAGAAACCGAATATGAGTGAGTACATCCCATGTTCATCTTTATTGGTCTGGGTTACCTCACTCAGAATAGTGTTTTCTATTTCCATCCATTTGCCTGCAAAATTCAAGATGTCATTGTTTTTTACCGCTGAGTAGTATTCTAGCATGTATATATTCCACAGTTTCTTCATCCATTTCTTCCACTGAAGGGCATCTAGGCTGTCTCCAGGATCTGGCTATTACAAATATGCTGCTATGAACATAGATGAGCATATGCTTTTGTTGTATGATTGGGCATCTCTTGGGTAGATTCCCAATAGTGGAATTGCTGCGGTCCTGGGGTAGGTGATCCCGAATTTCCTGAGAAACCGCAACACTGCTTTCCAAAGTGGTTGCACAAGTTGCATTCCCACCAGCAATGGATGAGTGTGCCCCTTACCCACAACCTCTCCAGCAAAGGTTATTATTGGTGTTTTGGATTTTAGCCAATCTGACAGGTGTGAGATGATATCTCAAAGTTGTTTTGATTGCATTTCCCTGATAGCTAGGGAGGTTGAGCATGACCTTAAGTGTCTTTTGGCCATTCGAACTTCTTCTGTTGAGAATTCTCTGTTCAGTTCAGCGCCCCATTTTTTAATTGGGTTAATTGGCATTTTACCGTCTAGTCTCTTGAGTTCCTTATATATTTTAGAGATCAGACCTTTGTCAGTTGCAGGGTTGGTGAAGATCTTTTCCCAGTCAGTAGGCTGCCTTTGTGTCTTAGTGACAATGTCCTTTGCTTTACAGAAGCTGCTCAACTTCAGGAGGTCCCATTTATTCAATGTTGCCCTTAAAGTCTGTGCAGCTGGGGTTATGCATAGGAAACGGTTCCCTGTGCCCATTTGTTGTAGAGTACTTCCCCACTTTCTCCTCTAATCAATCTCAATGTGTTCAAATTAATATTGAGGTCTTTAATCCATTTGGACTTGAGTTTTGTGCATGGTGATAGATATGGATCTACTTTCATTCTTCTACAGGTTGACATCCAGTTATGCCAGCACCATTTGTTGAAGATGCCCTCTTTTTTCCATTGTGTACTTTTGGCTCCTTTATCAAAAATCAGGTGTTCATAGGTTTGTGGTTTAAGATCCGGGTCTTCTATACGATTCCATTGGTCAACTTCTCTGTTCTTATGCCAATACCAAGCCGTTTTTCAATACTGTAGCTCTGTAATAGAGTTTGAAGTCAGGGATGGTAATGCCTCCAGAAGTACCTTTATTGTATAAGATTTTTTTGGCTATCCTGGGTTTCTTGTTTTTCCATATAAAGTTGATTATTGTCTTCTCAATCTCTGTGAAGAATTTTAATGGGACCTTGATTGGGATTGCATTGAATCTATAGATTGCTTTTGGTAGAATTGCCATTTTTACTATGTTGATCCTCCCAATCCACGAGCAGGGGAGATCCTTCCATTTTCTGGTATCCTCTTCAATTTCTTTCTTCAAAGACTTAAAGTTCTTGTCATATAAATCCTTCACTTCCTTGGTTAGCGATACTCCCAGATATCTTATGCTATTTGTGGCTATTGTGAAAGGTGATACTTCTCTGATTTCCCTCTCTGCTTCCTTATCCTTTGTGTATAGGAGGGCGACTGATTTTTTGGAGTTGATCTTGTATCCTGCCACGTTACTGAAGGAGTTTATCAGCTGTAGGAGTTCTTTGGTGGAGTTTTTGGGGTCGCTTATGTATACTATCATATCATCTGCAAATAATGAAAGTTTAACTTCTTCCTTTCCAAATTGGATCCCCTTGATTCCCTTATGTTGTCTTATTGCTATTGCTAGAACTTCAAGCACTATATTGAAGAGATAAGGAGAGAGTGGACAGCCTTGTCGTGTTCCTGAATTTAGTGGGATAGCCTTGAGTTTCTCTCCGTTTAATTTGATGTAGCTGTCGGTTTGCTGTAAATAGCTTTTATTATATTTAGGAATGACCCTTGTATCCCTAATCTCTCCAAGACCTTTATCATAAAAGGGTGCTGAATTTTGTCAAATGCTTTTTCAGCATCTAATGAGATGACCATATGGTTTTTTTCCTTCAGTTTGTTTATATGATGGATTACATTAATAGATTTTCGTATGTTGAACCAGCCCTGCATCTCTGGGATGAAGCCTACTTGATCGTAATGGATAATTTTTCTAATGTGTTCTTGGATTCGGTTTTGCCAGTATTTTATTGAGAATTTTTGCGTCCATGTTCATGAGTGAGATTGGCCTGTAATTCTCTTTCTTGGTTGAGTCTTTGTGTGGTTTAGGTATCAGGGTAACTGTAGCTTCATAGAAGGAATTTGGCAGTGACTCTTGTGTTTCTATATTATGAAATACCTTAAGGAGTATAGGTATTAGGTCTTCTTGGAAGTTCTGGTAGAATTCCGCATTGAAACCATTCTGGTCCTGGGCTCTTTTTGATAGGGAGGTTTCTGATAACAGTTTCTAATTCTTCGCGACTAACAGGACGATTTAGAGCATTTACCTGGTCCTGGTTTAACTTTGGTATATGGTATTTATCTAAAAAACTGTCCATTTCTTTTACAATTTCCAATTTTGTGGCATACAGGCTTTTGTAGTAAGATCTAATGATTTTCTGAATTTCCTCTGTGTCTGTGGTTATGTCCCCCCTTTTCATTTCTGATCTTGTTAATTTGCGTGTTCTCCCTCTGCCGTTTGATTAGATTGGCTAAGGGTTTGTCAATCTTGTTGATTTTCTCCAAGAACCAGCTTCTTGTTTCATTGATTCTTTGGATTGTTTTCTGTGTTTCTATTTTGTTGATTTCTGCCCTCAGTTTGATTATTTCCAGTCTTCTACTTCTCCTAGGTGAGTCTGCTTCTTTTTTTCCAGAGCTTTCAGGTGTGCTGTTAAGTCACCAATGAGTGCTTTTCTCCGTTTTCTTTAAGTGGGCACTTAGTGCTATGAACTTTCCTCTTAGCACTGCTTTCATTGTGTCCCATAGGTTTGAGTATGTTGTGTCTTTGTTTTCATTAAATTCAAGAAAGACTTTAATTTCTTTCTTTATTTCTTCCTTGACCCAGGTGTGGGTCAGTAGTTGACTGTTCAGTTTCCATGAGTTTGTGGGCCTTCTGGGGGTAGCATTGTTGTTGAATTCTAATTTTAATCCATGGTGATCCGATAAGACACAGGTGGTTACTAATATTTTTTTGTAACTGTGGAAGTTTGCTTTGTTACCAAGTATATGGTCAATTTTCGAAAAGGTTCCATGAGCCGCAGAGAAGAAGGTATATTCTTTCCTATTTGGGTGGAATGTTCTATAGATGTCTGTTAAGTCCATTTGGTTCATTACCTCCATTAAGTCTTTCAATTCTCTGTTAGGTTTCTGTCTGATTGACCTGTCCATTGGTGAGAGAGGAGTGTTGAAGTCTCCAACTATTAGTGTGTGTGGTTTGATGGCTGCCTTGAGTTCTAGAAGTGTTTCTTTTACATAAGTGGGAGCTTTTATATTAGGGGCATAGATATTCAGGATTGAGACTTCATTCTGAAGGATTTTTCCTGTTATGAGTATAAAGTGTCCCTTTCCATCTCTTCTGATTGATTTTAGTTTGAAGTCAACTTTGTTGGAAATTAGTATGGCCACACCCGCTTGTTTCTTAGGGCCATTTGCTTGATAAACCTTTTCCCAACCCTTTACTCTGAGTAGGTGCCTGTCTTTGTGGTTGAGGTGTGTTTCTTGTAAACAGCAAAATGTTGGATTCTGTTTTCGTATCCAGTCTCTTAGCCTGTGCCTTTTTATAGGTGAATTGAGTCCATTGATATTAAGTGATATTAATGACCAGTGGTTGTTAACTTCAGTCATTTTTAGTAGTAGAGTTTGTGTGTTTCCCTTCTTCTAGTTGTGCTGGTGAAGGGTCGCTAGATGCCTGAGTTATTGTCGGCGTTGTTGGACTCCTTGGTTTGTGATTTTCCTTCTATTACTTTCTGCAAGGCTGGATTTGTGGCTGCGTATTGTTTAAATCTGTTTTTGTCCTGGAATATCTTGTTTTCTCCATCAATGGTGAATGCAAGCTTTGCTGGGTATAATAGTCTAGGCTTGCATCCATGTTCCCTAAGTGTCTGTAGCACATCTATCCAAGCTCTTCTGGCTTTCATGGTTTCCATTGAGAAATCAGGTGTAATTCTGATAGGTTTCCCTTTATATGTTACTTGACCTTTTTCCTTTGCAGCTCTTAATATCTGTTCTTTATTCTGTATGTTTTGTGTTTTGATTATTATATGGCGTGGGGATGCTTTCTTTTGATCCAGTCTATTTGGTGTTCTGTAGGCTTCTTGTACCTTCATAGGAACATCCTTCTTTAGGTTGGGGAAGTTTTCTTCTATAATTTTGTTGAATATGTTTTCTGGGCCTTTGAGTTGTAATTCTTCTCCTTCTTCTACCCCAATTATTCTTAGGTTTGGTCTTTTCATGGTGTCCCAGATTTCCTGAATGTTTTGTGTTAAGAATTTGTTAGATTTGTTTAGTTCTTTAATCTGTGAGTTTATTTCTTCTATAGTATCTTCAGAGTCCGAGATTCTTTCTTCCATCTCTTGTATTCGGTTGGAAATACTTGTCTCTGAAGTTTCTGTTCGTTTACTCAGAGTTTCCATTTCCAGTCGTCCCTCAGATTGTGTTTTCTTCAATACCTCCATTTCATTTATCAGGTCTTGTACTGTTTCCCTTACCTGTTTGATTGCTTTTTCTTGTTTTTCTTGTTTTTCTTGGGTATCTTTGAGAGATTTATTTATTTCGTCTACCTTTTTGTTTGTCATCTCCATTTCTTTATGGCAGTTTTTTACCTCCTGTTTAAGGTCCTCTATTATTTTTATAAAGTACTGTTTAATGTCGGTTTCTTCTATATCTTCTGGGGTAGGGTGTTCAATTCTTGTTGTTTCGGGATGTCTGGCTTGTGGTGATGTCATGTTGCCTTTCATGTTGTTGGAGGAGCTCCTGCATTGGCGCCTGCCCATCTCTTCCCCAAAGAATGATGGATCCTTCTGCAGACTGTGAGGTCCCCTTGCAGGCCAAGCAGCTCTCAGACAAAGGCCTACCTTGCTCTGGGCAGTCAAATGAAGGAGGGGACCTCCCACCGGCCTGGGAGCACTCAATTCCAGGTCCCCAGAGCCCAAACAGGCTGAGCTGTGGGATTTTGTGGCCCCAAAGACGGGAGGATGAGGAAGGGGGAGGGGGGGAGGATTCTGGGTGCAAGCTGGGAAGGGACAGGGAGAGAGAGGCGGTATCCGGGGAGAATAACCCCTGCAGGAAGAGCAGGAAGTGTGCTGGTGGCAGGGGGAGTTGTGGAGAGTCGGTGGTCCCTCACCGGGCAGCTGCCGAGGTTCGGGCACTCACTCCTCACTCACCCCAAAGAACGATGGATCCTCCTGCAGACTTTCAGGTCCCCTTGCAGGCCAAGCAGCTCTCAGACAAAGGCCTACCTTGCTCCGGGCAGTCAAATGAAGGAGGGGACCTCCCACCGGCCTGGGTGCACTCAATTCCAGGTCCCCAGAGCCCAAACAGGCTGAGCTGTGGGATTTTGTGGCCCCAAAGACGGGAGGATGAGGAAGGGGGAGGGGGGGAGGATTCTGGGTGCAAGCTGGGAAGGGACAGGGAGAGAGAGGCAGTATCCGGGGAGAATAACCCCTGCAGGAAGAGCAGGAAGTGTGCTGGTGGCAGGGGGGGTTGTGGAGAGTCGGTGGTCCCTCTCCGGGCAGCTGCCGCGGTTCGGGCACTCACTCCTCACTCACCCCAAAGAACGATGGATCCTCCTGCAGATTTTCAGGTCCCCTTGCAGGCCAAGCAGCTCTCAGACAAAGGCCTACCTTGCTCCGGGCAGTCAAATGAAGGAAGGGACCTCCCACCGGCCTGGGTGCACTCAATTCCAGGTCCCCAGAGCCCAAACAGGCTGAGCTGTGGGATTTTGTGGCCCCAAAGACGGGAGGATGAGGAAGGGGGAGGGGGGGGAGGATTCTGGGTGCAAGCTGGGAAGGGACAGGGAGAGAGAGGCAGTATCCGGGGAGAATAACCCCTGCAGGAAGAGCAGGAAGTGTGCTGGTGGCAGGGGGGGTTGTGGAGAGTCGGTGGTCCCTCTCCGGGCAGCTGCCGCGGTTCGGGCACTCACTCCTCACTCACCCCAAAGAACGATGGATCCTCCTGCAGATTTTCAGGTCCCCTTGCAGGCCAAGCAGCTCTCGGACAAAGGCCTACCTTGCTCCGGGCAGTCAAATGAAGGAGGGGACCTCCCACCGGCCTGGGTGCACTCAATTCCAGGTCCCCAGAGCCCAAACAGGCTGAGCTGTGGGATTTTGTGGCCCCAAAGACGGGAGGATGAGGCAGGGGGAGGGGGGGAGGATTCTGGGTGCAAGCTGGGAAGGGACAGGGAGAGAGAGGCAGTATCTGGGGAGAATAACCCCTGCAGGAAGAGCAGGAAGTGTGCTGGTGGCAGGGGGGGTTGTGGAGAGTCGGTGGTCCCTCTCCGGGCAGCTGCCGCGGTTCGGGCACTCACTCCTCACTCACCCCAAAGAACGATGGATCCTCCTGCAGATTTTCAGGTCCCCTTGCAGGCCAAGCAGCTCTCAGACAAAGGCCTACCTTGCTCCGGGCAGTCAAATGTCCAAACTGCTTCTTGCTGTTTGTGGGCACTGTTAATTAGGTCTCTCATGGTGCATACTGTGTGTTAGGTTCATCTTAGCAGTTGGGCATAATAATTTTTTGAGGGTGACCTTTTAGGGGGTTGTGCTCTAGCAAACCACACCAGTCTGGAAGCAATCCACAGGTTCTCATCCTCTGTGGAAATAAGAAAAGAACTGCTTTTCCAAAGCATCATATCCTTATACCCAAATTTGGAAGTTGTGATACCTTTATAATATACATGCTAGTTTAGCTTAGCAGCCCATACAATGGAATGCCTATCTGTATTTAGCTCCTACACAGACAAAACATTGAAAGAAAACACAATAATAAATATAATCCAGACTCTCTGTGAATTTTCCATCTTCCGTAGCTTATTTTTCTTTACTCCTTTTAATCTATGACTGTCTGTACTCTGTGTCTTTAAAGAATTTACCCTTTTTTAATCCCAGCATTCAGGAGGCAGAGGCAGGTAGATCTCTGTGAGTTCAAGGCCAGCCTAGTCTACAAGTGCTAGTTCCAGGACAAGCTCCAAAACAACACATAGACAGAAGAACCTCCTACACCAGATGCTCAATTGTGTCACAAGGACATGTGCTCAACTATGTTCATAGCAGCATTGTTTGTCATAGCCAGAACCTGGAAACAACCTAAATGCCCATTGACCAAAGAATGGATAAGGAATGAGGTACATTTACACAATGGAGTACTACACAACAGGAAAAATGACATATTGAAATTTGAAGGCAAATGGATGGAGCTAGAAAACATCATATTGAGTGAGGTAACCCAGACCCAGAAAGACAATTATCACATGTATTCACTCATAAGTGGTTTTAAACATAAAACAAAGAAAACCAGCCTACAAATCACAACCCGAGAGAACCTAGAAAACAATAAAGACCCTAAGAGAGACATACATGGATATAATCTACATGGGAAGTATAAGAGGACAAGATCTCCTGAGTAAATTGGCAGCATGGGGACCTTGGGAGAGGGTTGAAGGGGAGGGGGAGAGCCGGGGACGGGATTAGAGAAAAATGTATAGCTCAATAAAAGAAAATAAACTTAAATTAAAAATCCAACAAGAGTTGATGGAGGATTCTCATTGGCTAATAAACAAACTGCCTTGGCTTTTTGATAGGGCAAGATTTAGATACGAGGAGTAGACAGAACAGGAAAAAGGAAGTGAGGTAGATGGCTCAGACAATTGCTCCGCCTCTCCTCTCTGGCAGAGACTGCCCTGCCTCTCCTCAGGGAGAGAGATGCCATGAAGCCAGCCGCCAGGTCAGACATGCTGAATCTTTCCGGCTAAGACACCATTCGTGGTGTTACACAGATTATTAGATATGGGTTAGTCAAGATGTGAGTAAGAGGCTGAAATTAATGGGCCAGGCAGTGTTTAAAAGAATACAGTTTGTGTGTTGCTATTTTCGGGGCTGAGCTAGTCAGGCAGCCGAGACCAGGGCGGGATGAAAAGCAGGCCTGCCCACGCCTACACACTACAAAGAGTACAGGTTGTTTTTTTTTTTTTTGTAAGACCTAATGATTCTCTGAATTTCCTCAGTGTCTGTTGTTATATACCCTTCTCATTTCTGATTTTGTTAGTTTGGTTGTTCTCTCTCCGCCATTTGATTAGTTTGGATAAGGGTTTGTCAATCTTGTTGATTTTCTCAAAGAACCAGCTCTTTGTTTCATTGACTCTTTGTATTGTTTTCTGTTTCTATTTTGCTGTTAAGTTGCTATTGTGGGAAAAGTTCATGGCACTAAGTGCCCACATAAAGAAAACAGAGAAAGCTCACATTAGTGACTTAATAGCATACCTGAAATCTCTAGAAAAAAAAAGAAGCAGACTCACCCAGGAGGAATAGAAGACAGGAAATAATCAAATTGAGGGCTGAAATCAACATAATAGAGTTGTCATCAAAAGCCTCCCAACCAAAATAAGCCCACGGCTGCATGGTTTTAGTGCAGAATTCACCAGAACTTTCAAGAAGAGCTAATACCTAAACTCATCAAAGTGCTCCAAATAATAGAAACAGAAGACTATAGTTACCCTGATACTAAAACCGCATGAGATTCAACCAAGAAAGAGAATTACTGACCAGTCTCACTCATGAACATGTATGCAAATATTCTCAATAAAATACTGGCAAACCAAATCCAAGAACACATCAAAAAAATCATCCATCATGATCACATAGGCTTCATACCAGGGATGTAGAGCTGGTCCAAGATATGAAAATCTATCAATGTAATCCATCATATAAATAAACTGAAAGAAATAAAAAACATCTGATCATTTCATTAGATGCTAAAAAAGCATTTGTTGAAATTCAACACCCTTCATGATAAAGGTCTTGGAGAGATTAGGGACACAAGGATCATATCTAAATATAGTAAAAGCAATATACAGCAAGCTGACAGCTAACAGCAAATCAAATGGAAAGAAATTCAAAGAGATCCCACTAAAATCAGGAACAAAACAAGGCTGTCCACTTTCTTCATATCTCTTCAACATAGTGCTTGAAGTCTAGCAATAGCAATAAGAAAACATAAGGAGATCAAGGGGATTGAAATTGGAAAGGAAGAAGTCAAAATTTCATTATTACTACAGTAATAAGATAGTGCATATAAGTGACCCAAAAACTCTACCAGAGAACACCTACAGTGATAAATACTTTCAGTGATGTGGCAGAATACAAGATCAACTCAAAAAAGTCAGTAGCCCTCCAAACACAAAAGATAAAGGAGCTGCGAGGGAAATCAGAGAAACATCACCTTTCACAATCACCACAAATAACATGAAATATTTTGGGGTAACACTAACTGTGAAAGTAAAGGACCTATTTGAAAAGAACTTTAAGTTTTTGAAGAAATAAACTGAAGAAGTCACCAGAATATAGAAAGATCTCCCATTCTCTTGAATAGGTAGGATCAACATAGGAAAAATGGCAATCTTACCAAAGGCAATTTGTAGATTCAATGCAATTCCCATCAAAATCCCAACAAAATTCTTCACAGACCTTGAGAGAACAATAATTTACTTCATATGGAAAAACAAAAAACCCAGGATAGCCCAAACAATTCTATACAACAAAGGAACTTCCAGAGGCATTACCATCCCTGACATTAAGCTCTATTACAGAGCTACAGTAATGAAAACAGCTTGGTATTGGCATAAAACCAGAGATGTTGACCAATGGAATTGAATTGAAGACCCGGGATATTAATCCACTCACCTATGAACACCTGATTTTTGACAAAGAAGCTAAAATTTTACAATGGAAAAAAAGAAAGCATCTTCAACAAATGGTGTTGGCATAACTGGATATCAACTTGTACAAGAATGAAAATAGATCCATATCTATCACCATGCACAAAACTCAAGTTCAAATGGATTAAAGACCTCAATATAAATCCAACAACCCTAAATCTGATAGAAGAGAAAGTTGGAAGTAGCCTTCAATGCATGGGCACAGGAGACCACTTCCTAATATAAACCTGAGAGCACAGACACTAAGAACAGCAATAAATAAATGGGACCCAATGAAACTGTGAAGCTTCTGTAAAGCAAAGGACACATTCAATAAGACAAAAAGGCGGCCTACTGAATGGGAGAAGATCTTCACCAACCCCTAATCAGACAAAGGACTGATCTCTAAAACATATAAAGAACTCAAGAAATTAGACATTAAAATTCTAAATAACCCAATTAAAAAACTGTGTACTGAACTCAACAGAGAATTCCCAACAGAAGAACTTCAAATGGCCAAGAGATACTTAAGGACATATTCAACTTCCTTAGCTATCAGGGACATGCAAATCAAAACAACTCTGAGATACCATTTTTCACCTGTAAGAATGTCTAAGATCAGAAACACCAATGGTAGCTTATGCTGGGGAGGATGTGGAGTAAGGGGAATACTCATTCATTGCTGGTGGGAATGCAAACTTGTGCAACCACTTTGGAAATCAGTATGGTGATTACTCAGAAAATTTGGGAGTCAACCTACCTCAGGATCCAGCAATACCACTCTTGGGAATATACCCAAGAGATACCCAATAATACTACAAAAAAATTTGTTCAACTATGTTCATAGCAGCACTATTTCTAATAGCCAGAATATGGAAACAACCTAGATGCCCCTCAATGGAAGAATGGATAAAGAAAGTGTGGCAATCTACACATTAGAGTACTACTCAGTGGTAAAATCAAGTACATCTTGAATTTTGCATGAAAATGGATGGAAATAGAAAACCCTATCCTGAGTGAGGTAACCCAGACCCAAAAAATGAGTATGGTATGTACTTACTCATAAGTGGATACTAGCCATAAGCAAAGGATATTTAGCCTATAGTTCATGATCCTAGTGAAGCTAAGTAATAAGGTGAATCCAAAGAAAATCATATATAGACCCTCCTTGGAATTGGAAACAGACAAGATCTCATGACAAAATTGGGAGCTTATGGATGGGGGGAGGAGGGAAGAAGAGAAGGGTTGAGGAGAACATGAGCAAATGGGATAGTCGAGATTAAGGAAGGACAGATATGAGAGCAAGGGAAGAGATGTCTTGACTGAGGGAGCCATTATGGGGTTAGCAGAACATGGTCCCCCCAAATGCTCAGGAATCTACAAGGATGACCCCAGCTAAGACTGTAAGCAATAGAAAAGAGGGTGCCTGAACTGGCCTTGTGTTCTAGTCAGACTGATGACCATATCACCATAGAACTTTCGTCCAACACCAGATGGAAACAGAGGCAGAGACACACATCAGAGCACTGGACTGAGCTCCCAAGGCCCAGTTGAAGAGTGGAAGGAGTGAGAATATGAGCAATGAGGACAAGGCCATGAAGGGTTCACCTACTGAGACAGTTTGCCTGAGATAATGGGAGTTCACAAACTCCAACTGGACTGGGAGTAAATGAGCATGGGATCAAACTAGTCCCTCTAAATGTGGTTGTCTGTTTGTGCAGACTGAGGTGCCACTGGGATTTGTCTCTTCTGCATGTACTGGCTTTTTGGGGATCCTATTCTCTTTGGATGTGTACCTTGCTCAACCTAGATGTAGTAGGGAGGGCCTTGGACTTGCCACAGAGCAGGGTGCCTTGTTCTCTCTTAGGATTGGAAGGGGAGGGGGGAAGGGTGTGTGGTAATTTGGATTGGTATTTTTTTCTCTTTTTTTTCCTCATTTTTTATTAAAAATTTCCATCTCCTCCCCTCCTCCTTCCCCTCCCCTCTCCTCCCTTCCACCCATAGCCCCACTCCCTCCCTCTCCAGGCCAAAGAGCCATCAGGGTTCCCTTCACTATGTTAAGTCCAAGGTCCTCCCAACTCCCCCTAAGTCCAGGAAGGTGAGCAACCAAACTTACAAGGCTCACAGTGAGCCCGTCCATGCTGTAGAGTCTAAGTTCATCGCCTTTATCCTTGGTTTCTCAGTCCTCCCTCCACCGTCAGCCACATTCAGAGAGTCCGGTTTGGTTGCTAGGCCCAAAAAAATGAACAAGGGGTGTACTCACTCATAATTGGTTTCTAGCCATAAATAAAGGACATCGAGCCTATAATTCATGATCCTAAAGAAGCTAAATAAGGTGAATACAAAGAAAAACATATAGTTATCCTCCTGGATATTGGAAGTAGACAAGATTGCCGGACAAAAAATGGAACTTGGGGGTGGGGTGGGATGGAGGATGGGGAGAGCTAGGGGGAGAGAAAAGTGTGAAGTGGAGGATGGTGAGAGCTTGGGGGAATAGGATAGTTGGGATATAGGAAGGGTGGATATGGGAACAAGGAATTATATATCTTAATTATGGGAGCCATTCTAGGGTTGGCAGAGACTTGACTCTAGAGGGGTTCCCAGGTGTCCAGGAAGATGTCCCCAGCTAGTTCCTTAGGCAGCTGAGGAGAGGGAGCCAGAAATGTCCAGATCCTATTGCCATACTGATGAATATCTTGCATATCACCATAGAACCTTCACCTGGCGTTGGATGGAGAAAATGACAGAACCCCACATTGGAGCACCAGACTGAGCTCCCAAGGTCCTGATGAGGAGCAAAAGGAGGGAGATCATGAGAAAGGAAGTCAGGACCGTGAGGGGTGCGTTCACCCATTGAGATGGTGGGACAGAACTAACAGGAGTCCACCAAGTCCAGTTGGAATGGGACTGATGGAACAGGCGACCAAACTGCATTGGTATTTTTTAAAGTAATAAAATAATTAAAAAATCCAAAAAAACCAACAAAAAATAAAAATGCACCAAAGATTAAAAAAACAGTACAGGAAGTATATAGAGGAACTGTTGCTTAGCCCCGAGCTTTGGTGTCGAATTGAAGAGTCAGCGTCAAGTCTTGAGAAAGAGCATATCCACTTTCTGTTTTGTACTGGGTGTCCTCATCCTACAGTTTGTTCTTTCCCGTAGGTGTGTCCCACTGTGCAGACTGTATCGCCAGTTCTGCGTGCGGCTTCTGTGGATGTCTGGCATGAGACGTTGCCATGGTCCTTGGAGCTGTTCTTCCTGGACTTGGTAAGTGTGACAGGGGTCATCATTCTTAGCTATCATGGTAGTGAATACAGAGTCCCAGTTTTATAACCTGGGCTCCTGTCATAGAACTCTTCCTTTATGAAGACCTAGTCTGGTGGCTGCAGAGGAGTCTCCCTTGACTTCAGCCTGCCCATCGGGCCTTGGTCTTTTGATCTGAGCTCCAGAATTGGGTCAGTTTATAACAGGACAGATTTCCCTCATCAGTCTTTTGCTCTATTTTCAGTGTTTTTAATGTTGCAGAGGACCTGGGCACAGTATGGTGAGTCTGTTTTCTGTTTTAAAAACCCTGGGGAACTAAGTTGGCTGGGAGTAGCATGAGAGGAGCTTGAGGCATCTTGTGCAGATCCTGAGATGGGATTTTTCACTGACAGCCACTGGCACACTTACTTGATGATCAGAACTTACTATTGTAGCCATCTCTGGGGTGAGGATTCTCGACTGTGCTCCAGTAAAGCCTGAATTATATGTGTCTCAGAAGGACATTGAATAAATGGCACAGAGGAGGAGCACCTGCACACGTTTCCTCCTGAGGATATAGATATTTGATTTTGAATTTGTTTCCCTTTTCCTCCTGTCTCTTCTTACTTGGGCTTTGCCTTGCTCTCTTACTGATTTTGCCCTTGCTAAGGCTTGTCATCCATGAGACAGAGCTGAATAAAATGTTGTCTAGTGTGTGTGTTGCATAGATAGGATTCGTTTGTTTTCAGAGGCTCCCAGGCTTTGTGTGACTTTGGAGGTGGGAATAGTGTTTGGGTTTTTCATGGACACAAGTGACAAAGTCAGACATAGTTCATTGATTTGAATGAATTTCCTGTTGAATAGCCCAGAGAAATGGGACGATTTGGTGATAAGAATGGTGGCCCACAGGGTTCATTCCTGGGCTGATAGGACACAGGTAGAGAAGCCACTGATAGCGGTAAGGCATGAGGGTTATTCTGGCATTGTTTGGGAACAGTAAAGATGATCAGTTTCTTTGGAACTAGGCCAGAAGCTCAATTCTGAAAATGACAACACTTCACTCTGTTTAGCTTTCTTTCGAAGGATATAAGCTAGACTCCTCTGGCAAGAAGGAATTTCAACTGAGGAATTGTCCCCACCAATGCCTGTGGGCTTGTCTGTGGGGCATTTTGTTGATTACAATTGTTGTGGGAGCTACTCTGTAGTCCTTGGGAATGTGGCTCTCCTGATATTGGTTTATTAGCACTTTTTCCTGTGTCTCTCCAGGGCCACCACCCCAGCCTTCCATCTGGGCAGTTCCAGGAGCTGTGGTTTCCAAAGGTAGTGATGTGAGCATCTTCTGCAGGATCCCTCCAGGAGTGATCACTGTGCGTCTAGCCCGTTTTGTACCCAGTACTGTGTGGTATGATGGTACCCCACAGGGAGCCCAGGAGGTGTTTGAATTCATTCTGAAGAATATAACACACAGCAATGCTGGGGTTTACTACTGTGACTACTTTAGGGGAGGTGAATCGTCACGAAGTAGTGACAATCTGGAACTGGTGGTGACAGGTGAGTAACTGCCCAAGAATACTGTCCTTCAGGCTCAGTCTCTGATCCAACCTAACTAACCACATATGCCCCATCCCAGGCCCACTCTGCATCTCTGCTCCATTATAATGATCTCTTCCCCTCTCCTATTCTCTCCTCTCATTTCCTTTTTAATTTCCATTTTTCTTGACAACTTGATTTTCCTGAAAACTTGATTTTCAGTTTTGAGACAAGTTCTCACATATTTCAGACTGTCCTTGAACTTCCTGTGTAACCAAGCATAATCTTGAATTTATGATCTCTCTGCTTTCTATTCTCCTATGCTGGTGTTGTTGACCTGATCAATGACACCATCCATATGCTGATAGACATAGAATATGAGGCAGCTTGGTATATTAGGTGAATTAGGCAAGAACTTGACCAACTAAGATTCAACCGAAAGAACTCTGCTTTGGTGTGTTGACCCTCATCTGGTCCTGACCATATTGGCAGTCTCCCTTCTGAGTGATGATTATATTGCCTAAGGGATGCAGTTCACAGGAACTTGACAGTTGCCTTTCTGTCTATGTAGAGCCTTTCCTGTGGGTTCTGGTTTATGAATAAATAATACAAACATGTTTTGTTGATCCCTATAGATTAGCAATAGATGACTTTCCTCTTGTCTTCCATCTTTCTTCTCTTTGGTCAGACTCTGAACTGTAAGCCTCATTTTTAATCATGTTTTAAATAACAGGGGTTGTCCTGGGCTAGTTTTATGACAACTTGACACAAGCTAGAATCAGCAGAGAGGAAGGAACCTCAGTTTAAGGAAGCCTCCATGAGATCCAGCTGTAAGGCATTTTCTCAAGTGTGATCAATGGGGGAGTGCCAACGCACGACTGTGCATGGTGCCATGGCTGGGCTGGTGGTCCTGAGTTCTATGGGAAAAACAGGCTGAGCAAGCCAGGGGAAGTCAGTTAGCAGCACCTGTCCATGGCTTCTTCTTCCTGCCCTGCTTGTGTTCCTGTCCTGACTACCTTCAGTGATACACAGCAATGCTGAAGTGTAAACCAAAGGAAACCCTTTCTTTCCCAACTTGCTTTCTGGTAATGTTTTTTCATAGCAGCAATAAAAGCCCTAACTAAGAAAAGTTTTTTTTTTTCTTTTTGAGACAGGGTCCCACCTGTTTCAAACTCTGGCCTGGCCTTGATTTTTTTTTTTTTTTTTTTTTTTCGATGACATAAAGGGTTTCCCTGTAGTTTCTAGAGCCTGTCCTGGAGCTAGCTCTTGTAGACCAGGCTGGCCTCGAACTCAGAGATCCGCCTTCTGGCTGCCTTTGAAACATCATATCGATCAGGGTGTTTATATTTTATTTTATTTCATTTATTTTTTGGCCTAGTCCTTTATTTATTTATTTATTTATGAAACAAAAAGATTTAATTCGATGCTCTGCAGGAGAGACAGAGATGCTAATTGCCCACCTGAAGGGGCAAGGTTAGTTTTTTTTTCTCTAATAATTTTTTATTACTTTATAAAAAATACCATTCAAAATTTCCACTTCCTCCCCCCCACATCCTCACACTCTCCTCACTTTCCCTTCTCCCCTCCTCCTCCATTCCTAAGAGAGGGCAGGGTACCCTGCCCTGTAGAAGTCCAAGGCCCTTCCCCCTCCATCCAGGCTTAGGGAGGTGTGTTTCCAAATAGAATAGGATCCCAAAAAACCAATACATGCATTAGAAACAAATCCCAGTGCCATTATCATTATCATTATCATTATCATTATCATTATCATTATCATTATCATTATCATTGTCTTTTCAGTCTTCCCCAATTGTCAACCACGTTCAGAAGGTTCAGTTTGATCCCAGGCTCGTTCAGTCCCATTCCGCTGGATTTGGTGAGCTCCCATTAGCTCAGACACACTGTCTCAATGGGTGGTCTAACCCCACGTGGTTCTGACTTCTTTGCTCATATTCTTCCCCTTCTTCTTTCTTTTCAATTGGACCTTGGGAGCTCCAGTTGAGTGCTCGGATGTGGGTCTCTGTCTTTATCTCCATCTGTCACCAGAGGAAGGTTCTATTGTAATATTCAAGATAGTCATCAGTCTGACTACAGGACAAGGGCCTTTTCAGGCACCCTCCCTCCACTGCCCAGGCTCTCCTAGCTGGGGAAATCCCCTTGGACACCAACCCCACAATGCCAACCCCACAATGCCCCCTTAATTAAGATGTCTTCTTCCCTGCTCCCAGTCTTCCTCCATCTTAATCATCCCACTCCCAACCTCTCCACACAGCCCCCTCTCCTTCTCCCTTCTCTCTTCCTCTTACCCTTCCCCAGACACCCCCATCCCCATGCTTCCAACTTTTGCCTGGTGATCTTGTCTGCTTCCAGTTTCCAGGAGGGATCTATATTGCTTTTGTAGAAGGAAGCGGCGGCTGTGTTCCGCCACCCCGGCTAGCTTTACCCAAAATAATTACACGGAAACTGTATTCTTTAAAACACTGCCTGGCCCCATTATCTGTAGCCTCTTATTGGTTAATTCTCACATCTTTCTTTAACCCATATTTAGTAATCCGTGTAGCACCACGAGGTGTGTCTTACCAGGAGAGATCTTAACCTGCATCCATCTCGGAGAGGAGAATCATGGCGACTCACTATGGCAACTGAAGCGTCTCCCCCCTCCTGCTAGCACCCAGCCATTCTGTTCTGTCTACTACTACTCCGCCTACCTAATTTCTGTTCTCTAAAGGGCCAAGGGCATTTTCTTTATTAATTAACCATGAAAGTACATAGACAGATACTCTCCTCCTCATGCTTTTCTTTGGGTTCACCTTATTACTTAGCTTTTGCTAGGATTGCGAACTATAGGCTCAATGTCCTTTGTTTATGGCTAGAATCCACTAATAAGTGAGTGCATATCATATTCATCTTTTTGGGTCTGGGTTATCTCACCCAGTATAGAGTGTTTTCTTTCTATTTCTAATCCATTTCAGTGCAGAATTCAAGATGTCATTTTTTTTAAACCGCTGTGGTAGTACTCTAATGTGTAGATGTGCCACACTTTCTTATATCCATTCTTCCATTGAAGGGCATTCTAGGTTGTTTTCAGTTCTGGCTATTACAAATATGCTGGCTATGACAGTAGGTGAACAGATGCTTTTGTAGTATGATTGGGCATCTTTTGGGTATATTCCCAAGAGTGGTATTGCTGGATCCTGAGGTAGGGTAGACTCCCATTGTCTGAGAAAGCACCACACTGATTTCCAAAGTGGTTTGCACAAGTTTAACATTCCCATCAGCAATGGATGAGTGTTTCCCCTTACTGCCACAACCTTTCCAGCATAGGGCTAATCATTGGTGTTTTGAGTTTAGCCATTCTGACAGGTGGTAAGGTGGTATCTCAAAGTTGTTTTGATTGGCATGTCCCTGATAGATAAGGAAGTTGAACATGTCCTTAAGTATCCTTTGGCCATTTGAAGTTCTTCTGTTGAGATATCTCTGTTCAGTTTCAGTACCCCATTTTTTAAAAAGAAATATTTATTTTATTCCATAACATAGATAAAACATTCCACACTCAGGACATTTGATTCTATAACGGGAATAAGTCAGTATGACTACACCATAGTCAATACATGCTTACTGTGTTTGTACCAGCTGCCCTTTAGTCTCAGGAGAACATAAAATTGTAATAAGGACTGTCTCTTATTTATGCACTTTACAGAACTTATGGATTTGGAGAGGGTAGATATTCATAGATACCTATGTAAGGCAGTGTAAGTTTCATAGTTCATAGACTAGACACTTAAACCACAGTCAAGGTGAAAGATACAATTCTACAATTCCCCATGTACAAATTTAAGTGCAAAGTCTTCCTACCAAGTTTCATCTTTTAAACTTTCTACCCACCAATCCAAACATTTGTTTGTGTAATTTCTCTCTTGATTTGATACAAAATAGCACCATTTCAAATTTATGTAGGATCTGGGGATTAGAACATCACTCTGTAGCTTATTAGCTGTGCATTTTTACAGGTGTGGGATCCTTGGCTTTAGGTTTGATAACAAACATCCTGCAACCTGGGTTACTCTTCCTAAGCTAAGAGTTTCTCATTTTGTTTTACGGTTTAAGTAGTAAATGAAATGATTGAGAATGTGCACTTGTTTTAAAAAGATTCAGGACCAGTACCCTAGAAGTACTAGGGAAGACAAGACAACTGTGCACCTGATTTTACTTACTCATCCTGCTGAACTCTTACATTCCTTATAGGAGGAAAGGAGACAAAGATAGAAGAAGGAAGCTGCAGATTCAAGTCATTCTGTTTACAGAGAAAAGAATGAATTTTATAATTGTATCATTGCAATTTTTCATTTGGCATAAACTCAAAAACTTGTGATGAGTAGAGTTAATTTGTTTTATCCTTGTACAATAAACATAATTTAATCCAAAGAAACTTAGAGATAAAATACAACTTATTGCTATGTTACATAATACCATATCATAGTTTTATTTTTATGTCTTATTTTGACAAGAGTGATTCTTAAATCATTCTGAAGTACAGATAAAAATTATAACCTGGGGCTTTGGACATATTTCAGTGGTTAAAGAATTTATGGGAGGACCAGAGTTCAGATCTCCAGAACCCACACAAATGCTGGGTGTTTGTCAACCTCCCACTGGATGGTGATGATTACAGGTAGAAAAGGAATCTCCCAAATATGTTTGCCTGCATCTAGGTGGAAATGCCATGGTATATGATTAACTTAAGAGTCCCCAACTCAATGAATAAGGTGATCACTAAACCAGAAAGATGCCCAAAATCTACAGTTTCTCCTAGGCACTCCACTCTAATCTGCACTACATACATGTGAACATGCTAATATAATCCATGCACACTGAACACACTACACATGAACATGAAAGAGTAATAGGAGAGTATGCACACACAGAGTTGATTTAAGTAAAAATGCTCCAATAACATGGGAACTCCTCTAAACAGTGTTTCTTCCAATAATATAAATGGAGCATGGATGTACTGCTTTACCTGATGTGAGGGAGTCGAGGAAAAGAATTTTAAAAAGCAGTGCCCCATTTTTAATCGGATTATTTAGAATTTTAATGTCTAGTTTCTTGAGTTCTTTATATATTGTGGAGATCAGACCTTTGTCTAATGTGGGGGTTTGGTGAATATCTCTTCCTATTCAGTAGGTTTTCTTTTTTGTATTAATGACAGTGTCCTTTGCTTTACAGAAGCTCTCAGTTTCAGAATGTCCCCATTTATTTATTTTTGCTCTTATTGTCTGTGCTACTGGGGTTATATGTAGGAAGTTGGGCTCCTGTGCCCATGTGTTGCAGTCTACTTCTCACTTTCTCTTCTATCAGGTTCAGTGTGGTCAGATTTATATTGAGGTCTTTAATCCATTTGGACTTGAGTTTTGTGCATGGTGATAGATATGGATCTATTTTCATTCTTCTCTAGGTTGACATCCAGTTTATGCCAGCACCATTTGTTAAATATGCTTTCTTTCTTCCATTGTATACTTTAGGGTCCTTTGTCAAAAATCAGGTATTCATTGGTTTGTGGATTAAATATCCGGGTCTTCAGTTCTATTCCACGTGTCTACATCTCTGTTTTATGCCAAAACCAAGCTGGTTTCTCTACTGTGCTTCTGTAACAGAGTTTGATGTCAGGGATGGGAAATGCCTCCGGAAGTACTTTTATTGTATAGGATTGTTTTGGCTATCCTGGGTTTTTTTTGTTTTTTCATATAAAAATTGATTATTGTTCTCTCAAGGTCTGTGAAGAATTTGTTGGGATTTGATGGGTATTGCACTGAATCTATAGATTGCCTTTGGTAGAATTGCCATTTTTACTACGTTGATCCTCCCAATCCACGAGCAAGGGAGATCCTTCCAGTTTGTGGTATCCTCTTCAATTTCTTTCCCTTCAAGCCTTAATTTCTTTCAAATCAATCTTTCACTTCCTTGGTTAGAGTTACCCGAAGATACTTTATGCTATTTGTGGCTATCTTGAATGTGAAGTTTCTCTGATTTCCCTCTCTGCTTCTTTATCCTGTGTGTATAGGAGGGGCTACTGATTTTTTGGAGTTGATCTTGTATCCTGCCACATCACTGAAGGGTATTTATCCAGCTGTAGGAGTTCTTTGGTAGAGTTTTGGGGTCACGTATGTACACTATCATATAATCTGCAAATAACAAAAGTTTGACTTCTTCCTTTTCCAATTCAAATCCCCTTTATCTTCTGATGTTGTCTTATTGCTATTGCTAGAGCTTCAAGCACTATATTGAAGAGGTATGGAGACAGCTTTGGTCTTGTTCCTGATTTTGGTGGAATGGCTTTGAGATTCTCTCAATTGAAATTTGATATTGGCTGTCAGCTTGTTGTATATTGCTTTTATTATATTTAGATAGGATTCTGTATCACCAATCTCTCCAAGACCTTATTCATAAGGGGGGTGTTGAATTTTGGTCAAATGTTTTTTCAGCATCTAATGAATGATCGATTTTTTCTTTCACTTTATATGATGATTTACATTGATAGATTTATTGTATGTTGAACTAGCCCTACATCTCTGGATGAAGCCCTCTTTGATCATAATGGATGATTTTTTGATGTGTTCTTAGATTTGGTTTGCTAGCATTTTATTGAGAATTTTTGCATCGATGTTCATGAGTGAGACTGATCTGTAATTCTCTTCTTGTTGAGTCTTTGTGTGGTTTTGGTATCAGGGTAACTGTATTTCATAAAAGAATTTGGCAATGACTCTTCTGTTTCTATTATGTGGAACACATTAAGGAGTATAGGTGTAGGTCTTCTTGGAAGTTCTGGTGAATTCTGCACTAAACCATCTTGTCCTGCTCTTTTTCATTGAGAGGTTTTGGATGACAGCTTCTATTTTCTCGCAACTTATAGGTGTATATTAAATTGTTCAACCTGGTCTTGATTTAATTTTGGTATTTATCTAAAAAATATCCATTTTCTTTTACATTTTCCAATGTTTGTGGCATACAGGCTTTTGTAGTAAGACCTAATATTTCTTTGAATATTTCCTCTGTGTCTGTGGTTATATTCCCCTTTTCATTTCTGATCTTGTTAATTTGTGTGTTCTCCCTCTGCCTTTTGATTAGTTTGGATAGGGGTTTGTCAATCTTGTTGATTTTCTCCAAGAACCAGCTCTTTGTTTCATTGATTCTTTGGATTGTTTTCTGTGTTTTCTATTTTGTTGATTTCAGTGCTCAGTGTTGATTATTTCCAGTCTTCTACTCCTCCTGGGTGAGTCTGCTTCTTTTTTCTAGAGCTTTTCAGGTGTGCTGTTAAGTTTTCTAACGTGAGCTTTCTTCTCCATTTTCTTTATGTGGGCCTTGTGCTATGAACTTCCTCTTAGCACTAGCTTTCATAGTGTCCCATAGGTTTGGGTATGTTGTGTCTTCATTTTCATTGAATTCAGGAAGACTTTTAATTTCTTTCTTTATGTCTTCTTGACCCAGTGGTGGTTCAGTAGTATGACTCTTTATTTTCCATGAGTTTGTAGGCTTTCTGGGGATAGAATTTTTGTTAAATTCTAATTTTACTCCATGGTGATCCAATAAGACATAGGTGGTTACTCCATTTTTTTTTTTGGTATCTGTGGGATGCTTGCTTTGTTACCGAGTGTGTGATCATTTCAAGAATGGTTCCATGAGATGCTGAGAAGAAAGTATATTTTTTTCCTGTTTGGGTGGAATGTTTTATAGATGTCTGTTAAGGTCCATTTGATTCATTACATCTGTTAGTTCTCTTATTTCTCTGTTAAGTTTCTGTCTGTTTGATCTGTTCCATTGTGAAAAGAAGAGTGTTTGAAATCTCCTGCTATAAGTGTGGTGGGTTTTGATGTGTGATTTTAGTTCTAGAAATGTTTCTTTTACATATGTGGGTGCTTTTATATTAGAGGCATAGAGATTCAGGATTGAGACTTCATCAATCCTGATGAACTGTTCCTGTTACGAGTATAAAATGTCTTCCCATCTCTTCAGATTGAAATTTTAATTGAAATCAATTTTGTTAAGTTTTGGATAGAGCCACACCCACCTGTTTCTTAGGTTTTGCTTGGAAAACCTTTTCCCAACCCTTTACTCTGAGGTAGTGTCTGTTTTTGAGGTTGAGGGTGTGTTCCTGGTAAACAGCAGAATGTTGCATCCTGTATCCTATCCATTCTCTTAACCTGTGCCTTTTTATAGGTGAATTGAGTCCATTGACATTAAGCAATAGTAATGACCAGTGGTTGTTAACTTCAGTTATTTTTTTGGTGGTAGTGTTTGTTGTGTTTCCCTTCTTTGAGTTGTGTTGGTGGAGGGTTGTCAGATGTTTGTTATTGTGGGTGTTGTTGGCTTCCTTGGGTGTGGGTTTTTCTTCTAGTGCTTTCTGTAAGGCTGGGTTTGTGGCTATGTAGTGTTTTAACCTGTTTTTGTCCTGGAATAATCTTGTTTTCTCTCCATTGATGGTGAATGCAAGCTTTGCTGGGTATAGTAGTCTGGGCTTGCATCCATGGTCTCTTAGTGTCTATAGCACATCTATCGAAGACATTCCGGCTTTCATGGTTTCCACTGAGAAGTCAAGTTTAATTCTGATAGGTTTACCTTATATGCTACTTTTCCCTTTCCTTTGTAGCTCTTAATATTCTTTCTTTATTCTGTATGTTTTGTGTTTTGATTATTATATGGCGAGGGTGGGATTTTTTTTGATCCAGTATATTTGGTGTTCTGTCAGCTTCTTGAACCTTCACAGAAATTTTACTTCTTTAGGTTGGGAAGTTTTGTTTCTAATAATTTTGTTGAATATATTTTCTGGGCTTTGTGCTGGCTTTCTTCTCCTTCTTCTACTCTTACTATTGTTAGGGCTTGTCTTTTCAATGTTGTCCCAGAGTTCCTGATGTTTTGTGGGTTAAGAATTTGTTGGATTTGCTGTTTTCTTTGGGATCAATGTTTATTTTCTTTATTGTATCCTCAGTGCCTGAGATTTTCTCTTCTATCTCTCATATTCTGTTGGTTATACTTGTCTCTGTAGTTCCTGTTTGTTTAACCCAAATTTTCCATATCCAGCCAATCCTTGGTTTGTATTTTTCTTTATTACCATCCATGTCGTTCGGTCTTCAAGTCTTGAACTGTTTTCTTACCTGTTTGATTGCTTTTTCTTGGTTTTCTTGGGTATCTTTGAGGGATTTATTCATTGTTTTTTAGCTTTTTGTTTGCCTTTTCTTCTATTTCTTTAAAGGAGTTTTTCACTTCCTGTTTAAAGGTCTCCATCATTTTCCATAGGTTACGTTAAGTAGATTTCTTTCTTCTACTTCTGGGTTAGGATTGTTCAAGTCTTTTTGTTGTGGTGTTCGCTGGATTCTGGTGTTTATCATGTTGTTTTTCAAGGATGTCGTAGAATTCTTGCATGGGCAACTGCTCATCTCTTCACTACTATGGATCTGCTCAGCATGGGAGCAGGGCCTTTTTCTGGGCTCCAAGGACCTTGCAGACAAAAGGCAGGCTTGGGAGACAGGATGGGAAGATATAAAGAAGCCCCAGTGGCGGAACACCTCCCTGCTGGCTCCCTGGGACCCCTCAGCCCTATAGCAGGCTGAGTTGGGGGATCCAAGGACCCTTGCAGATGAAAACGAGTGCTTGGGGCAGGGTGGAATGGTAGGTAAGAAAGCCATCAGCCTGGAACACAACCCTGCTGAATGGCCAGAAAAGCCCAGGGAATTGGCAGGGTGCTGAGCTGATGCCAAGGGACCTTGCAGATGAAAAGGCGGCTTGGGAGGTTGGATGGGAGGGATACGAAAAGCCCCAGTGGCACGTGCACTCCCTACTGGCTCCCCAGGCCTCCCAGCCCCACTTTATTTTTAAAACTTATTTTATTTAATTAATAGTTTAGGCCTTAACCGACTCCCAACTTCCATCTACCCCCTTGCCATCTACCTTTCCTCTGTCTCCATTCAGAAAAGGGGCAGACCTCCCATGGGCTTGAACAAAGCCTGGCAACATCAAGTTGAGGTAGGACTGAGCTCTTTCCCCTATATCAAGCCTGGGCTAAGTAATCCAGCTGGGAACAGGTTCCCAAAAGCCAGATAAGGTGCCAGGGACAGTTCCTGATCTCACTGCTAGGAACCTTACAAATAGATCAAACTACACAACTACACAACATGCAGATTGCCTAGGCTGCTCCCATGCAGGCTCCTTAACTGTTGGTCCAGAGTCCATGGTCTCCCATAAACTCAGGTCTGCTATCTCTGTGGGTTCCCCCATCATGACCCTGACCCCCTGGCTCAAACAATACTTCCCTCTTTCTTCAAGGAGGACTTCCAGAGCTGGGAACAGTGCTAGGCTGTGGATCTCTGCATCTACTTCTCCATCAGTTACTGGATGAAGGCTCTCTGATGACGATTAGGGAAGTCACCAGTCTGATTACAGTAGATGGCCAGTGCAGGCTCCTTTTCCACTATTACTAGGAGCCTTAGCTGGGGACAAGCAGGTTTGTTTTAAACTCAAAAATATCTAACCTGCCTCTGCCTCCTGAGGTGCTAGGATTAAACGACCATGTCACAATGACGAACTAATACAATTTTTTTTTTCACTTCCAGGTGTTTACCGTGAGAAGCCATTCCTTACTGCTGATTCAGGACCTCAGGGAATCTCAGAAAGAATGTGACTCTCCTCTGTTACACACATCATTCCTTTGACATCTTCATCCTCTGCAGAGGTGGAAATGCCTCCTTTCCCCAGAGCTGCTCAAGTCAGGACCACAGCTCATTCCTCATCTCCCCTGTGAGCCCAGGGCACAGGAGCACCTACAGATGCTTTGGCTCTCACAAACACAGTTCCTACTTGTGGTCACTGCCTAGTGATCTGCTTGAGTTTTCAATCCCACGTAAGTATGTCTAGTTCTTGTTTCTTATCTCTGTTCTTAGACAGGAGGTCTCAAGGGATTCCATGTGGAATATATCAGTTCCACTTTATGTCTCCTGTGTGCCACATGCTGCACACTGCACTGCTCTTCTGACTGAAATTGCTCTATTTGTGTTATGGGCTCTGAGCATTATGTGTTGATTATATTATTTTGGGGACATATTTGTCTGGGTAATAGACATTCTCATCTGTTCATCATGAGAATCTTCTTTCAGAATGTTTCTTTCTGAGTTATACGTGTGACAAGTACATCACTAGCCGATGGCGACAGAAAAATTGAAAGAGTATCTGCTAGTTTCTCCATTGATGACAGTTTTTTAGATTTCAAGAGTTCATCTTGTTTTTTTCTTTTGCCTTTTTGGTTATAATACATCATTTTCTCACCTCCTTTCCTTCTAACTTAAACCCTCCCATGTACCCCTCCTTCTTCACTTTCAAATCAATGGCTTATTTTTATATTAATCATATACACATCAGTGTATATGCATGTACATGAATATACTTTTAGCATAACCTGCTTAGTCTGTATAATGTGATTATATGTATGTTTGTAGAGCCGAGCATTGGTATTGAATAACCAATTCATTTTCTCTTTCCTGGGGAAGACTATTCCCCCACTCTCAGCATCCCTAGTTCCTTATAGTCATTTATGTAGAGTGAGGCCTCATGGGCTTTCTCCCATCCACTATGGCATGTCTATCTTGTTGTCCTTGTCCAGCTCATGTTTAGGTTGCCATGTTGATGAAACTTTATGCTATTGCTTCTGGCATTAGTAGGAGACCAATCTCACAACAAACTCCTCTGGTCCATTGGTTGCTTCAATCTTTCCTTCCTCCCCTCTTTCACATGCATGAGTTGTTTTTGTAGAATGTATCTGTTGTGACTGAGCTCCACAACTCTGCATTTTGGTTTGTTTGTATTTGCAATGGTAATGTAATGGTAATTTTTGAATGGTTTTTATCTCTTGCATAAGGAAGTTACCCTTGATGAGGAACTGGCATGGGAAATTCTTCTGTATATGTGTTGCTTTTAATGGGTTGATGGATAAAGAAGCTTGCCTTGGACTATGATAGGGGCAGAGTAGAACTAGGCAGGGGGAGAGGGGAACTAAACTGAATGCTGAGTTAAAGTAAGGTGGAGCTGGTAAAAAAGCCATGTAGCCTCCACTGGGGTCAAACACCTGTGCTGGAGCCCACTGAAACTTTGCCAGTAGGGCCACAACCTTGTGGCAATACACAGATTAGTAGAAATGGGTTAATTTAAGATATAAGAATAAGCCAGAAAAATGCTTAAGCTATTGGCCAAATAGTAATTCAGATAATATAGTTCTGTGTGACTATTCATGGTCTGGGCAGCTGGGAAAAAACAAGCATCCTCCCACTACAAGGAGCGAGTACTACACTTACTGTCCCACCACCCTTTGGACATCATGGTGCCACCTCTGAACAGTCATCAGTCCAGTGCAGAATGGAGGAAACATTTTTTTGAGTGTTAATTTTACTTGTCTTTTTTGAAAATTAATTTAAAAAAATTTCACTTTACATTCCAACCACAGTTCTCCCTCACACCCCTCCTTCTATCCCTCCTCGTTTTCCTCCCATCCCACCCCATATAATCCTCCCAACTGGTAAGGGCTCCCATGGGGAGTCAACAAAGTCTGGCAGAATGTAGGAAACATTAACAGAGGAAAACTCACATTTCTTGACAGAGGGGACTTATTTCTTTATATCTTAGAACTCCTGGTCATCTGGGATTTCTTGGGGTTTTAAGAGACTGAACTTGTTTCAGGTACGGGGAATAAAGTGGGCAGGGCCATGGAAGTTCAACTTGGGAACATACTTGAGATAGAATCTTGGGGTAGAAAACATCAAGTGAGCATGGGTTAAAGATGGAAAAATGGACATGTTAAGGCAGGAGGAAGAAATTCCATGTAGAATATAGAAGGGAATGATGCATGATGAGTTTCTCTGTGAGCAGGTGGTATACAGCGGTCTTGTTGGGGTCTGCACATTCTTAGACATCTACTTTCATGCAGTATTTGCTGATGAAGTTTAATTTTACTGCTGCAGCCACGAAATCATCTATGATCTTCAGAATTATATATCCAATGGGATATTTGAGATTTGTCTTTTGTAGACACTTAGCATACATCTCAACAGAGCCACGAATTGGAAAGCATCCATTCACCCCCCTGATATCTGTCCTTATTGGACAGAGAGTCCATTTCTTTCTTTGAAAAGTATTTTTTTCAGGGATCTTCTTTTACTGTCAGTTCTCACATGGCTCATTCATTAAACCAAACATCTTTTGTTCCGCAAACATTCTTCAAATCCTGTTCCTTTGTTATGTCGTCGTTGTACACCAGTCACCTTTCACCCAGTCACTTTAATTGTCTTCCTTTCTACCCAAATATTTAGCTATTCACCATCCCATAGAAATGTCACATTAAAAAACATTTTTAATACGTTTCTACCCATTGCACAGGGTGTAGTGGCTCACAATGAATATGTTGCTTCAGATATTTCCTATATTATGACCAGATTCACTTCTATTTTTCTTTGTCTGTGTTATTCCCACTAAGTCTTCTCACAATCTCTTTTCTACTTTTATGTCATGATATGTATACTGTATAGATGTATACACATACATCACACTATCTATCTATCTATCTATCTATCTATCTATCTATCTATCTATCATCTCTATCTATCTACATTCCACATAGGTGATACAACATATATTATTTGAATCTGAAATATTTTGCTCACTATGAGGACCCCCTTTTCATCCATGTTCTGGCACATTGCATCAGTTAGTTCATCTTTCTATTGAGTAAATTCCCATTCTGTGTATACACTGCAATGCTCATTGTTGCAATGAAACATGAGAGAAAAACAACTTAAGGAAGTCACGGTTTACTTATTGCGGCAATTTGAGCTACTTGAAGTACAATCATCATGGTGGGGAAGGCGTGGGGTGAGGAACGTAAGGCGGGTTGTCACATTGCATCAATATCAGGAAGCAGGGGAACAGAAAGAGATGACTGCTTCAGCTCAGCTAGCCTTTCTCCTTTTTAAATGCAGTGACCGAAGCTCTGGGAATGGTGCTTCTCACTTTTAGGGTGGGGTGCTCCCTCCTCAGTTAATCTAATCAGTATGGTCTCTCACAGGGCCTGGCCAGAGACTAGCTGAATCCAGGCCACCCCTCATGGACATAAGCCTTGTCTCCCGGGTAGATCCTGTCAAGTTGGCTAATTAATATCACCAACACAAGTGCATTTTCTTTAAAAAATGAGTTTTCAATTAGGACACACAAAGTAATAGATTTTACTCAAGCATCTTTACACATGTACCACTATGCTTTGTCTCATTGTTACCACCCCTCTCTGCCCTCTCTATTGTCCTTTCTTTTCTCTGCTGCCACTACTTCCTTCTTTCTACTTCCCGCAGTTGGTGCCCACTTTTGTGTTTTCTCTCTCTGCATCTCCTCTTTTTTTAATTTGTGAGTGGTGTGTGGTGCATGTACATGAGGCTGTGAGTACACACACGTGGAAGCCAGAGCAAGGTGTCAGCTGTCTTCCTCTACCCTCTACCTTATTTCATTGAGATAAGATCTATTACCAGACTTGCTCCTTGCTCTTTTGGTTAAGCAGGCTGACTGCTGAACTCTTTCTTTTTAATTATCATTTTTTTTTCATTTATTTTACTTACTGACTACAGTTTCCCCTCTCTTTCTCTTCCTGTCCCCACAGCCCCGCCTCCATCTAACCCTCTCCCTATCCACTCCTCCTGCATCTCCATTCAGAAAGGAGCCGGCCTCACATGGGCTTGAACAAAGTATGGCATATCAAGTTGAGGCAGGACCAAGCTCCTCCCCCAAACCCCCGTAATCAAGGCTGTGGGCAGTAATCAGCATGAGGAACAGATTCTCCAAAGCCAACTAAGCACCAGGACAGGTACTGATCTCAATGCTAGGAACCTTACAAAGAGACCAAGCTGCACAACTGCGCACATTCTGAGGGCCTAGGTTGGTCCCATGCAGGCTTGCTGACTGCTGGTCTAGAGTCCATGAACTCCCATGCACTCATGTTAGCTGTCTCTGTGAGTTCCTCATTATGATCATGATACCCCACCCCCCACTTGGCTCATAGAAGTCCTCCTCCCTTTCTTTAGCAAGACTCCCCGAGATCTCTGCCCAATGCTTGATTGTTAACCACTCAACTCTAGAGATTCTGTTATTCTAACTCCCCAGTATTGAGGTTACAAGCAATGTATAACTATGTTTCTATGTGTGCGTGTATGTAGGTGGGTGTTGGAGATTTGAACTGAGATCCTTATGCTTACAAAGCAAAAATGTTTATGCACTGAGCCATCTCTCTAGCCTTTTCTCTTCTGTCTTTTTTCAAGACAGGTTTCCCTGTGTAACCATGACTGTCCTGGAGCTCACTCTACAGACCAGCCTGGCCTCAAACTCACAGTGATCTGCCTGCCTCTGCCTTTGAAGTGCTGGCATTAAAGGCATGCACCACCACTGACTGGCTCAATTAACTTTTAAATTAAAATATCAGATCAAGCTTGATGGTGCATACACACCTTTAATCCCTGCACTCAGATCTCTGTTCAAGGCCATATGCGTTATTATGACTGCTGCTTTTTCTCCCACAAGACAGTCTCCACTGCTGCTTCCTATTTCATAATTTCATTACACGTTCAATTTCCTACCACTCTCGAGTTCTCTTTTTCTCATGATCCCCTTCTTAGTTTCAACACACACACACACACACACACACACACACACACACACACACACACACACACACGCACATTTTAAATGGAAGTTTCATATAAGAGTGAAATCCTGTGTTATTATCTCCCCGAGTTTGGCTTCCTTGTTGTAATATAATGGTTTCCAGTTTCATCCATTTTCTTATGTGTGCCATGATTTCATTTTTCTCTCCAGTTGCATAAAGTTCCACTCTGGCTATGCTCTACATTATCTTTATGCATTCATCTGTGGATGGACATCTAAGCTGGTCTGGTTCAATGTTTTGGCAGCTGTGACTAGTGCAGTAGTGCACACAGATGCACAAGTATGATCTGTGTTGACTGAGAGCTTTCCAGCATTTGTGAGGCCCTGTTCCTTTAAAACAAAACAAGACACACCCTATACCAATCACTTTGTAGGTGCTATTTCATTTATGCTCACCTTTGTAGCTTGCAAGGCTTTTCAGTTTCTGACTCTTGCATGTCACTTTTTAATCTCCAATTTTTATTAGAAAATACCCTCCCCTGCCATCTCCTGATTGTCCCTTCTGTATGTGGTTCACTCAGGTCAGGATTAGTGTATGTTCTTCATAGACTATCTGGGAAGGGTTTTCTTTTAGCTTCAGAGTGCTGGGTGTTTCTTATCCTTTATGGATCATTTCCACAAATGAATTTTCTTTGCTATTGTATTTAATTTGTCTCATCAGTTGGGTATGCAGATACATGCCTATGATCGCAGCTTTTTGGAGCTGAAGGCATGAAGGTATCAAGTTTGAAGTCATCCTGGGCTATGTAGTAAGACCCTGTGTTTAAAAGACTCATAAGAGACACCACCTATGTGATCAACAACACATGGATTGATTGCTTTAATTATTTTTTTTTGTGTAGGCTTCCTAAATGCCCATTTCTGTGTTTAGTATAAGGTAGTCACTCAATAAATGTTTGATTGAATGAGTGAATGAATGTAACTGATATTTAATAACAGACCACTACTGTTTTATAATTCCAGCTCCATCCAGCCACATTGTGGTTTGGGCCTCAGTTGCTGCTGTCTGCTTCCTCCTCTTCCTCCTCCTCTTCATCTGCCTCTACTGGCTTTGTGCCAAACACAGTATGTCCCAGGAGTCGTGTGTGTGTGTGTGTGGGGGGGGGTTATTGGGGGGGGGTGGGGTGTATGGAGCATGGTGGGTTCTAAGACTGATCTTTGTTTTTCTGTAGGGGCCACTAATGGTGATACCAGGAGGCAAGTGAAATATAAGAGGTGGGTGACTTTGGACTCCCCCAGTAGACATCCCTGCATCTCCATTCCTGCATCTCTATCCCTGCATCTCCATCCTTGCATCTCCATCAGGGTCCTGTCTGAGTACTGGGGATTGAAGCCATGACCACCACATACTCGACAAGCGCTCTGTCATTGAGCTACACCTCCAGCTTCTAAGAGTTCTATTTATGTGTCATTTCTCAGGCACACTTAATGGTTCCACTTCTTTTCACTCAGGGCCAGCCCAGCCATGAACATGGAGGAAAAACATAAATGTAGGAGCCTTGCTGTGAAAAGGGTTGCGTGTGGGCTTAGGATGCTTGTGGGCTTAGGATGCTTGTGGGCTTAGGAGGCCTCCAGGGAAGAGCAGAAGAGGTGGGCGGGCCCCTCGCTGTGTGATGTTGCTGTCTTACCCTCGGGTTCTGTTGGTCATCTGTGAAATATAAAACACAAAATGGTATTGTTTAAGGGCTCCTGTGACACAGGCACACCTTCTCACCTTTCCTTCCAGACGGTGACTTGGAGGGCATTCCGCCTGAGGACTGTAGGAAGGAGGACACACAGGTGAGCCCTCCCCATTGCCCTGCTCTCCTCCAGAATCCCACCTGGGGATTCTCTTCTTAGTTTGTGTCTCACAATGGCAGGCGTCTGCAGCAGAAGACACACAGGAGGTGACTTACGCCCATCTATGCCAAAAGGTCTTGACAGAGAACATGGATCCACTTCCCTCCAGTACCGTTCAGGACACATCTACACAGACCTGTGTGTATGCCACCCTCACGTTATCACAACAGGAGAGTCAGAGCTAGGTGTACAGGTGTTTCTTCAGCAGAGGGTGGCTCCACAAATGATGCTTCTCATGTTTTTCAACTCAAGCTGTTAACACAGAGTACCAACAGACTCAAGCATGGAGAAACTCAACTGTGAAGGAACTCTGGAGCTCGTAAGCAGTGCTCAGCAAACTTCTGATTCCTTGTGATTTGCTCACTCACTGGTGTACCTGTTCACTTAGTAAGACATGGTTTCCATCATCTCATGAAAGAGGCAAGCAGTACAGTTGGGACTCTTGGTGATTAGTATCGCAGAACACCTCAACAGTGAGATCCTTCACCTTGGCTGTCAAGTTGATGGGTTTTAGAATCACCTGGGAGACATACCTATAAGTGTGTCTTTTAGAACTGTTCCAGAGATGCTTACCTGAAGTGGAAAGATGTACTCTGAATATAGGTGATACTGCTTTAAGGGCTAGGGTCTTAGATTGAATAGAAAGAATGTAAGTCACCACTCACTGACTGATCTCTCTCTGCTCACTGACTATGGATGCAGAATTACCAGCTGTGTCATGTTCATGCCACTCACTGTACCTAGAAGCACTTTTGTCCACTGTATCTTCACATCCATGATGGATTACACCTTCAAACTAAGACAAAATAAGCCTTTGGTAATGATTGCTCTCAATTGTCAACTTGATGAGATATAGCTTCCCAGGAGACAGACCTCTTCACATGCATGTGAGTGATTATTTTGATTAGGTTAACTGAGGGTGGATGACCTGCCCACTGCATTTCCTGGGTTGGGATTCAGGACTATATAAGAAAAGGAAATAGGGGGCTGGAGAGATGGCTCAGTGGTTAAGAGCATTGCCTGCTCTTCCAAAGGTCCTGAGTTCAATTCCCGGCAACCACATGGTGGCTCACAACCATCTGTAATAAGGTCTGCAGGCCTCTTCTGGCCTGCAGACATACACACAGACAGAATATTATATGCAGAATAACAATAATAAATAAATAAATAAATAAATAAATAATAATAAATATTTTTAAAAAAGAAAAAGGAAATAGTCAACTGAGCACAGGAATTCATCACTTCTCTTCTTCATTTTGATTGTAGATGTGATATGTTAGGTACCTCAGGTTCCTGCTGACATCTTCATCACAATGGACTGTAACCTTGGACTCACCCCCGAGTTGCTTTTGTCAATGTGTTCTTATCACCAGACAGAAAAAGTAACTAGGACAACCCTCATCTTCTTCAACTCCATTTTATCACAGCCACCAGAAAAGGAACTAATAGAGGAGGTGAGGAGGAGGCAGATACCCGCTAGAGCATTTTCAATGAAACTCTGGGTTTCAAGTGGGTAAAAGCACTCAAGTTTACTTAAGGATACCTACAGGTACCAGGGAGAAGGAAAAATGAAGGAGAACTCTTGCCATCACTTGGCACAGTGAATATACTGAAGCAAGCATGGGAGTTCAAGAGTCTTTATGAGGTGGTGATATTATTTTATTGTGCACATAGAAGAAGAGGTGATTTGGGTAACACAGTAGACTGGTCTTTTCAATTTATTTAAGAACCCCTATATTACTTTCCCCCAAAGCTGCACCAATCTATATTTAGTCAACAGTGTACAAAGATTTCCTATTCTTCACACCCTTGTCAACCCTTTGTCACCTCTTTTCTTTGGTGATGGACATCCTAATACGTGTGAGGTGATATCTCATGGTGGCTTTGTATTTATAAGATGGTTAGTGGTACAAAACACTTTTCTGTATACTTGCTGGGAATTTTATATCTTCTTGAAGACAAATAAAATCAAGAGTTTTGTCCATTTTGTTTTTTTTATTACTAAGCTTTTAGTTAGCATATAAAATAATCTGCTTTATTATGACATTTTCACACGTATATACCATTATACTTTGTTCATACTACCTCTCCATTACCCTCTTGTGTTTCCATGTCTACAACTGGTCCACTCTCTCATTGCCAGTAACGATAGAGTGCACTCACTACTTATGGTTATTATGTACAGCACAAGAAGGGGCTAACTAGTTTCAGTGGGAGATCTCTATAAGGGAAGAGGAAGCTGTGGCTGCTAGCTTTTGCCCACGCTGCTGGTCAAATAATTTGTAAACAGTCTTACTTGAACCAGAGGAAGGCTTTGCTATCCCTCTGGGCCCTACCTGGGGAAGGCTTTGCCATTTCCGTGGTTTGGAGGCATTGGGGTCCTTGACATGGGTGTGTCCATGCCAACAATACATATTTACTTGGAACTTCATCTGTTCCATATGATTAATTTCATCATATTCATATATGAAGTTTTTAAAAAATAAAATTATAACAAAATAATGCTTTCAATAAATGTTGACAAAAAGAAGGTAGGAAGTAGGCATGGTGATGAAATGGCCAAGGTGATGCCACCTTGTCCTTAGTCTTTTTTGTGTCTGCCTAGCCACTCGTCAGCCTTCACGCTCATACCCCAAAATAGCCATATCCACTTTGGCAATGCTTTTGGGACTGTTCATGACTCTGGCCGTGGGCCAGATGGGCTAATTGGTGCTTGTTTATGCTAAAACACAAAACTAAAATAACTAAAAGGAAGTGTAAATCAGAAATAATTTTCGTGTGGTATCTGGAAAACACCAACCAAAAACTCTCTGCAAAAACATAGATGTTTTCCCTCAGTAAATCGGGAGCCTTGGGGGGGGGGTCACAGAAGAGGATAGAAGGGGAGAGGGGAGGGGAGCGGAGAAAAAATGTATAGCACAATAAAAACAAAACAAAACAAAAAAACCAAAACAAAAAAACCCTCATAGATGTTGCTTAGACCCTCCTCAAACACTGATTTAATTGTGATTTTTGTCTTTAAAAAATATTGTACCCCTGAACTTCGACATCAAGAGACTCTGAGGGATGAGCCCTGATCTTGGCTGCTGGTTAACAAAAGGACTCACACACTTTGAATTGGCTTTGTTAGTATGGTTGTCAAGAATTGTCGTCTGTCATGGGTCATGTCAGTGACTCACATCTGCAGTCTCAGCTGCCACTTGAGGTAAGAGGATTACCTCTAGATCAAGGCCAGCCTGTGCACACAGTGAGTTTCAGATCTGTTCAGATGATTCCCTGGGTAGAGGTGCTTTCTGTTAAGCCTGAAGACCTGGGTTTGATCCCTGAGATCTACATGGTAGAAGGACTGACTCTTGAGTAAGACCTTGCCTATAAAAATATGAAGAAAAGGGAAAAGGAGGGAAATGGGGGAGAAGTTATAAGGGAGGAACTGGGAGGTAGATTTGGTCCAATCACATTAGATGCATGTATGAATAATAAACACAATAGTTAGAGAGCTACCAAGAAGAAAAAGAATGAAAAGGAAGCTGAGAAGAAAGATGGATGCAGGGCAGTGAGCTGTGGTGAGGTAGCTTTGGGTGGGGGTAGAAGAATTAGGAGAAACTGAGAGCACAGTGGATGTAAACTGGGGATGCTGGGGAAATAGTGCGGCCATTTCTGGGGAGAGAAAGACGATTGGCACGTGACGGTGTATCTTAGACTCTGCTTCTGAATCTGTTAGCCTCACAGGGTGTGTGTATCTTGCAAATTGTCCGTTAAGAGAGGAGAAAAATGCAAGCTCATATGACCATATTAGGGTAATGTTCAGCACCACTGGGAATTGGAGAAGTGAAAATTGTAGAACTGGGTGGGGTGGGACATAGGTCACTGTTGGCTACATGTTCTAGGTCAGCCTGCAGTACATGAGACCCCATCTCATAACATCACCATTGTCAATAGAAGCAGCAGCAGCAGCAGCAACAACAACAATAACAACGGCAAAATTCTTTTAAAATTTTTATTTAAATAACATTTTTTTCATTTATTTTACATATTGACTGCAGTTCCTTCCTTCCTCCACTGCTTCTTATATACCCCTCATCATCCACTCCACTCCTCCTCTGTCTCCATCCAGAAAGGGGCAGGCCTCCCACAGGCTTGAACAAAGCATGGAATGTCAAGGTGAGACAAGACCAAGCTCCTCCTTTTGTGTCAAGCCTGGGTGAGGTAATCCAGCATTTTGTTCCCCAAAGCAGCTAAATGCCAGGGACAGGTCCTGATCTCACTGCTAGGAGCCTTTCAAAGAGACCAAGCTGCACAACTGTCACACATATGCAGAGGGCCTAGGTTGGTCCCATACAGGCTTGCTGACTATTAGTCCAGAGTCCATGAGCTCCCATGAGCTCAGGCCAGCTATCTCTGTGGGTTGCCTCTTCATGATCTCCCTGACTCATACAATCACTCATTTCTTCAGGAGTACTTCTGGGGATCAGCCCAGTTCTTGTCTGTGGACCTCTGCATCTGCTTCCATCTGTTACTGGATAGAGTATCTGTAGTGGGGAGCTGTGGGCTGTGTTCCTGCCGCCCTGCTCCTGGCCTCCTGGCTAGCTTATGCCCCGAAATAACAACACACAAACTGTATTTATTTAAACACTGCCTGGCCCATTATTTTCAGCCTCTTACTCACATCTTGATTAACCAATATTGAATAATCTGTGTAACACCACAAAGTGGTGTCTTACTGGGAAAGATTCAGCATGTCTGACCTGGTGGCTGGCTTTATCGCATCTGTCCCCCTGAGGAGAGGCACAGCGGTCTGCCTCAGAGAGCAGAGGCATGGCGATTTATCTCACTTAGGAGAGGCATGGCATCTGACTGAGCCATCTACCTCCCTTCCTTCTTCCTGTTCTGTCTACTCTATCCACCTAAGGTGTATCAAATGGGCCAAGGCAGTTTCTTTATTAACGAATAAGAGTCCTCCATCATTTCCCCTTTTTCTGTTTAAACAAAAAAGCAAGGCTTTAACTTTAACATAGTAAAATTACATATAACAAAACAGTTATCAAGTAAGAATTACAGTTACAATATTTATATCCATTTTATCTTTTATCATAACAAAGGAAAACAACTATAACTATCTATCTATTCTTCAACTCCATCAAAGATTCCAGACGGATATAATATTACCTAAGTAAATGAGAAGTAAGCAACTTACAAAACTCTAGAAATCACAGAGACATCTTGTTGCCTGGACAGTCACCCAAAGTTCTTTTGTACTGTTGGGGCATCCATCTTCGACCTACAGGCCCATAGTATCCAGCAGACTTTCCCATGAAGCAGGAATTCAAAGGCATTTCAGTCAGTATCTGCTGTGTCCTGCAGAATGTCTTACAGACTCTTTCATGAATCAGGAACCCCAAAAGATCATTTCACTTTTAGGTAAGTTCAGCAGTCCTCTCTCTGAGGGTTCTCTATGTCCAGTTTATGCAATAGTCCAGGCAAGAGCAGTTTCTTGCCCAAATGGCTCTCAAACTCCATAAGGAGCCTCTTTGATGCCCATCTTCCTCTTGAAGTAGATTGGTGCTGCCAGGAGCAGAAATGTCTCATTGTCATGAAAAATCTAAGTCATTAAAACATTAAATACGATATTATGTGGTCTTTGAAAGATATGAAAATGCCTATTTAACTTAAATATATCTCTATATATCTAGAAAATCTAACTAACATGACTACAAGTTTTACTATTATCGATGATTATTCATTAACAACCTATATTTCCTAATTATACATTACATTTTTAAAATGAACTACACAATCACAATACCTTAATCAGTATCGGAAATACATATACATATAACAAAATTAACCTTAAAATCCATACCAATGCAAATTATTCATATCTATACAATATCCCCCTTCAAATGTAAAAGAACATTTATAAACAATATTTGGGAATATGGACGTAGTTATTTCTCTCCAAATTGCTTCCTGCTGAATGGGGACGCTGTTAATCAGATCTTTCATGGTGTAACCTGTGTGCCAGGTTCATCTCAGTTGTCAGTTGGGTAAAGTAATTTTTTGAGGGTGTTCACAGCAACCTTTCAGGAGGGCGTGGTCTATCATACCATATTGGGATAGAAGCAATCCACACGGTCTCATTTTCTGTGAAAACAAAAGAAGAAACTCCTTTCCAAAACATCATGTCCTTAGATCCAAATTTTAAAGTCAAGGTATTTTCAAAATATCTATCTTGGATTAGTTCAGCAGCATTTGTAAACAAATATCTTTTAGCAGCTGTTGCTCCTTCCTCAGCATTCGAACAATTCAAAGAGAGCATAATAGTATACAGCATCAAGATTCTCTGTGCATTTTCCATTTTTGTGTGGCTTTATTTTAACCTCTATTTCGTTTATGTTTACTTTTATTTTATTATTATTATTATTATTTTTAGATAGGTTTTCTCTGTATATCTTTATCCTGGAATAACTCTGTTGACCAGGCTGTCCTTGAACTCACAGAAATCTGTCTGTCTCTGCCTCCCAGGCATTGGAATTAAAGGTGTGTACTACCACACCTTGAAGTCACAGAGGTCAATCTACCTCTGCCTCCCAAGTGTTGGGATTAAAGGTGTGTTCTACCACACAGTAGTCGGGTGTGGTAGTACACACCTTTAATCAGTATCTCTGATGACAATTAGGGTAGTCATCAATCTGATTACAGTAGATGGCCAGTATAGGCCACCCCTCCACTATTGCTAGGAGTCTTAGCTGGGGTCATCCTTGTAGATTCCTGGGGGTTTCCCTGGTGCCGGGTTTCTTCCTAACCCTGAAATGCACCACCATCAAGATGTTCCCTTTGGTACAATACCCCTCTGTCCCACCCCAACCCGTCTCCTGTGCCCAGTCCACTCAACCCTCTTCCTCAAGTTCCCAGATCTGTATCCCTCCAGCCTTGTCCCCAGATTACCCAGGAGATCTCTTCTATTTCCCCTTCCCATGGAAATCCATGTATCCCTCTTTGGGCCCTGCTCAACAGCAAAATTCCAAAGTTGTAGAAACAATGTCATATTATTTCATAACAACTATGTGGGATTTCATGGTATTTTCACATTTGTATGTTGAAATCCTAACTCTTGGAGGTTTAGAATGTGAGCTTATTTAGAAATAGGTTGTGAAGGTGTAACTAATATATTTAAAATGAAGTGCTAGTGGAATATAGTGGAAGCCTAATCTGATATAACTGGAAGAAGTTTGGATATAGAGCATGCATACAATAAGCACAGCAAATACATACACCCCTAACAGTGCACATACACACTCACCACATATAAAACACAAACACCACATAGCAAACACAGAAAGTATATACACACACACACCACAAAGAACATATACACTTAGCCTACACATCAAGCATACACATATAGATGCACCAATACCACACAACACAAATATTATACATAGCACACACATACACACACACACACATGTGACCATTTTACAATGAAGACACATACTGGGTCAACACATCCATAAACAAAGAAGTGCCAAGAATTTCCAGTATCTGGGGTTGGTGGTATTAGAAAAGGGAAGATAGACTCAGTTAGAAGAACACAGTCTTCTTTGAAGGAACTAACCCTCAATTTCAGACTTCCAGTAAAGTTAGGTTTAGATCATGCAGTCTACAGCAAGTTCACAGATTGATGTGCCCTCAGATTGGCAGACCTTAGGAGGCTGGATGGCTCTGGGGTATATGGGGGAGGTACAGAGGCCCTCATTCTGTTGGAAGAGAAGAAGCTTGTGTGTTACTCTATTTCAACAATAATGATAACAACAATAAATAATAATAATAGGGTATATGTGTGCATGGACATATTTGCACCAAGGTCCATATGTGGAGGTCAAAGGGAAACTTGATGGAGTTGGTTCTTTTTGTCCAACTTTAAATTGGTTCTTCAGATCAAACCCAGGTTCTTGGGTTTGCATGACAAGTGCCCTTACCCACTGGGCTAGGGATTGGATGCAGGTCACCTGGCTTCACAGCAAACACTTTTACCTACTGAATCATCTGGTTAGCCTCCAGTGTGTATCAGTTCTTAAATGGAATTTAACATCAAGTGAAGTAGACTTAAAAGTTCGGATTACCAGGAGGTAATTCTCTCCTGGGTACATAAGCTGTGTTTAGCATACTGGTGTGCCATTTCATTCAACCATGGGTTGCACATGCAGTGGTGGTCCTATAAGATTATAATAGAGCTGAGACATCCCTATTGACTATTGAAATTAGTCATTGTAATTTGGTGACTCAGGGTATTCACATTTTAACAGATCTACTACACTGGTGATCACACAATAGTATAGCATGTACCCTTACTTTGTATAGTTAGTTTTGTTCTTAAAAAATGTTCACGGCACAGCTGTCAGCCCAGCAGAGACGGTTGTGAGTCCCTGCAAGATCCCCAGGCGGTAGCGGGCGGTGGCCCATCGTGGGCGGGTGGGTGGCCCCGCCACACAGCGAGCGGGCAGCCAAGTGGCAGCAGGTTCCCACCAGCGGGTGGGCACATGTGAACAGGCGGCGGTGGCGGCGGCAGGTGAACGGTACATAAACACAGAAATAGGCATAAAGCTTTATCAAAGGAGAGAGGGAGAGAGAGAGAGGGAGAAAAAGAAGGAAGAAGAGAGAGAGAGAAGAAGAGAAAAAAGGAAGGAAGGGAGAGAGAAGCGGGGATGCGTGGTCTCCAGGAAGATAAAAGGGAGGAAGAGAGAGAATTCAGGATGACACAGAGAGATCAGAGGTCACAGGGAGTGGGCGTGGAAAGGGGCAGGGACCAAAAGAATAACAGAACAATTCTTTGTAGTAATTCACTACCTCTGGCTCTTGTAAACTTTCTGCCCTCTCTTCCATGATGGTTTCTGAGCCTTTGGAGGTAGGGATATGACATAGCTATTTTTTTTTTTACTTTAAAAATTACATTGCAACACAATGGATTTCATGATATCTTTATACAAATGTATCATATACTTTGCTCATATTTACCTTCATTACTTTCTCTAGTCATCTCTTACTGGCCCCATTCCTCCTCCAAATGGTTTCCCTTCAACTTTCAATGTGATTGTATATTGAAGACAGTCTTATATAAGTACATTAACGGTGCACATAGATTGATGGCCAATTGTTGCTTACAGTAAAGATATTTGCCAGAAGCAAAGACCTGTATTTTGAGATCTGTATTTTATTTACAGCCATCTTAAGTTCATAAGTAAAATATTCACCTTTGCAGGGCAAGTTCCAGACCTAGGAAATTAACAAAGTGAGACCTGCAGGCCCCAGGCTTTAGAAGCAATTAGCATTTCCTTTGTAAGTCAACAGTCACAGACCTCAGTATTTCCTTATCAGCTAGGGATGTCTCCAGACCTAAATTCCAGCATCCTACCTCACCTCCCCCCTTGCCTGTTTGCTATATAACAGCTTCTGAGGAATAATAAAATGGGCAGCTTGATCAGAAAGCAAGACTTGCTGTTGTTTCTCATGTCTCTTGTCCCCTCCATTCCCTTCTCTTCCAGGTTTATCGGGAACCCCCATTTGTGTCCCGCTGGTCAGGACAGGTATTTGGATATAATCTGTCTGGCTATTCTTGGTAAAGTTGCAGAGAATACTGTTAGAAGTAGATAAAATGTCCTGCAGATGTATAAGGTGAGGATAAACTCCTAGCATCCAATGGACAGATGAATGACTTTTACACCACTGTGCAGTTTATAGTATAACATATGGGCCTGGAGGTGTAACTCAGTGGTAGAGTTCCTGCCTAGAACCCCCAGTGAGGGGCTGAGGGTGTGATTCAGTGGTAGACAATCTGCATAGAATTCCCAGTGAGGGGCTCAGAGTGTGGCTCTGTGGTAGAGCGCCTGCCTAGAACCCCCCAGTGAGGGGCTGGGGGCGTGGCTCTGTGGTAGATCATGAAGAGTCCAAGAAATAAATAAATAAATATGGATTCCAAAAATGAGGAATATATATATAGTTGTAAGTCTGGGAAAATGAGAACAGACCATCAGCAGCTTTTCCAGCAGATCAAGGATCATTCACTCACAGGGAGCTGTTTTCTCAGATGTTTGGGAAGCTTAGGTCATTTTACGACTGGCTGTTTCATTTACAAGACCAGAACGCCCCCCTATAAATTTAGAATGGTGTCCTGGCCAGTCCTGATAAACGACAGAGGTGAACTGAGCTAACCTTTAGGAGACAGAGATAAGGTGACCTTTGGGTCAGATACTGTCTCCGTTATGGACAACTGGCACCACAGCAGGGTATTTTATGGGATACATCTGGTCAAGAGATTAGCTGACTGGACTAAGATCTCAGACCTCCTTATCACAGCTGTCAAATTGATGAAGTATACCTTGCGAGAAAACCTGAGAACAGACAAATGGGACTGTCCCCAAGATGACCCAAGCCCCTACCAATAGAATTACTGTTACTAAGCCCCCCCCCCCCCCCGCCCATGTAACCTGTAAACCTATAAAAGCTGAACAAAAAGTCGGATCGGTGTGATCAGTTGGCGAGACCTGCTGATTCACCCACAGACGCCTGTGAAATTAATAAAATAACCTCATGCTAATTGCATCTGTTGGTTTGGGTCATCGAGTTAAGGGGGAAATCGCCACCCTTGAAAATGAGGGTCTTTTCAATCATTTGCCTAAAATCCCTAGTGAAGGTGTAGCTATGACTCAGTGGTAGAACACTGGTCTAGAATTCACAAGTGAGGGTCTGATGATGTGGGTATGTTGTAGAGTGGAGTACCTGTTTAGTATCTGCCAAAGAGATGCCACAGATGTGGCTCAGCATTAGCAAGCTTGCCTCAAACCTACCAGTAAGGGATGAGGCTGTGGCTCAATGGTTAGAGCACTTACCTTGGTTCAGTTTGTAACATTGCAAAAAATTAATAGAAAAAAGTCTTACGCCTGCAGGGGTTATTCTCCCCGGATACTGCCTCTCTCTTCCTGTCCCTTCCCAGCTCGCACCCAGAATCCTCCCCCCCTCCCCCTGCCTCATCCTCCCGTCTTTGGGGCCACAAAATCCCACAGCTCAGCCTGTTTGGGCTCTGGGGACCTGGAATTGAGTGCACCCAGGCCGGTGGGAGGTCCCCTCCTTCATTTGACTGCCCGGAGCAAGGTAGGCCTTTGTCCGAGAGCTGCTTGGCCTGCAAGGGGACCTGAAAATCTGCAGGAGGATCCATCGTTCTTTGGGGTGAGTGAGGAGTGAGTGCCCGAACCGCGGCAGCTGCCCGGAGAGGGACCACCGACTCTCCACAACCCCCCCTGCCACCAGCACACTTCCTGCTCTTCCTGCAGGGGTTATTCTCCCCGGATACTGCCTCTCTCTCCCTGTCCCTTCCCAGCTTGCACCCAGAATCCTCCCCCCCTCCCCCTTCCTCATCCTCCCGTCTTTGGGGCCACAAAATCCCACAGCTCAGCCTGTTTGGGCTCTGGGGACCTGGAATTGAGTGCACCCAGGCCGGTGGGAGGTCCCCTCCTTCATTTGACTGCCCGGAGCAAGGTAGGCCTTTGTCCGAGAGCTGCTTGGCCTGCAAGGGGACCTGAAAATCTGCAGGAGGATCCATCGTTCTTTGGGGTGAGTGAGGAGTGAGTGCCCGAACCGCGGCAGCTGCCCGGAGAGGGACCACCGACTCTCCACAACCCCCCCTGCCACCAGCACACTTCCTGCTCTTCCTGCAGGGGTTATTCTCCCCGGATACTGCCTCTCTCTCCCTGTCCCTTCCCAGCTTGCACCCAGAATCCTCCCCCCCCTCCCCCTTCCTCATCCTCCCGTCTTTGGAGCCACAAAATCCCACAGCTCAGCCTGTTTGGGCTCTGGGGACCTGGAATTGAGTGCACCCAGGCCGGTGGGAGGTCCCCTCCTTCATTTGACTGCCCGGAGCAAGGTAGGCCTTTGTCTGAGAGCTGCTTGGCCTGCAAGGGGACCTGAAAGTCGGCAGGAGGATCCATCGTTCTTTGGGGTGAGTGAGGAGTGAGTGCCCGAACCGCGGCAGCTGCCCGGTGAGGGACCACCGACTCTCCACAACTCCCCCTGCCACCAGCACACTTCCTGCTCTTCCTGCAGGGGTTATTCTCCCCGGATACTGCCTCTCTCTTCCTGTCCCTTCCCAGCTCGCACCCAGAATCCTCCCCCCCTCCCCCTGCCTCATCCTCCCGTCTTTGGGGCCACAAAATCCCACAGCTCAGCCTGTTTGGGCTCTGGGGACCTGGAATTGAGTGCACCCAGGCCGGTGGGAGGTCCCCTCCTTCATTTGACTGCCCGGAGCAAGGTAGGCCTTTGTCCGAGAGCTGCTTGGCCTGCAAGGGGACCTGAAAATCTGCAGGAGGATCCATCGTTCTTTGGGGTGAGTGAGGAGTGAGTGCCCGAACCCCGGCAGCTGCCCGGAGAGGGACCACCGACTCTCCACAACCCCCCCTGCCACCAGCACACTTCCTGCTCTTCCTGCAGGGGTTATTCTCCCCGGATACTGCCTCTCTCTCCCTGTCCCTTCCCAGCTTGCACCCAGAATCCTCCCCCCCTCCCCCTTCCTCATCCTCCCGTCTTTGGGGCCACAAAATCCCACAGCTCAGCCTGTTTGGGCTCTGGGGACCTGGAATTGAGTGCACCCAGGCCGGTGGGAGGTCCCCTCCTTCATTTGACTGCCCGGAGCAAGGTAGGCCTTTGTCTGAGAGCTGCTTGGCCTGCAAGGGGACCTCACAGTCTGCAGAAGGATCCATCATTCTTTGGGGAGGATCCATCATTCTTTGGGGACACCAAACACCTCCGCGCTCCTTTTGAAGGAAGAGATGGGCAGGCGCCAATGCAGGAGCTCCTCCAACAACATGAAAGGCAACATGACATCACCACAAGCCAGACATCCCGAAACAACAAGAATTGAACACCCTACCCCAGAAGATATAGAAGAAACCGACATTAAACAGTACTTTATAAAAATAATAGAGGACCTTAAACAGGAGGTAAAAAACTGCCATAAAGAAATGGAGATGACAAACAAAAAGGTAGACGAAATAAATAAATCTCTCAAAGATACCCAAGAAAAACAAGAAAAACAAGAAAAAGCAATCAAACAGGTAAGGGAAACAGTACAAGACCTGATAAATGAAATGGAGGTATTGAAGAAAACACAATCTGAGGGACGACTGGAAATGGAAACTCTGAGTAAACGAACAGAAACTTCAGAGACAAGTATTTCCAACCGAATACAAGAGATGGAAGAAAGAATCTCGGACTCTGAAGATACTATAGAAGAAATAAACTCACAGATTAAAGAACTAAACAAATCTAACAAATTCTTAACACAAAACATTCAGGAAATCTGGGACACCATGAAAAGACCAAACCTAAGAATAATTGGGGTAGAAGAAGGAGAAGAATTACAACTCAAAGGCCCAGAAAACATATTCAACAAAATTATAGAAGAAAACTTCCCCAACCTAAAGAAGGATGTTCCTATGAAGGTACAAGAAGCCTACAGAACACCAAATAGACTGGATCAAAAGAAAGCATCCCCACGCCATATAATAATCAAAACACAAAACATACAGAATAAAGAACAGATATTAAGAGCTGCAAAGGAAAAAGGTCAAGTAACATATAAAGGGAAACCTATCAGAATTACACCTGATTTCTCAATGGAAACCATGAAAGCCAGAAGAGCTTGGATAGATGTGCTACAGACACTTAGGGAACATGGATGCAAGCCTAGACTATTATACCCAGCAAAGCTGGCATTCACCATTGATGGAGAAAACAAGATATTCCAGGACAAAAACAGATTTAAACAATACGCAGCCACAAATCCAGCCTTGCAGAAAGTAATAGAAGGAAAATCACAAACCAAGGAGTCCAACAACGCCGACAATAACTCAGGCATCTAGCGACCCTTCACCAGCACAACTAGAAGAAGGGAAACACACAAACTCTACTACTAAAAATGACTGAAGTTAACAACCACTGGTCATTAATATCACTTAATATCAATGGACTCAATTCACCTATAAAAAGGCACAGGCTAAGAGACTGGATACGAAAACAGAGTCCAACATTTTGCTGTTTACAAGAAACACACCTCAACCACAAAGACAGGCACCTACTCAGAGTAAAGGGTTGGGAAAAGGTTTATCAAGCAAATGGCCCTAAGAAACAAGCGGGTGTGGCCATACTAATTTCCAACAAAGTTGACTTCAAACTAAAATCAATCAGAAGAGATGGAAAGGGACACTTTATACTCATAACAGGAAAAATCCTTCAGAATGAAGTCTCAATCCTGAATATCTATGCCCCTAATATAAAAGCTCCCACTTATGTAAAAGAAACACTTCTAGAACTCAAGGCAGCCATCAAACCACACACACTAATAGTTGGAGACTTCAACACTCCTCTCTCACCAATGGACAGGTCAATCAGACAGAAACCTAACAGAGAATTGAAAGACTTAATGGAGGTAATGAACCAAATGGACTTAACAGACATCTATAGAACATTCCACCCAAATAGGAAAGAATATACCTTCTTCTCTGCGGCTCATGGAACCTTTTCGAAAATTGACCATATACTTGGTAACAAAGCAAACTTCCACAGTTACAAAAAAATATTAGTAACCACCTGTGTCTTATCGGATCACCATGGATTAAAATTAGAATTCAACAACAATGCTACCCCCAGAAGGCCCACAAACTCATGGAAACTGAACAGTCAACTACTGACCCACACCTGGGTCAAGGAAGAAATAAAGAAAGAAATTAAAGTCTTTCTTGAATTTAATGAAAACAAAGACACAACATACTCAAACCTATGGGACACAATGAAAGCAGTGCTAAGAGGAAAGTTCATAGCACTAAGTGCCCACTTAAAGAAAACGGAGAAAGCACTCATTGGTGACTTAACAGCACACCTGAAAGCTCTGGAAAAAAAAGAAGCAGACTCACCTAGGAGAAGTAGAAGACTGGAAATAATCAAACTGAGGGCAGAAATCAACAAAATAGAAACACAGAAAACAATCCAAAGAATCAATGAAACAAGAAGCTGGTTCTTGGAGAAAATCAACAAGATTGACAAACCCTTAGCCAATCTAATCAAACGGCAGAGGGAGAACACGCAAATTAACAAGATCAGAAATGAAAAGGGGGTCATAACCACAGACACAGAGGAAATTCAGAAAATCATTAGATCTTACTACAAAAGCCTGTATGCCACAAAATTGGAAAATGTAAAAGAAATGGACAGTTTTTTAGATAAATACCATATACCAAAGTTAAACCAGGACCAGGTAAATGCTCTAAATCGTCCTGTTAGTCGCGAAGAATTAGAAACTGTTATCAGAAACCTCCCTATCAAAAAGAGCCCAGGACCAGATGGTTTCAATGCGGAATTCTACCAGAACTTCCAAGAAGACCTAATACCTATACTCCTTAAGGTATTTCATAATATAGAAACACAAGAGTCACTGCCAAATTCCTTCTATGAAGCTACAGTTACCCTGATACCTAAACCACACAAAGACTCAACCAAGAAAGAGAATTACAGGCCAATCTCACTCATGAACATGGACGCAAAAATTCTCAATAAAATACTGGCAAACCGAATCCAAGAACACATTAGAAAAATTATCCATTACGATCAAGTAGGCTTCATCCCAGAGATGCAGGGCTGGTTCAACATACGAAAATCTATTAATGTAATCCATCATATAAACAAACTGAAGGAAAAAAACCATATGGTCATCTCATTAGATGCTGAAAAAGCATTTGACAAAATTCAGCACCCTTTTATGATAAAGGTCTTGGAGAGATTAGGGATACAAGGGTCATTCCTAAATATAATAAAAGCTATTTACAGCAAACCGACAGCTAACATCAAATTAAACGGAGAGAAACTCAAGGCTATCCCACTAAATTCAGGAACACGACAAGGCTGTCCACTCTCTCCTTATCTCTTCAATATAGTGCTTGAAGTTCTAGCAATAGCAATAAGACAACATAAGGGAATCAAGGGGATCCAGTTTGGAAAGGAAGAAGTTAAACTTTCATTATTTGCAGATGATATGATAGTATACATAAGCGACCCCAAAAACTCCACCAAAGAACTCCTACAGCTGATAAACTCCTTCAGTAACGTGGCAGGATACAAGATCAACTCCAAAAAATCAGTCGCCCTCCTATACACAAAGGATAAGGAAGCAGAGAGGGAAATCAGAGAAGTATCACCTTTCACAATAGCCACAAATAGCATAAGATATCTGGGAGTATCGCTAACCAAGGAAGTGAAGGATTTATATGACAAGAACTTTAAGTCTTTGAAGAAAGAAATTGAAGAGGATACCAGAAAATGGAAGGATCTCCCCTGCTCGTGGATTGGGAGGATCAACATAGTAAAAATGGCAATTCTACCAAAAGCAATCTATAGATTCAATGCAATCCCAATCAAGGTCCCATTAAAATTCTTCACAGAGATTGAGAAGACAATAATCAACTTTATATGGAAAAACAAGAAACCCAGGATAGCCAAAAAAATCTTATACAATAAAGGTTCTTCTGGAGGCATTACCATCCCTGACTTCAAACTCTATTACAGAGCTACAGTATTGAAAACGGCTTGGTATTGGCATAAGAACAGAGAAGTTGACCAATGGAATCGTATAGAAGACCCGGATCTTAAACCACAAACCTATGAACACCTGATTTTTGATAAAGGAGCGAAAAGTACACAATGGAAAAAAGAGGGCATCTTCAACAAATGGTGCTGGCATAACTGGATGTCAACCTGTAGAAGAATGAAAGTAGATCCATATCTATCACCATGCACAAAACTCAAGTCCAAATGGATTAAAGACCTCAATATTAATTTGAACACATTGAGATTGATAGAGGAGAAAGTGGGAAGTACTCTACAACAAATGGGCACAGGGAACCGTTTCCTATGCATAACCCCAGCTGCACAGACTTTAAGGGCAACATTGAATAAATGGGACCTCCTGAAGTTGAGCAGCTTCTGTAAAGCAAAGGACATTGTCACTAAGACACAAAGGCAGCCTACTGACTGGGAAAAGATCTTCACCAACCCTGCAACTGACAAAGGTCTGATCTCTAAAATATATAAGGAACTCAAGAGACTAGACGGTAAAATGCCAATTAACCCAATTAAAAAATGGGGCGATGAACTGAACAGAGAATTCTCAACAGAAGAAGTTCGAATGGCCAAAAGACACTTAAGGTCATGCTCAACCTCCCTAGCTATCAGGGAAATGCAAATCAAAACAACTTTGAGATATCATCTCACACCTGTCAGATTGGCTAAAATCCAAAACACCAATAATAACCTTTGCTGGAGAGGTTGTGGGGTAAGGGGCACACTCATCCATTGCTGGTGGGAATGCAAACTTGTGCAACCACTTTGGAAAGCAGTGTGGCGGTTTCTCAGGAAATTCGGGATCAACCTACCCCAGGACCCAGCAATTCCACTATTGGGAATCTACCCAAGAGATGCCCAATCATACAACAAAAGCATATGCTCATCTATGTTCATAGCAGCATTATTTGTAATAGCCAGATCCTGGAGACAGCCTAGATGCCCTTCAGTGGAAGAATGGATGAAGAAACTGTGGAATATATACATGCTAGAATACTACTCAGCGGTAAAAAACAATGACATCTTGAATTTTGCAGGCAAATGGATGGAAATAGAAAACACTATTCTGAGTGAGGTAACCCAGACCCATAAAGATGAACATGGGATGTACTCACTCATATTCGGTTTCTAGCCATGATTATAGGACATCGAGCCTATAAGTTTGGGATCCTTGAGAAGATAATAAGAAGGTGAACTCCCAAAAAAGATATAGTAATCCTCCTGGATATTGGAAGTAGACACGATCGCCAGGCAAAATTGGGAACTTGAGGGTTGGGCAAGACTGGGCCAAGGGAAGATGGGGAGAGAAAAGTGTGAAGGGGAGAGCGGGGGGAGCTCGGAGGAATGGGGTGCTTGGGATATAGGAAGGGTGGATATGAGAGCAGTGAAGCATATATCTGAATTTAAGGAGCTACCTGAGGGTTGTCAAGAGACTTGACCCTAGAGGGGTTCCCAGGTTTCCAGGGAGACGCCCCCAGTTAGTTCCTTGGGCAGCTGAGGAGAGGGAGCCTGAAAAGGCCAGTTCCTATAGCCATACTGATGAATTTCTTGCATATCACCATAGAACCTCCACCTGACGATAGACGAAGAAAATGACAGAGCCCCACCTTGGAGCACCGGACTGAGCTCCCAAGGTCCTGATGAGGAGCAGAAGGAGAGAGAACATGAGAAAGAAAGTCAGGACCGTGAGGGAACCTCCAGCTGGCGACAGATGGGGAAGGTGACTGAGCCCCACATTGGAGCACTGGACTGAGCTCCCAAGGTCCCGATGAGGAGCAGAAGGAGCGAGAACATGAGGGAGAAAGTCAGGAACGAGAGGGGTGCGTTCACTCATGGAGACGGTGGGACAGAACTAATGGGAGATCACCAACTCCAGTTGGAATGGGACTGATGGATCATGCGACCAAACCCGTCTCTCTGAGTGTGGCCAACAGCGGGGGCTGACTGAGAAGCAAAGGACAATGGCTCTGGGCTCTGATTCTTCTTCATGGACGGGCTCTGTGGGAGCCTTCTCAGCTTGGTCGATCACCTTCCTGGACCTGGGGGGAGTTGGGAGGACCTTGGTCTTAGCATAGAGTGGGGAACCCTGATGGCTCCTTGGCCTTGAGAGGGAGGGAGGGGAGGTATGGGTGGAGGGGAGGGGAGGGAAGGGGGAGAAGGAGGGGAGAGAAAGGGGAGAAGGAGGGGAGGGAGGGGGGAGGAGGAGGGAAGGAGATGGAAATTTTTAAATATAAAAAAAAAATAAACCATGAGAAAAAAAAAAAAAAAAAGAAAAAAGTCTTACAAGACTCATTTTTGATGTATAAGTGTCAACGTCACCACCAAAGGTGTGCTATGGTTAGAGTGTTGTGGCTTCAGTTCCAGGCCCTGCCATGTGTTGACAAGATTCAAGAAGCAGATGCCAAGGCAGACCTTTTCCGACAATGGTTGCACCACATTGCATTCTCTCCAGCAGGCACACAGGCTCCAACACCCCACATCCCTACCAGTAATTGCTGGTTTTCATTTCTTATCACATATTCTGTAGTAATTTCATACATGAATATAACATGTTAGATCATATCTATCCCCTCTCCTAGAACCCTACCACACAGCCCTCCCAACTTCACGCTCCTCCTTTCTCCTTCTTCTCAAGATTTTTTTTTTTTTTTTTTTTTTTTTTGGTTTTTCGAGACAGGGTTTCTCTGTAGCTTTGGAGCCTGTCTTGGAACTAGCTCTTGTAGACCAGGCTGGTCTTGAACTCACAGAGATCCGCCTGCCTCTGACTCCTGAGTGCTGGGATTAAAGGCGTGCGCCACCACCGCCTGGCCAAGATTTTTTTTTTTTTAATTTATGTGTGTATATGCCACATGTGTGAGGGTACCTGCAGAGGCCATAGGAGGGTGTCAGATTCCACAAAGCTACAGTTACAGGTGGTTGTTAGCCACCCAGTGTAAGATGTCTGGATGTGAATTGGGTCTACTGGAAGAGCGGCAAGTACTCTTGACCACGGTCCTGTCTTCAGCCACTTTCTCTCCTCCTCCTCCTCTTCCACTTCTTCCCTTCCTCTTCTTTTTATGATCTTCTAAATCAAATTAGCACTGCCCATGCACAGATAGGTGCAGGGCCGTCCCCTGAAACATGGGCAACATACAATGGCCAAACCACTGAAGAAAGATGACTTCCCTCCATCAGCAACCATTACCTGCCAAAGCTCATCAATTAGGGCTGGGATAATTTTAAAAAATTAATTATGTGTTTGTATGTGAGTTTGCACACATTAGTGTAAGTGGTGGTGGACTCCAGAAGAGGGCATTGGATTCCCTGGAGCTGGGGTTACAGGCAACCCAATGTGGGTGCTGGTAGGTGAGGTCTTTTGGGAGAACAGCAAGTGCCTTTTAACTGCTAAGCAGTCACTCCACCCTCCAGGAATGAGGTATTTTTCACCTTTTGGAGTTATAATGAGCTTAGTAGGAATAAATATATATTTGGGGAGTGCAATAAAGTAACTACCTACATGGTCACTCCATTAGGAGGGAAGGTTTTTTTTCTTGTAAGCAAGATATAGAGAATATCCAGAGTAGAGAAGAAAAAAAATAGACTGGACATGGCAAGGGTTATGGAAATGGGAATAGCAGAAGATGGCAGAGATAGCAAGAGGTAGTGGGGGCAGGGGAAAAATCTTGCTGTTATATAGAGAACAAGTGGCTATACAGGAGAAGGGAAGCCTGGGAAGGTGAGAAGGTCCAGGATGCCAGTGTGGGGCATTTGAAATGTATACTAGGTACTTGTGAATAGGGACCGACTGTAGGAGTCTGGAGGCCAGCATGGGCTTTGATACACAACCATAGGCATATGCCAATGGAGAGCCATATCTCCCTTGTGTCAGAGGTAAGGGAAATGACTCCTTTTGGAAGACTGGAACTGTTTCACAAGTTCCTGAGAAATGCTGGCTTTTATCTAGCTACCTTCTATAGTATAGCTCAAGCTGGGCCAAGAGAGTCATACTGCCCAGCCCTCTGGAATTTGGGGAATTGGAGTGTCCTTTAAACCAGACAGTATGAGGTCAGACAAATGAAGTTTGGACAGCCTTTCCCCAGTGAGTACTAGGAATTTTATGGGAGTCTAGGACATATATCTTGTTCCTGCAGGCAGACAGACGGCTGACACACAGCTGGTGAGAGAAGGATAAGTGGTGGCTTCACGAGCTAACGTGCAAGTCATTCTGCTGAGGAGATGGCCCTGTCTTGATGACTCTCAATTAGGAAAGCTGGGGCTTGTAGAGTCAGGAAGGAGGGAATTCTTCACCCCCATCACATCCTGTGCCTATGTTTCAGGCATCTACAACTTCCCTGCTGGGCCACATGGCTCAGGACCAGACTGTAGAACCATGTCTCCAGTCTTACCTGCTTTCTTCTATCTTGGTGAGTCCTGAGGGTTGACCTGGGAAGTCTGTGAAACCATCTCTGTGTACAAAGGAATGAAAACCATCTTATCAGTGGTGAATCTCGGAACAAAAATGGGAGGCTATGAGGTTCCATTTGTTGGAAGGAAGAACAGAGATGTGATGCATTTGGGGTAATTGTTTTGATTTGCTTTGGCTTGGCCAGGACACTTGAACAGGTGTTTCAGGCCTTGACGCACTTCCCATCTTTCTACCAGCAACACCAGGGAATCAAACCCAGGTCATCCATTTTGGTGGCAAACATCCTGACTTATTGAGCCACCTCACTGGCCCTCTTTTTTCTTTCCTCTTCATATCTTTCTTTTCTTTCTTCTTGCCTTTTAAAACTTTACAACCCTTTTCTTTCCTTTTTCACTTGCTCCTCTCCCTCTCTTCGTCTTTTTTTCCATTGTTTTTCCTATTAATTTCACCTTTATTTGTTCCCATGTGAGCTTGATAACGTTTGAGCTAGTTCACAATTCTAATCTGTATGTGTTTTGATAGCAGAGCACATTAGAATCTTTGCCAAATGACACATGGTGGAGCATGTGTTTTTCTTGCCCACTCTTCACCAGGCTGGTACTTTCAGGTTGCATCATTACTTCCTTATTTTATTAGAAGAACTTCATGACCTAAAGAGGTAGAGTAGACAGAGGACTGTTGAGTTCTTGGGAATAAGAGGAATCCTCTGAATACAAGCAATCTGTCACTCATTCTTTAATATACTTACACAATACTTATTATGGGTTATCCATTATTCTGTGACTCCTTCTCCTTCCCTCTTTGTTTTTAAAAACATGTAACTCAATTAATGCCCCATAGCTTAATGAGTCAGGGACATAATTGACCTTACTTTTTAAGTAAATAAACTAAAACTTCAGAAGATTAAGCACTTTGTCACATAGCAGGGATTCAAATATAAACCAAGGAGCTTTGCTGCTATCTCTACATTTATTTTTCCAACATGAAAGACCAATTTGATGGTTTATTCTGCTTATGAAAATAATTTATATGTTTTATAACAATTTAAATATCATGCATGTGACTCTGTTTCTGGACTTTGCTCAATTATGGGTCTTTCTTTCCTTACACTCATGCCACACTCTTATTTTAAAATTTAATTTATCTGTATCTCCACACTTTAAAATGTTTATATTCTTCCTTTTGTAGGTGGGAGGAGAGACCTGACTATTCTTTTTTTCATTGTCATAAAAGGTAAATATATTTACAGTGAAAGAAGATGATGTTCTGATAAATGTCCGCACATGGAATAGCTAGCTCAAGCTAATTAACGTATGCATTGCATATATGTTAATTTTTGATTTTAGGATATTTATTATTTTGTTTTTACATCCCAAGCAAAGTTTCCCCTTCCTCCTCTCTTACTAGTTCCTTCCCCATCTTCTCTTTCTCCCCCCATCCACTCCTTATCCTCTATTTCTCTTCAGATACAGGTGAACCTCCCACGAATATCAGACAGCCATGGTATACCACGTTGCAGTGAGACTAAGCACCTCCTCTTCTACTAAGGCTAAATGAGGCAATCTGGTCGGAGGAATGGGTGCCAAAAGCAGATTACAGAGTCAGAGACAGCCTCTGCTACCACTGTTAGGAGTCTTACAAGAAGATCACATATATTCTAATTTATAAAATGATGAGAACATTAAAAAATTTCAGAATAAAATATTACATGTTGCTATTTCTCAGCGCTGAAAATACCTGTTGCAGAGTCTATACTGGCATTTGGCTGTTCTCATTCTGCTCTCTACCCTAACTCTCTCCAGCTTATTAACTTCCCTCCCAGGTTCTCATCCCTATATAACCCTTCCATTTCAGCCCTGTGCCCTATTGGTGATCTCTTGGTCTCTTCCCTCATCCTTTCTCTGGTTTGCCTCTTTCAACACACACCCTCTTTTCTCACAGCCCAGTTCAGTTGTCTACTACTTTCCTCTCCCTGCTCTGGAAGCTTCCAGATGGCTTGGGCTGTACTCTCTTCCTCACATCTACGATAAAAACCTTCCTCTCAACCATAAAATATGTTATTAATAACAAACAAACCATACACAGAGAACATGTGGCAGCACACACAAGACCTGACAGGGTTAAGGCAGGCAGAGTCCCACCCCAATCTAGAGTTATTTACAATTGATACCCACTGACAAAGGGAAAACCAGTTTTCTCTAATGGAGTGTTTACTGGGTACATCATACTCCATACTCCAGGGCAGGTCCATGCTCTGGAGTAAATATGAACTCCATGTTTTGTGGGCTTTTGTTTTGGTATTATTTTTTGTCTAATTGCTTTTTGTTTATTTGTTTGACTTTTTTTTTTAAAGTAAAGCAAGACAGAACAAAAAGTTGAGAAGACAGGGAGGTGAGGAGGATTTTGGAGGACTTGGTGGAGGGCAAACATGATCAAAATACACTGTATGAAAAATTATTTTAATAAAAAACAAACCAATTTAAAATTTTATTATAAAAAGTTACAGTTCCCTAACACACACACACACACACACACACACACACACACACACACACACACAGAGAGAGAGAGAGAGAGAGAGAGAGAGAGAGAGAGAGAGAGAGAGAGAGAGAGAAAGAGAGAAATTAACCAGACCCACAGACTACACAACTCAATGAACTTCTGTATAGTTAGTGTATACATTCAGAACAGAAGCTGTGGAACTCCACACTGGATTTTACACTTCCACAATCAAATACATTTTTATGCTCTTGTCTTCATTAGGTTAGGGTTTTATTTCTGTGAAGAGACACCATGACCACAGCTACTCTTATAAAGGAAAGCATTTAATTGTGGAGGCTTACAGTTCAAAGATTTAGTCCATTATCATCATGGCAGGAAGCATGGTAGTGTCCAGGCAGACATGAGAGCTCTACATCTGGATCCTCAGGCAGCAGAAAGAGAATGCCACAGTGGGTGTGGCTTGAGCATCTGAAACTTTATACCCCACTCCCAGTGACACACTTCTTCCAAAAAAGGCCACACCTTTTTTTTTAAATTTCCATCTCCTCCCCTCCTCCTTCCCCTTCCCTCCCCTCCCCTCCACCCATACCCCCCTCCCTCCCTCTGCAGGCCAAGGAGCCATCAGGGTTCCCTACTCTATGTTAAGACCAAGGTCCTCCCAACTCCCCCCAGGTCCAGGAAGGTGATCAGCCAAGTTGAGAAGGCTCCCACAGAGCCCGTCCATGCAGAAGAATCAGAGCCCAGTGCCATTGTCCTTGGCTTCTCAGTCAGCCCCCACTGTCGGCCACATTCAGAGAGTCCGGTTTGGTCTCATGTTCCATCAGTCCCATTCCAACTGGAGTTGGTGATCTCCCGTTAGTTCTGTCCCACCATCTCCATGGGTGAGCGCACCCCTCATGGTCCTGACTTTCTTTCTCATGTTCTCCCTCCTTCTGCTCCTCATCAGGACCTTGGGAGCTCAGTCCAGTGCTTTACATCCTCTTTCCTGACTCATATCCATCAGCTGCATCCAGTCCTCCTCATTCCCTGATATTCAGCCTTTCTCCCTCTCGTTCTTCATGTTATATTGTACCCACATATATATTTGTTTACACATACACATATATTATTGATTTAATGCCTCATGCCTTGCATTCTAAGTCATTCATTTTTCTGTAAATGTTTTGATTACATTTTTTAGAGTGGAATAATATTCCATGAAATATTGTTGTTATTGTAGTCACTATCCTGTTCAATATAGCCCTTGAATTTGTCTCTGTCTGACTGAAATTTCTCCTCCTCTGATTACAATCTTCCCCAGTCCCTACCCCACCACCTATAACCACCATTCCACTTTTTTTTGCTTTTATGAGTTTCCAAGTGCATCTTCTTTCCTGCTAAACTTGTCTGCTAGCATTTGGATCTGTTTACTACTAGATGTGAGGTCATGGGTGAGATACTGTAGGCTGTATATAAAACAGAATTGGAAGATGGTGGCTGTGAATCTAGACATCCAAATCTCCATCTTCATCAAGGAAGTCAACATTTGTTCACAGTATGTATAAAGTTAAAACTTTTTACAGATATGAAAATATGAAAAGGAAAAGCTAAAGGAGCCAAGAGCATGTGTATTAGGGGATTGATGGGATGAGTCTAGACAGGGTGGGGAGAAATCCTTGTTTTGACTTAATATATATTTTAAGATTTATTTTTTACTTTTCATGTATGTGTATTTATCCATATGTGTGTGTGTGTGTGTGTGTGTGTGTGCACTATGTGTGTGCCTGATGTTCATGGAGGCCAAGAGAGGATGTTGGATCCCCTGGACTTAAGTGAGCCACTACACAGTGGTGCTGAGACCCAGTCCTAGGTGCTTTGAAAGAACAGCAAGTGCTCTTAACCTCTTAGCAATTTCTCCAGCTCCTTGACTTAATTTTTTTTATTAAAAAATACACAAAATTATGTTAAGTGAAATAACTCAGACAAAGAAGTGCAAATACGGTGTTGTGGGATATTTGCACACTGTGTGAAGATGCATTGTTGTGATTGGTGTAATAAAGAGTTGAATGGCCAATAGCTAGGCTGGAGAAGATAGGTGGAATTCCCTGGAAGAGAGAGGAAGAGGAGGAGGAATCTAGGTGCATGGATTATGGCAGCAAGATGCCAGGGGGACACTGAAGAGGTTAAACATATGGTACAGAATAGAGGTACCCAAGTCATGTGAAAGAACATAGGTTAATAAAAGCAGGTTAATTTAAGTCAGAAGAGCTAGTGGGACAATCCTAAACTAATGGCCATGCATTTCTAATTAATAATAAATCTCTGTGCCATTATTTGTGGACTGGTGGTCTGATGAAAAAGTATTGCTACAATATGGTGTTTTCTTTCATATGGGGAACTTAGATTTAAAATTGTGTGTGTGTGTGTGTGTGTGTGAGATTGTTATGTAGGTTTTAAAACCAGAGAGAGGATCATGAGAGAGTAGAAAGAGATCTTAAGGGATATGGGAAATAGAGAGGAGAATGGAATTTACATATTAAGAAACTGGGAGGGGGGACTGAAGGAAGGACTGTGGGAGGAGAGTGAATGAGAGAACACAGTATATGTATGAAGATGCCACACTGTAACCCATTATTTTGTATGCTAGACTAAAATTAACTAAATATTATTAGTGACATTTAGTACATTGATGATACGGTACAGCCAGCACTTCTGTCTTCTTCCATGACATACTTTCCACTCCCAAAGAAACTCTGCACTTATTGAACTGTCCCACTTACTGAACATGAACCCACTTCTATCATTCAACATAAGCACTGGTCTGCATCTATTGCTCTACCTTTTCTGAACACTTCACATAAGTGATACCACAAACATTTCTTCAACTTTCAAAGAATGAGTTATTTGAGAATTTTGTGTGATGTGTTTAGATCACATTCACTTCCCCCACACTCCACTACTTTTCACTATTCACACAACTTTTCTTTGTGTGTGTATTTTTAAATTTAAACCTATCAAGTAATTTGTGCTGCCCATATAGTCTTGGGTATGTGGGTTTCCACTGGATCACAATCAAATTATGGGGCGGTGGCACACCCTTAAAGAAAACGAACTCTCAGTAGCTATCGAATGCTAATAACTCACTGTTGGGACTTCATGCTCACCATTCCTCTCCTGGCTGGGATTTGGTTTTGAGAGCCAGCCTTTTCCAGTTGAATGATATGCAGCAGTATCTTCTGAAATAGTAAAGCAATTATGATCTGGGTATGTAGGTCAGTTGAGTGACTTGCCTAGCATCGGTGAAGCCCTGGGTTCTATCCCCAGTATCACATAAAACCAGGTGTGGTGATGTATGTATGCCTACAATCCTAGCACTCACGGGATGGAGGCAGTGGGATCAGAAATTCAAGACTGTTCTCTGTTACAGACCAAGTCTGAGGCCAGCCTGGGTTGTGTACATCAACACAAATGTGAGATAATTATGATACAAACTAATGCACGTGCATAGCTCTCCACTCAAGGGAGTCTCTAGCCTCTGGTTCTTTTCCTCAGGGCTGTGTGTACTGCAAGCGAGGCAAGCACAGAGTGGTGAGTATATCTCCCCAGTACTCCCAAGCCTCCCCAGGATTCAACTAATAAGAGGTCATTGATGCTAACCTAGAGGCTGTGCTTCCCTCCCAAGGCCCATTCCCTAAGCCATCACTCTGGGCTGAGCCCAGTTCCCTGGTGGCCCTGGAGCAGTCAGTCACTCTGAGGTGCCAGGGGCCTCCGGTTGTGGATTTATATCGCCTGGAGAAACTGAAATCTGAGAAATATGAAGATCAAAACTTTCTCTTCATTAAGAACATGCAAGCAAGTCATGCTGGACGCTACCGCTGCTCATATCAGAATGGGAGTCAGTGGTCTCTCCCAAGCGACCACCTTGAGCTAATAGCTACAGGTAACTGGAGGGAGGGATGGGGTGCTGTTGGTCTTGTGGCTTCTGTTCTGGACTTGGAGAGGGTGAAAGTGGGGCATGTGGGTGCTAGATGGTAAACCCCTAAATTCCCTGGTGCTAATGTTAGAATGAGACAAACGAGTCTTGGTCTTGCTTAGGGGTGGTGTCTCCAGGATAGTCATCAATCAAGACAAGTTACATTTTAATGTGATGCAAGAAATTAAAAAAAATTATTCTTGGATAATTTCATGCCTGCAAACAGTGAACTATAAATCATGCCCATCGCCTACGTCCCACCTCCAACTCTATGCCATTTCTCCTAACACATCCCTTCCCAACTTCATGTTTTCCCCTTAAAATAAAACTCACTAAGTCTAGTTAGAGCTGCCTATCTTTGCATGGGTATGGGGACATCCCTGGAAAAGATTTTTCTTCTCCTAACAGCTGTCAGCTGTTGGCAACTCCTCAGTTAGGGAGGTCCTCTCCCTTCCAATATTAAAATACTGGCTTGATCTTGTATAGGTGTTCATAGCTGCTGTGAGATCATATTTTATAAATCTTCTCCATGCTTTTAAGTTTTTCCTGCTCCCTCTTCCTCAATGTTTCTTGAGTCTTAGAAGCCATGTGCATTAAGTCTTCTGTATAGGCCTGAGCTAGATTGTCATGTATTCTCAGAGTTTTTTAAATTTTATTTTTAAAATAATCTTTTTTATTTTACATACCAATTCCAGTTCCATCTCCCTCTCCTCCTCCTGCTCCCCTTACCTTCCCCCATTTCCCATCTTCTCCTCAGAGAGGGTGAGGCATCCCATGGGGAATCAACAAAGTCTGTCACATCACTTGAGGCAGAATGAAGCTGGCCCCACCCCCAAATCTAGGCTGAGCAAGCCATTCCTCCAAAGGGAATGGGCTCCAAAAAATCAGTTCATGCACTAGGGATAAATACTGGTTCCACTGCCAGTGGCCCTGTAAACTGCCCAAGAGAGGGTTCTTTAACTGCTCCTAATTGTCATAGAATCTTCATCCAGTAACTAATGGAAGCAGGTGCAGAGATCCACAGCTAAGTGCTGGGCTGAGCTCTTGTATTCTGAGAGTTTTAATCAAGCACAGAAGGTGATTTACCTACAGAGTCATCTCCTCTGTGTGCTTGCTGTCTCTAAGACAGTTTTCTCTCTTCCCAGGTATTTATGGTAAGCCTTCACTCTCAGCTCATCCGACCTCAGCAGTTCCTCCAGGCAGGAACGTGACTCTGCAGTGCTGGACAAAACATGGTTTTGATCAATTTGCTCTACACAAAGAGGGGGATACTGGGCTTTATAAGAAACATGAGAGACGGTACCGGGCTAATTTCACCATCATCAAGGTGACTGCTGCTCACAGTGGGACTTACCGGTGTTACAGCTTTTCCAGTTCATCTCCATACCTGTGGTCAGCCCCCAGTGACCCCCTGGTGCTCATGGTTACAGGTAACTGGGTCCAGATCCAAGATTCTTTTCTCTGTTATTTGTAAACCCTTGTGAAAATTTCGAGGGAGTCAGAGGTGTGGGCAACGAGAGCCTCCAGCTCCAATCAGCTTTGGAGGTGTATGAGTGTCCGATAGCTGCCATAACAAATCACAACAGACTCTCGCTGGCTCACTGTAATGTAAATTTATTACCTTAGCATTGTGAAGGTCTCAAGTCTGTGAAAGGTCTCACCATTATAAAATAAAGCTGTCAATTATTGCAGTTCCAGTTGCAACAGGTAAGGTATATAACTGACCAGAGGAAATTATAAAGAAAAAAATTCCGCCTCTCAAGTGATTAAGTATTAATAAACATGAAAAAGTGCTTCATATCACGAGCACCAGAGAAGTGCATATTAAGATTTGTGAGATTCCAACTCACCCCAATCAGAATGATGGTTATCAATAAAACAAACAAACAACAAATTCTGACGAGAAGATGGATAAAAGTGGACTATTATCAATGGTCACTTGGAATGGAAAATAGACCAATCACTATGGAAACCAATATGGAGCTCCCTTAGCAAATTAAAAATGTATAACTCAGCTATACATGTATCACAGAGACACTTGTAAACCATTTCTTAATTGTAGCCCTGTTTGCAACAGTGAAGTTATGCAACCAACTTACATGGCCACTAACAGAGGGATGAATAAAGAAATTAAATGTGGTTCTTAAACAAAAGGATATTTTTTAGCCATTAAGACAAATGCCACATGTTTTCTCTCATTTGTGGGTCATAGATTTTATATACATACATAAAAATCTTATGTCTACGTACAGCAGGAAAGCTGAAGCAAAACTATCTAGGGCAGTGGTTCTCAACCTGTGGGTCATGATTCCTTATGGAGGTTGAATGACTCTTCCACAAGGGTTGCTAAGACCATCATAAAACCTAGATATTTACGTTACAATTCAGAACAGTAGCAAAATAACAGTTATGAAGTAGCACTGAAAATAATGGTTGGTGTCACCACAACTTGAGAAACTGTATTAAAGGGTAACAACATTAGGAAGTTTGAGAACCACTAATCTAGGAGAAACAAGGGGACTAATGGGAGGGATGAGAAAGTGGAGGGAAGCAGGGCAGGGAAAATCTGTTCAAAGTACATTATATACATACATATATACATACATGTGCATTTTCATATAAATACACAAAATAGTCTTACATAATGTAGTATAATAAAGAAACAGTTAAGGACAACAAAAAGTCACAAAGGTCTGTGGTATATAAAAGAATCAAATTAAATAAAATGAAATGCATTGTTGAAATTTTAGTGGCAAAATCCCTTTTGTTTATTTTTCGGAAGCACTTTGGGTCTGTTAGCCTTAAGCTGATTTGGTCTAGCAGGTTGCTCTTCAGTGACAAAGTCCTGAGAGAGAGGACTGATGATAGAGAAGACAAAGCTTGGGACTGAAAGTTTTGCACATGTTGTGACTTATGCCAAGAAAACCTATTAGGCAGTCGAATTAGATACTGTTTTCAGGGGAAATGGGACAGAGTGAACAGAAGCTATCATGCAATAAGACGAAGTCAGCACGAGGCTGACCAAGCAGTATTACACAAGGGGAACACAGTGTCTCAAGATCATGACAGAGGGAGCATGGCCTTATGACTGACAACTCCAGTTGTCTCATGGGGGTGAAGGCCAAGTTTCTAGGAACCAGAACTTTGACTCTTTTAAGGCCCTGGCCCCCAGTCCTGAGCAAGGACAAAGAACAAAGTTACTTTTGTCCTTTCTTCAAGGCCTCTGAAAAAGCCTTTGATCTACATTTTGTCATTGTGTCAAGTTCCCTGGGAAAAATTTACAGGAAGAACGATTTGTTTTTGTTTATAGTGTCAGAGGCTTCAACTGTATTCCTGGGGTCATGGTAAGGCAGAGAAACCTCAAGGCAGAAAATGTAGTAGAGCAAGGTCATTGAGCTCGTGGCAGCCAGGAAAGAGAGCGATCATAGGAAGGGGCTAAGTCAAGCTATACTCTCCAGAGACATACACCCTCAGTGACTGACTTCACACTTCTCCCACTACCCAATAGCACATTCAGAATTTGAATCCATCAGTGGGTTAATCCATTGGTTGTGTTGGATCTTGATGTGGGATACCCCTCTGTGTGCTGTGAATATCTGTTACTCTCGTTGGTTGATAAATAAAGCTGCTTTGGCCTATGGCAAGACAGGATAGAGCCAGGTGGAAAATCCAAGCAGAGAGGCAGTGAGAAGAAGAGTGGAGTCTGAGAGACACCAGCCTCTGAGGAAGCAAGAATGTAAATATAAGGTAACAAGCCACCGGCCATGTGGCCAAACATAGATAAAAATTATGGGTTAATTTAAGTTGTAAGAGCTAGTTAATAAGTCTGAACTAATAAGCCTAATAGTTTGTAATTAATATTAAGCCTAAGAGTGGTTATTCAGGAACTGACAGGTGGGAGAGAAACCTCCAGTTATAGGCTGCGTTTTGATGTAATAGTCTCTGGAAATATTCTTGTAGACACACCTAGAGGTGTGTGTTCCTAGTTTCTTAGGTATCTTTCAATCCAAATAAGTTGATAGACAGGAGGTATCATACACTTATTATAAAAATATAATAGTATAAGTACCTGGAAAGTAAAATCTGAAGGTTTTTCCTCTTTGATTCTCCAAACCACAACTAATCATTAGATTTTCTTCTTTAGCAATTTTATTGTCTATGCCTCTATGGAAATAATAAGCCTGAGTTAAAATGATTAGTTCACCAAGAAAAAGAGACATAAACATATCAAAGATTATAAGACAGATTACCAGGGTGCCTCATATGGCATAGGGTCTTCTAGACATGATATGGAAGCTGCACCAATGAAATTTCGACAATATGATTGCCCAAACAAAACAAGCATAACAGCAGCTCCAGCTGACGTTGCCAACTGAGTGAAATCTCACAAGGGCCCCCCCACTAGATGATGAGGTATAGGTAATCAGTGGCTCCTAAGAGATGGAGAATTTGTCTCCTCTGGGGATAAACCTCATGATAGGTTATTCAATATCAAGTGGACAGCTCTAAACACATTTACATGTACATATAACACTAAATGTAATCATTAGGTTATATGTTATACACACACAACAATAATGAAGAAGAGGTTATGAATTTGAGATGACGTAGGGGAGACATGAGGTGAGCTGGAGAGGGGAAAGTGTGGGGTGGTGGAAATGATGTAAACACAGAACCTATGTATGAAATTCTCAAAAATTTAATCAGTGAACATGTAACAACATAGCAAGAATTATTTTGCATTCATAAATTGCTGAGTTTTTACTTTTGCTTTAATTTTTATAGTACTTTATTTTTTCTCTTTTTAAACTTTTATTTTTTAAACTCGTGATCTTATGTATCCCAGACTGGCTTGAACTTACTATGTAGTGGAGGATAATCTTGAACTTCTGAGTACTGAGTTACAGGCTTCAGCTACTGGTTTATGTGGTGCTAGGGATGGAGCACAGGGCTTTGTGCATAAGCAAGCTATTCCAACTGAGTTGCACCTTCAGTTTACGTTTTGACTTTTCAGTTTTGATTTTTCTATAGAATGAAAACAAGAAAACATTATTTAAAAACCGAAATCCTGAATAGTTATATATTAAATATGATTTAAAATAATGAACAGAATGTATCTCTGCTAGGGTATGTACTCAGCATGCACAAGGCACCCAGGTTCAGTTCCAAGTACCAAAAAATGTATGAATGAATGAATAAATAAAAGGAAAAGGACTATCATGCTGTTCTAATACTTAGAATACTGTATACTATTTTAAGTATTTACCTCCTCCCCCATTGCATACTCCCTCTCACCTGTGAGTCCTAATGCATTGCCAAAACTTTACCCATGGTTCTTGTCTCCACATATAATTCCTGGGACAAGTGCCAGTCAAGTGACAAATGACAAATGAGGGGATAGGTAACAAGGGTCCGTGGAAGACAAAGGTAAGAAAGCAACTGTACAATGTACCAGGGAACAGGCCAAGCATGCTTTTCAATCAGTCAGCAGTGGGAGTTTCTTCATGCTCATTTGCTGCATGAAAAAAAAAAATCAAATCACAGAAATGTCTCATTGTTCAGAATTCACAGTTAACAGACTTACAGGGTACTTACTTCTTTTCTGATTTCTCAGGACCCTCTGCCACTCCCAGCCAGGTACCCACAGAGGTACCATCTCCCATAACAGGTGAGTTCAGTAGTTTCTGGTGTCTGAGGAAAGAAGTTCTATGATGAAGGTGCCCTCAAATGTAATCACCATCCTCAAGAGTTTTATACTCACAGGCTTAATAGGTTCAGGAAACATTTTTGTTAAAACAATAGGCAACCTCATGTGAAGATAATGGATTTAGGATTGAAGGAGCATCCTGAACAATAACTGGTTCTCTTATGACACCTGTTTAAAACAGAGATACAATTCACATACCATGTGTCCACTAAGATGGTTATAACGATACAAACACAAACAAACCAACTAGCCAATCAGCCAACCAACCAATCAACCAACAAGCTAAACAGTTAACAACCAACCAAACAAACAACTAGACAATCAACCAACAAACAAACCAGATAAACAATCAAGACACATATTGGAAAGATTTAGATACTTCTACAGTACTGGGAGGTTGTCAAATAAAGCATATAATTTGAAAATTAGTCTTATAGTTGCTCAGAAGCTAAACAGAATTATCCCGTGACCCAGTGATTCTGAAATTCTTGGATGGTACTAAAAAATTTTTAAAACTTATTGTTTTAGTTACTTTTTTATTGACATGAAAAGACACTATGACCAAGGTAACTTATAAAAGAAAGAGTTTGCTCGGCCTTACAGTTTCAAGGGGTGGTCGAGTCTATGACCAACATTGTGGGGGAGCATGACAACAGATAGGCAGGCATGGCGCTACAGCTGTACCTGAGAGCTTGAATTTTGATCTACAAGTATGTGGGAGAGAGAGAGAGAGAGAGAGAGAGAGAGAGAGAGAGAGAGAGAGAGAGAGAGAGAGAGAGAGAGAGAGAGAGAAAGAGAGAGAGAGGAGAGAGAGCTAACTGGTGTGGGCTTTTGAAACCTTAAAGCCAACCCCAAGTGACATACCTCTAGCCATGAGGCCATCCATACCTGTTAAACTTTCCCAGTTCATCAAATGGGGAACAGACATTCAAATATATGAATCTGTGGAGGGAGCATTCTCCTTCAAACAATTTCACTTACGTTCACACAAACTCTTACACTTGAATGCTTATAACAGCATCATTCATACCAGCCCCAAAGTGGAAACAAGTTAAATGCCTATCAGTTGAAAAATGGTCCAGTTCAAATGAAGTCTTTGGGTACTAACCATGGCTGTTTAATTTATTAATCTCAGTAGTTGGGCAATGTGTGTCAGATGAGGGAACTTAGAGAACTCAGTTATCTCAGAAGGGGTCTGGAGAGTGGGGCCACTTGGAATGAACTGTTATTATTCTATTTCCTTATAATATTCCTGCTTATAACTCTTAGAATCCCCCAGGAGGCCTTCTATCTCACCCTCAACCAAGGTATCTACAACTGGTAAGTAGGCATTTAAAGCTTAATGCAAAAGGGGCATGAGGATGGGTTTTTGTTTCTTATCAGCAGAATCTATAGACATTTTTCTTTGAGTCAGAATTTTATGTAGCTATTCTAACCTTAAGCCCACTATCTGGCAGAGGATGACCTTGAACTTCTGTTTCTCTTGCCTCCACCCCTTGAGTCCTGGGAGTGAAGGCATGTGTCCTTATGCTCCATTTATATGGTGCTGCTTATGAAACTCAGGGCTTACCGTGTGCTAGGCAAAGCACTTAACCAGCTGAGTTATCTTTCTAATCCTATAAATGATTTTATTTTTTGTGACAGAGTCCCACTATGTAACCCTGACTGGCTTCAAAGTTGCTATGTGGACCTGGGTGGCCCCAGATTCACAAAGATCTATAGGCCTCTGCGTCCCAAGAGCTGGGATTAAAGATGGGTACTACCACACCAGGCCCACATTATGTTTTTATATATACATTATATATAGCCTAAAGGTGATTCTACATAATACTTCTTTTTTTATTTAAAAATTGTACATACAGTATGTTGTGATCATGCTCTTTCCCCTCCCTATTTCCTCCTGAGTTTTGATTGCAATCTGTCCTATGAAGATCAGGTGTGGATTTTCTTCACTTGAGGAAATGTCAAATTTTGTAGTATTTCATATTTTGGATTTATAGATTAGCAATGCTGAACCTGTACTATTATGTATAAGGCAACCCATTGTACTATAGTATTGATTCCACTTGATAGATGATAAAATCGACTTACAGATGTTGAGATACTTTCTAGAAGTCCCTAATAAGTGCTGTATGGGGAAGTCAAATCTGGGCAGTCTGACTCTATGGTTTGTGTCCTTGTTAAATGTCATGGACTTCTGCCTCACAAGCACATGAGAACACATGTTTATATCTAACAGGGTAAATGCTTCCACTTCTTTACACTCGACCCTTTTTTTTATTCTTAAAGAAGTCTATGAATATCACTGTCTCTCCAGAGGGGTGTAGTCCTCCATTTGGTAAATGTTCCTGTCTATACCCACTTCACTTGTATCCCATCTCTTCATTCAGAGATTTTCCCTGTACATGGAATATGTAGATCTGTTATCTCAGGACCTGGTGCATAAAACATCAAGGGAAGTAGAATATTAGCATATAGAATTCAGAAATGATCAAGAAGGTTAAATGGGAAGGGTGAAAATTTTCCAATAGTCAAGTAAGGACTCTTGACTCTCTCCCTTACTCTCTTACAGTTATAACCAGGTGTTGATTGTCTGAGGAGGGATCATACTGAGATTCTAGGAAGGGACTGATGAGAATATCACTTGATAGAGAACTGGGCTTCTTCAGTTCTGACTCTTGATGGGGGATGGAAGGACCCTATGGGAATGTGATGAACATCATAGCTGATGGAAGATAATAGAATCTCATTCAGGGATATGGAGTTGGTCCTGAATAAGAGCCTTTTTAGCATCATTTTCAACTTTCTTCTTTTGTTTAGGGTTTTCCCACCAGCACTATGCCAAGGGGAATCTGGTCCGGATATGCCTTGGTGCCGTGATTATAATATTCCTGGTGGGGCTTCTGGTAGAGGATTGGCACAGTCGGAAGAAACGTCCACCACCCAGAATCAGAGCTGTGCAAAGACCACTCCCACCCCTCCCACTGGCCTAGAAATAACATGACTTGTAGGCTAGAGGTTGATCAGATGTTCATAACCATGGGCACAACCTCAGACATGGATATAATAAAAAATGGGGAGGCTTTATAAAGAATGTGTGTGGAGAATGACTCAGAGCCAACAAGGTAGAATGGAGGGCCATACACCTTCTTGGTGTTCAATCAAGCAGTTGAGCCAATGTCTTCTTTGCTCTAAGAATTTGTTATGTTATGGGAAAATCTAGGGAAGATCTATCTTTTTTTATATCTTGCACATTGTAGACCTCATAATAGACCTCTGTAATGGCATTTCTTCAACTTTATCTAACATGGATTCTAGATTGATTTATCTATCTTATACAACTGACCTATTCCATCCTTTATATATCCAGTGTTCTCTGGTAGTCAGTGTTCCTCTATGGTAGTCCATAGATTCAGGCTTTACCCTAATCTCTCTTATGTCACAGTTGGATAAATCTTTTACTTTTTAGAATGGAAACCTGTTCTCCAGAAAGGCTAGGGTGTTACTTTTCATTAATATATAATAATCTATATGATTTCCTTTTGTTTATAGCAGATATATTTCAAGACTCTAAATGGATGCCTAAAAGTACCAAATCCTGTACACATCATGTTTTTCCTACATGTATTACTACGTTCTGAGACCATTAAATAAGAGGTGTCTGACCAGGATCTCTTTGACAGTTGATCTGTTAAACAAGATGGCTATGACATCCTCATGAGCAGGCAGGCAGTGAATACACCTCCAAAAGGTTGTTTCATGTCCTGGAATGTGATGGTGTAGGATGGCAGGAGAGTGTATCCTGCTACACACAATTTAAATAGTATAATTTGTTTATTTTTAGAATTTCTCTACTTAATATTTTCAACCTAAGGTTGATCACATGTGATGAAAACTATATAAAGCAAAATCACACATGAGGAGACACTCCAACAACAACGACATCGACAAAATAAACCACTTCTATGGCTTCCTTCATATTAGAAATAGTCCTAACCTTATCTGAAAGGCCAGAATAGTCAAATCCAGAGAGACTGGAAATAATTACTTCTGGAAGCTGAGAAGGGTAGTGGAAGGGAATGCTGGGATCACTACTTGATGAATTTGGGACAATAAATTTTTAGTGTGATTGTTTTGGAATTAGAGGTGATGGTTTCCCCACATTGTCAGTGTGCTAAGAGCCATGAAATGGTTCACTTAAAAAAATCCAGTAAGGGTTCGCAGCCGTCGCCGCGCCGCCGCCGCTCTCTAACGCCAGCGCCGCCTCTCGCTTGCCGAGCTCCAGCCGAAGGAGAAGGGGGGTAAGTAAGGAGGTGCCCATACCATGGCTCGTACAAAGCAGACTGCCCGTAAATCCACCGGTGGTAAAGCACCCAGGAAACAACTGGCTACAAAAGCCGCTCGCAAGAGTGCGCCCTCTACTGGAGGGGTGAAGAAACCTCATCGTTACAGGCCTGGTACTGTGGCACTCCGTGAAATCAGACGCTATCAGAAATCCACTGAACTTCTGATCCGCAAACTCCCCTTCCAGCGTCTGGTGCGAGAAATTGCTCAGGACTTCAAAACAGATCTGCGCTTCCAGAGTGCAGCTATTGGTGCTTTGCAGGAGGCAAGTGAGGCCTATCTGGTTGGCCTTTTTGAAGATACCAACCTGTGTGCTATCCATGCCAAACGTGTAACAATTATGCCAAAAGATATCCAGCTAGCACGCCGCATACGCGGAGAACGTGCTTAAGAGTCCACTATGAGGGGAAACATTTCATTCTCAAAAAAGTTTTTTTCCTCTTCTTCCTGTTATCAGTAGTTCTGAATGTTAGATATTTTTTCCATGGGGTCAAAAGGTCCCGAAGTATATGATTGCGAGTGGAAAATAGGGGACAGAAATCAGGTATTGGCAGTTTTTCCATTTTCATTTGTGTGTGAATTTTTAATATAAATGCAAGATGTAAAGCATTAATGCAAGCAAAATGTTTCAGTGAACACATTTCAACAGTTCAACTTTATAACAATTATAAATAAACCTGTTAAAATTTTCTGGACAATGCCAGCATTTGGATTTTTTTAAAATAAGTAAATTTCTTATTGACGGCAACTAAATGGTGTTTGTAGCATTTTTATCATACAGTAGATTCCATCATTCACTATACTTTTCTAACTGAGTTGTCCTACATGCAAGTACATGTTTTTAATGTTGTCTGTCTTCTGTGCTGTTCCTGTAAGTTTGCTATTAAAATACATTAAACTATAAAAAAAAAATCCAGTAAGGCAGCTGAGCAAAGTAGGGAGTGTCTATAATCCCAGTACTTGGGAGGAGAGGTAGGAAGCCCTTGAGTTCAAGACCAGCTTCCACTAATATGAGTCCCTGTCTCTGAAACAGATGCAGTCTTGTGACTGCAGACAACCATAATGCATTGCATATTAAAAGATCACAGAATGATTTTAAATGTTGTCAACATAAAAGATACATTATTAAATGTACATATGTATACCTCATAAAACATGCAATTTTTCTCTTTATGTCTGTCAAATGTTGATTTAGGAAAAGAATAATTTATATTATATGACTTACACACCCAAAAATATTAAAAGAAAAACCTTTCTCTTTGTTACCCATGGGGTCATCTCTCTTAGGATATGTGGGGTTATATTGGAAATGCTTACCACTTGGCTGTCATCAAGTCCTGGCATCCAGCTAATAGCTGCTCCCTTCCTGGAAACTGAAACTTCTATTTTGTTGGTATTTTCAGTCTTCAGATTATAGTATGTGTCTCTTAGGGACAATGGAAAGGGTATCTGGCTAGTTATTAATGTATGTATGTATATATGTATGTATGTATATATATACACTTTTGGGCTTGTTTGCATATTTATTTTTAGTTGAAAATTAAGACTTCCCACATGTTAGGCACATTTTCTACCACTGAGTTATGGCTTTCTGCCCTAGAATTGTTAAAGTATGTTGACCTATATATTTATAATAAGATAAATTGATGAGAACACATCTTTTATGGGGTTTATTCTGTTAGTAAGGAGAATTAAGGACAGAAAAATCATTAAAATTAGCTTCTAAAGGGTTTTGAAAAAAGATTTGTTTTAAAATCAAGTGTTGTGTCTCATAGATGCCCAAGGTTAGGGCTTCAATCATTCCCACCTGAGTAGCTAGTCCCTCCACCTAGAGCCAAAAAGTTGACCTGGCTCAAGCTGCTTCTGAGGGCCATGTCTGGGTCTGTGGTTCAGCTACAGCTGGGGTCTGTGTGGCTGTCTGTGGTCTGTGTCACCTCAGGAGGTCTTAGGAACCATGCAAGATGAAATCAGAGGGCCATGTTGACCTGGCTATGGCCCTTGCAAGGGAGTTGGTCCCTGCATGCTGGAGAGATGGCCCCACCCATCAGCACAGCAAGGATGAACCAACTTTGAGGGCATGCACATAGGGGAGCTCTCTCTACCCCCTCTCCTAAGGCAGGTTGCCCCAGGGGTCTAGATTGAACATGTTGGCTACCATCCAAGTCCACAGTTGGGCTGTGGGTTGACCCACCTTAGCATCTACAGCATCTAGTACCTCGTACCTGCTGGAGCTGGTGAAGGAATTGACTGTTTTTGTGAAACAATACCCACAAGATCTCTAAGACTCATGGTTGTCACAGGATATCCTAGAGGAGTTCCCGTGAGGACCCAGTGATGATGGTGTACTAGTGTGGGACAATTGTATTGGTCAATTATATTTTAAATAAATGCTGATTGGTCAGTAGCCAGGCAGGAAGTATAGGTGGGTCAATGAGAATTCTGGGAAGAGGAAAGCTTGGTATGCAGTTGTGAGCCCGCCACAGAAGAAGCAAGATGTGACTGCCTTGCTGAAAAAGGTACCAAGCCATGCTAGCATAAACAAGAATAATGGGCTAATATAAGTTATGAGTTAATAAGAAGCTTGAGCTAATGGGCCAGTCAGTTTATAGTTAATGTAGACCTCTGTTTGATTTCTTTGGGACTTAATGACTACGGGAACCAGGTAACAACAGTGTTCCAGAAAGCAGAGGCCTTGAACCTACCAGTGACTCATTGCAATAACCATTTGTCAGTAAACACTGGTGGGACAAAGAGGTATACAGTATGGCACACTGAAACCTCAATTGCTACCAGGAGGAATGAAGAGGTGTTGGAGAAGCAGGAAAGGAAAAGCAAAGAGATTTTTCTGTTGGTGTGATTTTGTTTTGTTTTGTTTGTTTTTGTTTTGCTTTTGTTCACTTGATTGCTTACTTTGATTTGTTTCCTTTGGTAGGAGGCATGGCAGGGATGAGGGGAGGATAGAGGAGAACTGGGAAGTGAGCAGAATTGGGGTTTATGATGTGAAACTTCCAAAGAGTCAATAAAGAAGTTAAAAATGAAAAAAAAAATATTTTAGGGGTTTTGGAAAAAAAATCTTCCTGAATATGGTCTGGCAAAGTTCTTTCTTAGCTGATTCTGATGTTTTAATAAAATATGTACTTAAAGACTTAAGAAAATCAAATGTGTCTCTTTGTGAGTCTGTGCATGAGTGCAGTGTCCACAGAGGCCACTCTGGAGCTAATTTTCATGCAGTTGTGAGCTACCTGATGTTGGTGTTTGTAGTGAGGAGGCAAGCAGGCCTGCTTTTCATCCCGCCCAGATCCCACACGACTAGCTTTACACCCGAAATAACAACACACAAATTGTATACTTTTAAACACTGCCTGGCCCATTATCTCTAGCCTCTTATTGGCTAATTCTCAAATCTTGCTTTAACTCATATTTAATAATCTGTATACCACCACAAGGTGGTGGCTTACCAGGAAAGATTCAGCATATCTGACCTGGTGGCTGGCTTCATGGCGACTCACCCAGAGAGGAGATGCGTGGCTTTTTTTTAAACTTCCCTTTTCCCCAGCATTCTGTTCTGTCTACTCCACCTATCTAAATCCTGCTCTATCAAAAAGCCAAGGCAGTTTCTTTATTAACCAATGAGAGTCCTCCATCAGGTGTTGGGAACTGAACTTGGGTCTTTTGGAAGAGCAGCACTTGCTCTTAAGTGCTCAGCCATCTCTCTAACCCTCTTTCTAGGACAGACAAAAATCCTAATACTATTTTTCTCAAGGGCAAGGACTTATCAATGGAGAAGAGTTACAATGCACACACACTCGTTCTTACATCATACACCCACTTGTACTTAAAGATTATATGCCAACTTCAAAGTATCCAAATAACTGTTATAATAACAAGTTATTACAAATATTACAATACAACAAAAACTGTAGGTAATCTTGAGTGGAACCACTGGTGCTACAGGCATTTAGAGATTAATAGTCAAGTTACCAAACTAAAACACAGTAATTCAGCCACTCAGTCTGGGGACCCCATTTCCACAAATAAAAGAATCAGTAAAGAAAGTGAAGTTAAAAAGAGATTATTATTACCTCAGGACATCCCAAGACCAAGTTCTCAGCCCAAAGGAGATTTATTTGCCCCAGAGGGACAGATGGCAGGGAATAAGAGACAAAGACAGGAGACAGAGGACAAAAGGAAAGGAGAAGAAAAAAAGAGAGAGGGGGAGGGAGTATCTGTTTCCCTGGGATAAATGACTGTCTCTGGATAGAGAGGAGAAAGATGTGAGCCATCAGCAAATGGTGGTTTTTAAAGGTATAAGGTGAAACCCTATGTTAGGATGAGGTGTTTGATTGGAGATGTTTATTAAGTGAGCCAAAGTGGGCTTTTGATTGCTGGACTTTGATGGTGAGCCTCAGGAGGTGGAAGTGGTCAAATAAGGGAATGGACTGTGCTAGTTAGCTTTAGGAATGTAATCTAATGTTTTTTTTTTTTTTTTATCAAGGTAGAGGGATTGTGAGAAGGGCAAGTCCTGCTAGAGCCACAGGCTTGAGTGGGCTACTGTACCTTCAGAAGTGACCTATGATATTTAGATGGTAGCAGGGGGGAGATGAGGATGTCGAAGCTTTTTTTAGTTACTCAACTATCACATCTGATGGTTGCCATCAAGCGGAATGAGGAAGAGGATGAGGATAGGGGATCCACTCATGCTTCAAATTTTTAGGTTTTTAGTTTTAATCATGTAATTCCTCTAGAGATGGAGTTACAAGTGGCTATAAGTTGCCCAATGCAGGCTTAAAACTGAACTCTGATCCTATGGAAGATCAGATAATGCTCTTAACTGCTGAGCTGTCTCTCCAGTCCCACTTGTAACCATTTTCTCTTCTTGACTTCACTTCTTGTCTTCTGATCTCACTTCCTGCCTTTGTACTTGCTTCCTATGTTCCCTGTGCAAGAGCAGCCATGCATATAGTATAGGTGGCAGAATGCCATCATGGTCACATTGTTGCATTGTTATGTCTTGATAAGTAGAGGGACTTAGGGAGTGCCCAGAATTCCCGGTCAGGACTCTGGATGAGAGAAGAATACTGTCCTTCTTTAGGGGCCTGAGATGTGGTCTTGTTATGGGGTATGTGAAAGACTACTGTACCTCACTAGGGTTTTTCTTCTAGAATTGAGGCTGAGCTTGGTCCAGGAGAGCACCCACTGACTCTCTCATTAACAACCTGCTCTTCAAGGACAGCTGAGGATTGGGAAATATGACTTCACTGATATGAACCTTTGAATGATGTTCAATGTTAATGAGAATGGTGTGGTTATTTCATCCAGGAAACCCCTTACCACTCAGTCTCACCAGGTCCCCATGTTCCTCCCTGAGATGTAAACATGGATATAGTACAAGGCTACTGAATTGCTGAAGTGGATAGCATTATGGAAGGGTGATCTTGTTATATGCCTTACCAAAGTACTCATAGAAAGAACTTCCTTCCTGGTTAACAATGTGAACAGATCACACACACACACATACACACACACACACACACACACACACACACGCACGCACACACACATGCACAATCACACACACATATGCACAGTTTCAGCAGTAGGGTTGAGACTATGTTCTCATAAGTCAGTAATGGGCAGAAGCTGGTGATCCAGCTAAACCAATGCCATGAGAACAAGTGCTGCTTTGCTTGCTCACCTCCGGACATGTATAAATATTCATGTAGATGATAGGGAGCCCTCGTGCCATATTTCAGCATTGAGTATGGTTGTAGATAATACGGGTCTGAGAGTGTAATACACAGGAAATATATCACCTAAAAAGCTGAGTTAAGACCCTGACTAAAGGGCTGGAGAGATGTCTGAGCTAAGAGAACCTGCTGCTTTTGAAGAGGATGTGAGTTTGTTTCAAGGCACCCAGTTCAAGTGGCTCACAACTACATGTAACTGCAGCTTCAGGGCCCGATTCTTGACTCCACAGGTACCTGATACATGTGTACATGCACACATAAAGACAAATACACATAAGCATGAGAAAGACTCCAGTCAAAACAAAGCTTATGGTTGGGGAGGTCATAGATCCTAGTGTGTAACCTGCTATTGTTATTTAGCTAAGTGGTCATGTTGTCCTCTAAGTTTTTCTTTTATTTATTTATTTAAATTGTTTTTTCATTTTACATAACAGCCCTAGTTCCCCTTCCCTCCCTTTTCCTGCCCCTACCTCCCCCATCCCACCCCTATCTACTCCTCAGGGGTTTAAAGTCTCACTTGGAGAATCAACAAAATCTGGTGTATTAAATTGAGGTAGGTCCACCCCCCCCCCATTAAGGCTGAGCAAGGTATTCCACCAAAAGAAATGGGCTCCAAAAAGCCAGTTCATGTACCCTGGATAAGTCCTGATCCCACTGTCAGGGCCACCTCAATAGATCAAGACACATAACTGTCACCCACATTCAGAGGTCTTAGTTCGGTCCCATGCAGGTTCTCTAGCTGTGAGTCTATACATAGTCTGTGCACTCCCACTAGCTTGGGTCAGTTGTCTCTGTGGTTTGCCACATCATGATCTTGACCCCTGCTTGCTCATATGATCCTTACCCTCTCTCTTCAACTGAACTCCAAAAGTTCAGCTCAGGGCTTGGCTATAGGGCGCTGGATCTGCTTCCATCAGTTACTGGATGTAGGCTTCTATGATGACAATTAGGGTAGTCACTAATCTGATTATAGGGGAAGGCCAGTTTAGGCACCCTCTCCACTACTACTAGGAGTCTTAGCTGTGTTCATCCTTGTGGATTTCTGGGAATTTCCCTAGTCCCAGGTTTTCCCCTAACCTCATAATGTCTCTCTCTATTAAGATCTCTTTTATTCCTCTCCCTCTCTGTCCCTCCCCCCAACTCAGGTCATTTGGAGCCCTCTTGTTCCCATCCCCCATCTGCTTCCTTCTACACCCTTCCCAGTTTTCCCAGGAGATCTTAACTACTTCTCTTTCCTGGGGCCCTTCATGTGTGTCCTTCTTAAGGTCTTCCTTTTTACCTAGCTTCCTGGGATTGTAGTATCATTATCCTTTGCTTTACATCTAATATCTACTTATGAGTGAGTACCTACTGTGCTTGTCTGTCTGGGTTACCTCATTTGGGATTTTTTCTAAATCCATCTATTTGCCTGAAAATTTTAAGAGATCAAGGCAACTCTTGCTAAAGGAAGCATTTAATTAGGGGCTTACTTACAGTCTGAAGTGCTTAGTCCATTATCATTATGACAGAGAGCATGGTAGTGCAAAGAAAGTTAAGTGATGGAGTATTACCTGAGATCTTTACATTCTGATTCATAGGGAGAGAGAGAGAGATAGACAGACAGAGAAACACATAGACACACACACAGACACACAGACACACACACACACAGACAGAGAGAGAGACAGAGACAGAGAGAGAGACCCTAGGCTTGATGTGAGCTTTTGAAACCTCAAAGCCCACCCCCATTGACACTTCCTCCAAAAAAGCTACACCTCTTAATCCTTCTAAACCTTTTAAATAGTTTCACTCCCGGATGACTAAACATTTAAATATATAAATGAGCCTGTGGGGGCCATCCCCCCAAGAGTGGTATCACTAGATCTTGAGATAGATCAATTCTTAAGTTTTTGAGGAAACTCCACAATAATTTCTTTTTTTATAGTTTATTTTTTTTATATTTAAAAATTTCCATCTTCTCCCCTCCTCCTCCTCCTCCTCCCCCTTCCCTCCTCTCTCCTCCACCCATACCCCCCTCGCTCCCTATCCAGGTCAAGGAGCCATCAGGGTTCCCTACTCTATGTTAAGACCAAAGTCCTCCCAACTCCCCCCAGGTCCAGGAAGGTGATCAGCCAAGCTGAGAAGGCTCCCACAGAGCCCGTCCATGCAGAAGAATCAAAGCCAAGCACCATTGTCCTTGGCTTCTCAGTCAGCCCCCACTGTCGGCCACATTCAGAGAGTCCGGTTTGGTCTCATGTTCCATCAGTCCCATTCCAACTGGAGTTGGTGATCTCCCGTTAGTTCTGTCCCACCATCTCCATGGGTGAACGCACCCCTCATGGTCCTGACTTTCTTTCTCATGTTCTCCCTCCTTCTGCTCCTCATCAGGACCTCAGTCCAGTGCTCCAATGTGGGGCTTAGTCATTTTCTTCATCTATCGCCAGGTGGAGGTTCTATGGTGATATGCAAGAAATTCATCAGTATGGCTATAGGAACTGGCCTTTTCAGGCTCCCTCTCCTCAGCTGCCCAAGGAACTAGCTGGGGGCGTCTCCTTGGAAACCCGGGAACCCCTCTAGAGTCAAGTCTCTTGACAACCCTCAGATGGCTCCTTTAATTAAGATATATGCTTCCCTGCTCCCATATCCACCCTTCCTGTATCCCAAGCATCCCATTCCTCCGAGCTCCTCCCATTCTCCCCTTCACACTTTTCTCTCCCCATCTTCCCTTGGCCCCATCTCGCCCTACCCTCAAGTTCCCAATTTTTGCCTGGCGATCGTGTCTACTTCCAATATCCAGGAGGATTACTATATGTTTTTCTTTGGGTTCACCTTTTTATTATCTTCTCAAGGATACCGAATTATAGGCTTGATATCCTTTCATTATGGCTAGAAACCGATTATGAGTGAGTACATCCCATGTTCATCTTTGTGGGTCTGGGTTACCGCACTCAGAATAGTGTTTTCTATTTCCATCCATTTGCATGCAAAATTCAAGATGTCATTGTTTTTTACCGCTGAGTATTTTCTAACATGTATATATTCCACACTTTCTTCATCCATTCTTCCACTGGAGGGCATCTAGGTTGTTTCCAGGATCTGGCTGTTACAAATAATGCTGCTATGAACTTAGTTGAACAAATGCTTTTGTAGTAAGATTGGGCATCTCTTGGGTAAATTCCCAAGAGTGGGATTGCTGGGTCCTGGGGTAGGTTGATCCCGAATTTCCTGAGGAACCGCCACACTGCTTTCCAAAGTGGTTGCACAAGTGTGCATTCCCACCAGCAATGGATGAGTGTACTCCTTACCCCACAACCTCTCCAGCAAAGGATATCATTGGTGTTTTGGATTTTAGCCAATCTGACAGGTGTAAGATGGTATCTCAAAGTTGTTTTGATTTGCATTTCCCTGATAGCTAAGGTGGTTGAGCATGACCTTAAATGTCTTTTGGCCATTTGAACTTCTTCTGTTGAGAATTCTCTGTTCAGTTCAGTGCCCCATTTTTTAATTGGGTTAATTAGCATTTTAAAGTCTAGTCTCTTGAGTTCCTTATATATTTTGGAGATCAGACCTTTGTCTGTTGTGGGGTTGGTGAAGATCTTTTCCCAGTCAGTAGGCTGCCTTTGTGTCTTAGTGACAGTGTCCTTTGCTTTACAGAAGCTGCTCAGCTTCAGGAGGTCCTATTTATTCAATGTTGCCCTTAATGTCTGTGCAGCTGGGGTTATACATAGGAAACGGTCTCCTGTGCCCATTTGTTGTAGAGTACTTCCCACATTCTCCTCTATCAAGATCAGTGTGTTCAGATTAATATTGAGGTCTTTAATCCATTTGGACTTGAGTTTTGTGCATGGTGATAGATATGGATCTACTTTCATTCTTTTACAGGTTGACATCCAGTTATGCCAGCACCATTTGTTGAAGATGCCCTCTTTCTTCCATTGTGTACTTTTGGCTCCTTTATCAAAAATCAGGTGTTCATAGGTTTGTGGTTTAAGATCCGGGTCTTCTATACGATTCCATTGGTCGACTTCTCTATTTTTATGCCAATACCAAACTGTTTTCAATACTGTAGCTCTGTAATAGAGTTTGAAGTCAGGGATGGTAATGCCTCCAGAAGTACCTTTATTGTATAAGATTGTTTTGGCCATCCTGGGTTTCTTGTTTTTCCATATAAAGTTGATTATTGTCCTCTCAATATCTGTGAAGAATTTTGTTGGGACCTTGATGGGGATTGCATTGAATCTATAGATTGCTTTTGGTAGACTTGCCATTTTTACTATGTTGATCCTCCCAATCCAAGAGCAAGGGAGATCTTTCCATTTTCTGGTATCCTCTTCAATTTCTTTTTTCAAAGACTTAAAGTTCTTGTCAAATAAATCCTTCACTTCCTTGGTTAGAGTTACTCCCAGATATCTTATGCTATTTGTGGCTATTGTTAAAGGTGATACTTCTCTGATTTCCCTCTCTGCTTCTTTATCCTTTGTGTATAGGAGGGCGACTGATTTTTTGGAGTTGATCTTGTATCCTGCCACGTTACTGAAGGAGTTTATCAGCTGTAGGAGTTCTTTGTTGGAGTTTTTGGAGTCGCTTATGTACACTATCATATCATCAGCAAATAACGAAAGTTTAACTTCTTCCTTTCCAAATCGAATCCCCTTGATTCCCTTATGTTGTCTTATTGCTATTGCTAGAACTTCAAGCACTATATTGAAGCGATATGGAGAGAGTGGACAGACTTGTCGCGTTCCTGAATTTAGTGGGATGGCCTTGAGTTTCTCTCCATTTAATTTGATGTTAGCTGTCGGCTTGCTGTAAATAGCCTTTATTATATTTAGGAGTGACCCTTGTATCCCTAATCTCTCCAAGACCTTTATCATAAAGGGGTGCTGAATTTTATCAAATGCTTTTTCAGCATCTAATGAGATGACCATATGGTTTTTTCCTTCAGTTTATTTATATGATGGATTACATTGATAGATTTTTGTATGTTGAACCAGCCCTGCATCTCTGGGATGAAGCCTACTTGATCGTAGTGGATAATTTTTCTAATGTGTTCTTGGATTCGGTTTGCCAGTATTTTATTGAGAATTTTTGCGTCAATGTTCATGAGTGAGATTGGCCTGTAATTCTCTTTCTTGGTTGAGTGTTTGTGTGGTTTAGGTATCAGGGTAACTGGAGCTTCATAAAAGGAATTTGGCAGTGACTCTTGTGTTTCTATATTATGAAATACCTTAAGGAGTACAGGTATTAGGTCTTCTTGGAAGTTCTGGTAGAATTCCGCATTGAAACCATTTGGTCCTGAGCTCTTTTTGGTAGGGAGGTTTTTGATAAAAGTTTCTAATTCTTCGCGACTAACAGGACTATTTAGAGCATTCACCTGGTCCTGGTTTAACTTTGGTATATGGTATTTATCTAAAAAACTGTCCATTTCTTTTACATTTTCCAATTTTGTGGCATACATGCTTTTGTACTAAGATCTAATGATTCTCTGAATTTCCTCTGTGTCTGTGGTTATGTCCCCCTTCTCATTTCTGATCTTATTAATTTGCATGTTTTCTCTCTGCCGTTTGATTAGTTTGGGTAAGGGTTTGTCAATCTTGTTGATTTCTCCAAGAACCAGCTTTTTGTTTCATTGATTCTTTGGATTGTTTTCTGTGTTTCTATTTTGTTGATTTCTGCCCTCAGTTTGATTATTTCCAGTCTTCTACTTCTCCTAGGTGAGTCTGCTTCTTTTTTTTCCCAGAGCTTTCAGGTGTGTTGTTAAGTCACCAATGAGTGCTTTCTCCGTTTTCTTTAAGTGGGCACTTAGTGCTATGAACTTTCCTCTTAGCACTGCTTTCATTGTCTCCCATAGGTTTGAATATGTTGTGTCTTTGTTTTCATTAAATTCAAGAAAGACTTTGATTTCTTTCTTTATTTCTTCCTTGACCCAGGTGTGGTTCAGTAGTTGACTGTTCGGTTTCCATGAGTTTGTGGGGTTTCTGGGGGTAGAATTGTTATTGATTTCTAATTTTAATCCATGGTGATCCGATAAGACACAGGTGGTTACTAATATTTTTTTGTAACTGTGGAAGTTTGCTTTGTTACCAAGTATATGGTCAATTTTCGAAAAGGTTCCATGAGCCACAGAGAAGAAAGTATATTCTTTCCTATTTGGGTGGAATGTTCTATAGATGTCTGTTAAGTCCATTTGTTTCATTACCTCCATTAAGTCTTTCAATTCTCTGTTAGGTTTCTGCCTGATTGACCTGTCCATTGGTGAGAGAGGAGTGTTGAAGTCTCCAACTATTAGTGTGTGTGGTTTGATGGCTGCCTTGAGTTCTAGAATTGTTTCTTTTACATAAGTGGGAGCTTTTATATTAGGGGCATAGATATTCAGGATTGAGACTTCATTCTGAAGGATTTTCCCTGTTATGAGTATAAAGTGTCCCTTTCCATCTCTTCTGATTGATTTTAGTTTGAAGTCACCTTTGTTAGAAATTAGTATGGCCACACCGGCTTGTTTCTTAGGTCCATTTGCTTGATAAACCTTTTCCCAACCCTTTACTCTGAGTAGGTGTCTGTCTTTGTGGTTGAGGTGTGTTTCTTGTAAACAGCAAAATGTTGGATCCTGTTTTCGTATCCAATCTCTTAGCCTGTGCCTTTTTATAGGTGAATTGAGTCCATTGATATTAAGTGATATTAATGACCAGTGGTTGTTAACTCTGGTCATTTTTTTGTAGTAGAGTTTCTGTGTTTCCCTTCTTCTAGTTGTGCTGGTGAAGGATCACTAGATGCCTGAGTTATTGTGGGCGTTGTTGGACTCCTTGGTTTGTGATTTTCCTTCTATTACTTTCTACAAGGCTGGATTTGTGGCTACGTATTGTTTAAATCTGTTTTTGTCCTGGAATATCTTGTTTTTTCCATCGATGGTGAATGACAGCTTTGCTGGGTATAGTAGTTTAGGCTTGCATCCATGTTCCCTTAGTGTCTGTAGCACATCTGTCCAAGCTCTTCTGGCTTTCATGGTTTCCATTGAGAAATCAGGTGTAATTCTGATAGGTTTCCCTTTATATGTTACTTGACCTTTTCCCTTTGCAGCTCTTAATATCTGTTCTTTATTCTGTATGTTTTGTGTTTTGATTATTATATGGTGTGGGGATGCTTTCTTTTGATCCAGTCTATTTGGTGTTCTGTAGGCTTCTTGTACCTTCATAGGAACATCCTTCTTTAGGTTGGGGAAGTTTTCTTCTATAATTTTTTGAATATGTTTTCTGGGCCTTTGAGTTGTAATTCTTCTCCTTCTTCTACCCCAATTATTCTTAGGTTTGGTCTTTTCATGGTGTCCCAGATTTCCTGGATGTTTTGTGTTAAGAATTTGTTAGATTTGTTTTGTTCTTTAATCTGTGAATTTATTTCCTCTATAGTATCTTCAGAGTCTGAGATTCTTTCTTCCTTCTCTTGTATTCGGTTGGAAATACTTGTCTCTGAAGTTTCTGTTCATTTACTCAGAATTTCCATTTCCAGTCTTCCCTCAGATTGTGTTTTCTTGATTACCTCCATTTCATTTATCAGGTTTTGTACTGTTTCCCTTACCTGTTTGATTGCTTTTTCTTGTTTTTCTTGGGTATCTTTGAGAGATTTATTTATTTCGTCTACCTTTTTGTTTGTCATCTCCATTTCTTTATGGCAGTTTTTTTTTACCTCCTGTTTAAGGTCCTCTATTATTTTCATAAAGTACTGTTTAGGTCTATTTCTTCTATATCTTCTGGGGTAGGGTGTTCAATTCTTGTTGTTTCGGGACGTCTGGATTCTGGTGATGTCATGTTGCCTTTCATGTTGTTGGAGGAGTTCTTGCATTGGGGCCTGCCCATCTCTACATTCAAATGGACCCGGGAGGTGCTTGGTGTCTTAGACCAATCTTTGCTGTGACTGAATCTGGTTGGATCTCCTCAGTGCCAGAGCAGGAGCTATTCCTTGTGGCACAATCTGAAGAAGCCTGCTCTTCCTTGCAGGAATCCTCAGTCCTGCCTGGAGGCCAGAGTCTGACCCCTTTTGGTGGATGGCCTTAGTATGGGAGCAGGACACCTGAAAACACTAGGGAAGGCTTGGGAGAGGCAGGGACATGAGAAACAGAGAAGCCTGCAGCAGGAGCTGGGGGAGGGGGTCTGTGCTCTCTTCCAGGGCAGGTTGCCCCAGGGTCGCACTCACTCACCAGTCCAGATGGAATTCCACTGCACAGGATCAGGGATTCCTGGCAGCCCAGGTTTGCTGCCTGGACAAAAGGGCCAAGTGGGGGCCTCCACAATGATTTCTATGTGTTTGTACCAGTTTGTACTCACACCAGCAATGAACAAGTGTCCCCTTTCCCTGAATCCTCACCAGCAATGAACAAGTTTCCCCTTTCCCTGAATCCTCACCTGCAATGAACAAGTGTCCCCTTTCCCTGAATCCTCACCTGCAATGAACAAGTGTCCCCTTTCCCTGAATCCTCACCAGAACCTCCTGTTATTTGTTTTATTGATCTTGGCCATTCTGACTGGGTTGAAGTGAAATCTCAAAGTATTGTAATTTGCAATTCCCTGATGGCTTAGGATGCTGAACATTTCTTTAAAGTATTTCTCAGCCATTTTTGTTTCATCTTTTGAAAACTGTTTGGGTCAGTATCCCCCCTTTTAAACTGGGTTATTTATTTTCGTTAGCTCTTTATTCTAGGTACAAACACTTATCAGCTATGTAATTGGTGAGATCTTTTCACACTCCATAGCCTACTGTTTTGCCTGAATAATAGTGTCGTTTGCTGCACAGTAGCTTTTCGGCTTTGTGAGGTCACATTTATTGTTAGTCTTAGTTCCTGTGCTGTCAGTGTTCTATTCACAAAGTCCTTTTGTGCGCTAGTGAGTTCAAACCTATTCCCTACTTTTTCCAGTTATCTGGTCTTTTTTTTTAATCAATCTTTTTATTTTATGTACCAATCTCCCTCCCCTCCTTCCACCTTCCCCCACCTCCACCCCATCCATTCCTCAGAGAGGATGAGGTCTCTCATGGGGAGTTCACAAAGTCTGTCACATCACTTTAGGCAGGACCAAAGCCCTCTGCCCTGAATGTAGATTGAACAAGGTAGCCCTCCTCAGGGAATGGGCTCCAAAAAGCCAGTTCATGCCCTAGGGATAAATCCTGGTTCCACTGTCAGTGCCCCCACAAACTGACCTCTAAGTTTTAAAGTTTATTCTTGTGGATCCAGCCTGCTCTTAACCTGGGTCAGAGAAGCTTCTTGGACAGCAAAAACAAAACAAAATCACAACTTGGTGGGCCTGCAACCCCAGTGATAGAGTGGTAGAGACGGCTCATAGGACAGTCAGTTTCATCAAATCGGGGAGTTCCAAGTTTAGTGAGAGACCCTGTTTTGATATGGTAAAGACACCAAACAAACACTGACCTCTGGTCTCCACATGCACATGAATGAACACACATGCACCCCCTCCACCCACACACCAGGATCAAGTAGGGAAATAACTCAAAGACAAAGTCCTTAGTTACTGTGACTTAGCCTGGATCTTAAAACCCTGACTGGGGTGGCGAGAGGATGAAGAAAGGACAGATATAGACACACATACAAAATATCTGGGATCAAGTGAATGTCTGCTACCACCGGAGGGCAAAAATTACTTCCAGCCACCCGGGCCATCAGTATGTTTATGAGGTACTAAACAAGGGGATAGGTTAGCAAGATTTGATAAGCAGTCTCTGTAGGCAAGCAGTCTAAGGTTATAAATGCCATGGTTAACATTAAAGATTTTAGTAACTATGCTTGATAAATGACAAAATGCAAAAAATTTATCTAAAATGTAAGCCTATAGTTTGTACCAACTTGAATCTAGCAGCCCACCTCCTATTTTCCCAAGATATTGAATACTGTTCTTAAAATTGACTGATCTGGTAAAATTGGTGTTCTTGCAAGACAGTAGGTCAGAAACAGAAACTGCTATTTCTGTTTTTGTAATCAAGCTTGCTTACTCTGCAGAATACATGTAATCTTGTGGATTTTTGCCTATGGCTGGGGCTGATATGATTTAAGGCTGCATTTTTGGAGCACTCTCAGGGGCACCAGTCAGTCCATGTACCAGCATCTAAATAAAAATGTGAAAATTTATTATGTGAGCGACCCCAGATTCATAACAATAAAGACCCAGGAGGAGGAAACCAAAGTATCTAGTCTCTACATACCCTTGTCACCCAACTGCACTTGGATTCTATAGGAAAGCTTGGCCATCCTTCTTGCACCTAACCTGGGTAAGCCTTGGCCAATCCTGTGGGGCTGAGGCATTGGAACCCTGGACATGGCCATGCTTAGGTCAATAATACACATTCAGTCAGGCCTTACTCTCTCAGGGCCTTCTCTACTCTCTACACCTAGCTGTGCAAGGCCTTGGCTTGGTCCTTCGGCTGCACACTAAAACATAAAACCACAACCCAGCAGACACTGGTAGGCCTATAGAAATCAAACAATTGCCTCATTTATTTCCTGCTCTACATTCTCCCCTACTGTTGTCTAGCAAATTTATTCTGAGATAAAAAAACCTTCTATCTTGGAGGGAAGTTCTTTAAGGTGCAGGGTGTTCTAAAGGAGGTGAAACATTCTGCCCTGTGTGGCAGATCCTTAAGCTCAGAAAGTAAGCAACTCAGTGCTTCAGAAAGGCCCTGAAACTGACCAGATATACTAGGGCCCTTCCTCCCCAAGCATGCATAAGTTGTAAAGCTGCTAAGTGGTACGACCAGACCAGACCAGCGGCCTGGCGGAGAGTCTCCAACCTGTTGAACTATCTGCAAGTTGTGTAGCATGCTGCAGGTTATCAGTTTTCTTGAGAAACACCCATTCTGGGGTGGACTTTGGTGATACAACCATCTTTGTAAGTAACTCCAACAAAGCTCATTGGCTCATCAAGTTGGATTTTCCCAGTATTCATACTTCGGCCTGTTTTTGGTTCCCTATATGGGGTGTATATCTTGCATATACCTGGGAATAGTGTCACATTATAACCCAAGATCTCTTCAGTTTTGTGGGAACCCATTAGTAATCACAGATGTTCATGAATGCTTTCATCTTTATTTCTCAATATACCTGTGATTATAAACATTTCATACATAACATTTTTTTCAGTGACTTGTGTGGTTTATATAGAGACATAGGTGGAATGAAGGATAAAACATTTAGCCCAGCTACCAAAAGATCAGACAGGGTGTCCAGAGGGCCTTCACCCACACCCTCAAGGCCCATTACTCCTTTGGAGAGTAATGATGCCAGGTGGCATCAAAAAATGAAATGAGGGAAAGAAGGTTCCTTTTTCTTAGGATCTGGTTGGTCACTGTTAATGGTCAATTGTGGATGGCTTGCCTTCATTTCTTGAATCAGATTTTGGATTCTTGGGTTAGTGTTATCAAATTTCAACCTAGGTAACAAACAGGGGAGAAAAATAGTTTCTTGTAGCTTCCGGAAAATTCATTTAAAATTCCCACATACCTTAAATGTTTCATGGGTCACTTTAACACTATACTGCAAAGTAGAATTGCATATTGATATTTTAGATTTTATTTGGTATATGGTACATGCATATGTGCTCATGTATATGTTGGTAGAATACACTTCTGGACTACATATAGAAGGCCAGATGTTGTTATAGGATGACTTTCTCAAATCCATTCATTACCATACTGCTCCCACCCGATTTATTATTTTTTTTGTGTGTGTCTTTGACTACATGTATACATGTGCCCCACATGTGTGCCCTGTGACTGTGGGAGCTCAGAAGAGGGCATTAGAGCCCCAGAACTGGAGTTATAGGTGGCTGTGAGCCAACATACAGGGGCTGAAAACAAAACCTAGGTCCCCTGCAAGAGAAGCAAGTGCTTTTAACTGCTGAGCCCTCTGTCCATTCTCCCACTATATTGCTTTTCTGAGTCAAGATCCCTCACTGACACCCTAGAGCTCACCATTTTTGTTAAACTGACTGGCCAGTAAGCTCTCTGAATCTTCCTGATTCCATTCCCAAGTACTGGGGTTATAAACCTGTATGGTCTATAGCTTTAAGTGGGTATTGGCAATTCAAACTAAGGTTCTCATGTTAGCTTAGCAAGAATTTTACACACTAAGCTAACTTCCTAGCTATAGCATATTGGGTCTCCTTAGCCTATGCCAACCTCAAACTCACTGTGTAGCTGGGGAAGGCCTTGAATTTCTGATCTTCCTGCTTCCCTCTTCCACATTTACTACCACACCCAGTTTTATGCAGTTCTTAGGATTAGATTCAAGGCACACACTAGGTAAGCACATTACTGACTGAATCCCACACTTAGCCCGGCATATTGATTTAATAGGGCAAAGGTATCTGTAGTAATAGAGACATTGCATAGTTGCACATCCTTCAGTCTTGATCACACTGTATTTTGAATCAGGGTTTCTGACTGCAACAAGAGCTCATTGATGGGCAAGGTTAAGTTGTGTATCAAGTGTTTGGAACCTGCCTGCCTCTGTAATTCCAGCTTTTGAGAAGCAAAACATAACTTTTTTCCCTCTCTTGCCTCCAGGATCCTGACCTGTTTGAGCTCCTGTCTTGACTTCCCTCAATAATAAAAAGCAATGTGGAAGTATAAGTTAAATAAACTCTTTTCTCCCCAACTTGCTTTGTGGTCGTTGTGCTTCGTCACAGTAACAGAAATCCTAAAATAGCATAACCTGTTGGCCAAATTAGCTATGAGAAAAGGACCACATCTCAACCCAAGGGGACAACTGCTTGATCATGGGAAAAGAACGTTGTTTCTATGCCAGTCTACCAAAGATTGTATGAAATGCAGCAAAAAGACTAAAAGAACCAACATCTGATTTAAAGGAGATGGTATTGGGGAATGGCTCCATAGAAGGGTATGTGGGACTGGTTTTCTTGGTTAATATACCTGGGTCTGCTCTCTGGTATAGCTCTCCTTTCTTAAAACCTTAGCTTGCTTACTCTTCTGGAATGATGGGTATCTCCCAGAATACAGGTCATTAAGCTCCAGATGAGCAAACATATAACGTAAAGCCTGGCATTCATGTGCACGCTGGGGTTCTTGTGCTTGAGTTCAGTCACTTAACTAAGCAAGCTCTCTCATCACCATTGTGAAAATTTGTGCTCTTTGAAAGAACACTTCAAAAAATAAAAAAAATAAAAAGAAAGAACACCTCATGCTGTAGTCTAGGAATGCTTGAAATTCAGTATGTAAGTCCAACTTGGGCAATCTTATCTCAAACTCCCAAGATCCAGAAATCATAGCTGTGCCATCATACCAGGTTTCCACTTTTTTAGAGACACCATATTCGTCTTGTCATTTGTTTTCATTAATAAGACAAATACCTAACAATGATGGCTTCTTGGTCTCTCGTGCAGTGTTGACTTCATTCTGTGACTCAGTTTACCCATCAGTGCAACAGAAAGATTAAGGAGAAGGTTAAGATTGTTTTGTGACCACTGGATGTGGTGATGCATGCTTTTAATCCCAGCACTCGGAAGGCAGAGACAGGTGGATTTCTGAGACTAGCTTATTCTATGAAGTGACTTCCCAGATAGCCAGGGCTATACAGAGAAATCCTGTATTGAAACATTACAAAGATATTATTGGGTGAGCAAATGCAATGATTGCCAGTGACTGATGTCAACAGCGAACTGTTCAGTATCATTGGGTATCTCACCTCCACCAAACCACATGTAGGAAACCCTTTATGAAATAGGAAATAGGACCACACCTTAGTGTTTGAAGGGGGCAAATGCGAAGTTTCAAGTCTTCACAGAATGTCTTTATTGCATCAGTTCCCAAGAAATTCTGAGCCAGGTCTAGAGTGTTCAGGCTTTTGTTGTTTCTGAGAGTCTCAGAGAAGTCTTTGCAGTTGCCTGGAATGATGGAGCATCCACACAGCCTTGCAGATAAAACAAAACACAAAACTTAACTCCTTGCATTTTATCCAGCATACTTCAACAGTCACCTTTCAGGAAAGTTGTGCTTGCTGGTACAATGGTGGCATGACAATTATGGGGTTACCAATAACTTTCTGGTTGGATTTGAGGTTGCTACAAAGGAGGCATTTCTAGTACTGTAAACGGGGTTGAAGTTCCTTAGTGTGGAACCTGCTGTTCTTTCACTACACAGTCATTTTGTCAAACTATCTAAGATATACTTATGTTTATAACTACAGATCTATGTTATTCTCAGTTTTAGTCACAAAAGCTCCTTTTTACAGTGAGTATGGTTAATAAAGGAATTTACAGCTGGCCACAATGCTGAGGATAAGTGAGGTGCTTAGTTGTAGAGGGTTATATGAATCGACCTGTCTCCATTCAAGGGTTAGAAAACATCTAAGAGGTGAATAGACTAAGAGCTGGAGCTTGGAGTGGATCAATGTGAAATGCTGTCATCTGGGCATGACAAGACTGTTGTACGCATGAACTCATACCAACTATAGCTACCTGCACAAGATCTGTATAGATCAAGCCAGTCAAAATTTCAGCATGGGTGAGGGAGAGGCTCCAGAGGCCCCACTCAGCTAATGGGAGAATCACATGGTATGTTGCTGATGTCTCCACACTCATGTGCATATGATCAGTATTCACTGGATTAAGGATATAATCTAATAATAGTAATGATAATACTAATAATTATAACAATCACAATAATAAAAGAGAACATGAATTTGGGAAGGAGAAGGGTTAGGTGGTCTCAGGAAAGACTTGGGGGTAGTCAAGGTATGGATATGATCAAAATAATGGTATACCTATACTCCTTAAGAACCTCCACCTGACGATAGATGAAGAAAATGACAGAGCCCCACATTGGAGCACTGGACTGAGCTCCCAAGGTCCTGATGAGGAGCAGAAGGAGAGAGAACATGAGAAAGAAAGTCAGGACCGTGAGGGAACCTCCAGCTGGCGACAGATGGGGAAGGTGACTGAGCCCCACATTGGAGCACTGGACTGAGCTCCCAAGGTCCTGATGAGGAGCAGAAGGAGCGAGAACATGAGGGAGAAAGTCAGGAATGAGAGGGGTGCGTTCACTCATGGAGACGGTGGGACAGAACTAATGGGAGATCACCAACTCCAGTTGGAATGGGACTGATGGATCATGCGACCAAACCCGTCTCTCTGAATGCGGCCAACAGCGGGGGCTGACTGAGAAGCAAAGGACAATGGCTCTGGGCTCTGATTCTTCTGCATGGACGGGCTCTGTGGGAGCCTTCTCAGCTTGGTCGATCACCTTCCTGGACCTGGGGGGAGTTGGGAGGACCTTGGTCTTAGCATAGAGTGGGGAACCCTGATGGCTCCTTGGCCTTGAGAGGGAGGGAGGGGAGGTATGGGTGGAGGGGAGGGGAGGGAAGGGGGAGAAGAAGGGGAGGGGGGGGGGGGGGGGGGGGGGGGGGAGGAGGGAAGGAGATGGAAATTTTTAAATATAAAAAAAATAAACCATGAGGAAAAAAAATAATGGTATACATGTATGAGAATTGAATAGAATAAAAATATTATAAATTTAAGAAGTAGCTCATTAATTCAATTAATGCTATGGTTATCATGTATGACAGACACACGGCTGTAAGCATTCAACAGTGAGCAGCAGAAGCTTCTGCCCCTGGGCAACAAAACTGTGTACTATGTAGTATGACATTTACAAGGAAGAGATTATGAAAGGAAAGAAGGGAGTCTCTGGGGGTACTAGATCAAGGACTGTGAGTAATATGAGAGACTGAAGAGAAAGAACTGTAGCGATCAGGAGTAGGAGATCTCCAGATAGGGAAATCCTGATGTTGGCTTACCAGTGCTGTGTGAAACACTATCAAGCTGAACATGCTGTGCATGTGTATGATCACACCGTTTAGAAGGCCAAGATAGTAGGTTGGAGAAATTGATGCCAGCCTGGGGTACACAGTGATATCTCGTAAAGCAAGAAGAAGTCAGGTCAGGTCAAGGTAACAGAGCTAGAGTCGAGCAAAGCAAAATATGTACATGGTGTACACAAAGCAAAGCACAGCATATCAAGGCAGTCAGCATCAGTGACCCAGAGAAGGTTGCAGAAGATGAGGTCATAGGTGGAGGCCAGCCCACAGAGGATGCTCAGGCCACAGCCAGATTTTGCTTGGATCGGGATAGAAGCCACTAAGGGTTTTGAGCAGAGGGATGAGATAAGTGATATAAAAGTGACCATAAAAGTTATTTTGTGGGACTGAAGCTGTATCTCAGTTGGTAGAATGTTTTTCCAGGCATTTGAGTAACAAGAATAGTAATTTTTTCTTTATCATGATAACCATGTTTATAGCAGACATACCTCATCCAGTTTCCTAGAATGCATGGGTGAGATGACACACAGAGGAGTTAGTGCTGACTGGTGTTGTGTAGCAATTTCCTCTGAGAAAAGACATCTTGTCTTGGCTGCATGGCTGTGGGACCACTGGCAGTGGGACCAGTATTTATCCCTACTGCTTGTACTGGCTTTTTGGAACCCATTCTCTTTGGATGGATACCTTGCTCAGCCTAGCTATAGTAGGGAGGGCCTTGGTCCTTCCTCAAGGCAATGTGCCTTACCCTCTCTGAGGAGTGGATCTGGGGTGGGGTGGGGGAAGGAACAGGAGGAGGTGAGGGAGTGGGAACTGGGATTGGTATGTAAAATGAAAAAAAGATAGTTTTTTTAAATAAAAAATTTCTAGTTCAACAAACAAACCAACAAACCAAAAACACCCTTGGAGGGAGTTTATTAACACAGGATGTTAGAAAAGAGGTGAATCAGGATGCTCTGGATGGGGGGAGGTGAATGATTTTATCATGAAGTTCCTCATCTCAGAAATAAAACTCAATAGCTTTAGGGAGCCTCTGAAACTGACAGATATGCTAGGCCTCTACCTCACTATGCATATGTAAGCAGTAAGAACTGCTGGAGACATCCCCAGACCAGCTGAGCTGCCTGGAAGAGACATTCTCAAATTTGTGCACCTACAGGTTTTCTGTGTGCTTCAGGTTGCTAGCTTTCTTGAGCCACTTCCCATGCTGGGATGGGTGTAGGCGATGTGACTGTTTTTGAGTCATTTTTGCTTCTGCAAATAACCTCTCACTTATGTTCCTGTAAGTAACTTCAACTCATTGGTTCACCAAGTTGGCCTTTGATGGTATCTTTTCTTTGGTCTGTCATTGGTTCCTTGTTTGGCTTTATTAAAAGCAAATGGGTAAAGCATTCTTCCCTACTAGTACGCCAACAGGTTATTATGAGGAATCCAGGGTGACACCGCTACCAGGCAAGCACTAACCACTGAGTTACAGTACCATCCCCAGAGAGTTGCCACCACTCTTCTGCCTGTTGGTTTGTACCACAAGTCATAGTGGCTGTTGGTTCCCTCCCTATGGTTCTGAGGATGGCCATTCAGAGTTCTCACCTGTATAAATGACAACCATGATGGAGCCTTAGATGCCTGATGCCTACCCTACCTCCTGGGGATTTATAGACTTTCCTTGGTTTCTGGGGAAGGGAGATACATTTTCTTCAGCGATGCCGCCACTAGTAAGGTGCCCACACTCCTGTAAGGAATTCGTCATTTATGTCCAAACCTGGTTAAACTCACTGGGCCACGAACACACACACACACACACACACACACACACACACACACACACACACACAGAGAGTGCATACACATGCACACATGCACACACGCACACTTCATGAAACTGGAAGGGTGTCTGGTTGTGAAGAGGAAGGGAGAGGGGGGTGACAATTAAAATTAAAACATATTAAAAATACCGATGCCTGACTACAACAATTCTGATGGTAGCCACGATCTGGAATCAGTCAGGCACAGTGTAATTCCTGCACTTGGGAGGCTGAGTTAGGAGGACAGTGAGTCCAAGGCCCTCATGCAGATATTTATCAAAATGTTCTTTATTACACCAGAGGTATACTTTGCTTTTGATTTTTGAGACAGAGCCTTACTATGTAGCCAAGTCTGACAGTGAACCCACAATCCTCCTGCCTCACCCTTCTGAGTGTTGGGATCTCAGTCTTTCACCACCACTCTCAGTTTGCATCTTTCTTGTGTACTAAGAAATACTGGTGCTGCCAGGTGGTGGTGGCGCACGCCTTTAATCCCAGCACTCGGGAGGCAGAGGCAGAGGCAGGCGGATCTCTGTGAGTTCGAGGCCAGCCTGGTCTACAGTGCGACTTCCAGGACAGGTTCCAAAGCTACAGTAAAACATTGTCTCTAAAAGCAAAAACCAACCAACCAACCAACCAATCAATCAATCAATCAATCACTCAATCAATCAAAAACAAATGCCCCCCAAAGCAAAACAAAAACCCCCAAACCCCCAAATAAAACAAAAAACCCCCAAACCCCCAAATAAAACAAAAAACCCCCAAACCAAACCAAACCAAACAAACCAAACCAAAGCAAACCAAAAAACTGGTGCCTAGACAGCACTCACTTTGGGAATTTTCTTTGATTATTCTGTGATATTGCCTGGGAACTGAGATTTTAAAAGCTACTAGCATTTCTGTTGCGAAGTAGAAGTTGAACACAGCACATACACTATATTAACTTGTGTTGTAGATACCAGATAAAACATTTTCTTTTAAGTATTTGACAAGTTATGTATGGTGGTGCACACCAATAAATCTAGCTCTTGGGAAACCGCGACTGGAAAAGTGAACATTTGAGGGCATCTCGGACTAGGTAGTAAAACCTGTTTCAAAATATTTGATAAAGTTTGTGTGCAACGTGTACAACAGGATTTGATGTCTCTTGTGCATCAAGGACCCCAAAGAATTAATTTGGTTACCACCACAATATATTAAATCTCCAAACTTGTCTTTGTAACTTCTGGAAGTTTTTTTTTTTTATCATTATTTCCGTTTCCACCTCTAGGTCTTGGAAACTACTGGCTTATTCTATGCTTCTGAGAGTCTGGCTTTTTAAGTTTTCTGGGCATTCATTGAAGACATACTAATACTAGCCTAAGTATAACAACCCAGTACCACCAACAGATCTGGTGGGTTAAAGAAAGTGTGGTAAATGCCTACAATGGAATATTACTCAGCCACAAAAAGACAAGGAATCCTGGCATCTGTGACAATGTGGGTGAATTAGGAGGACAATATGTTGAGTGACATTCAAATGACCTCCATTCTATGCAGAGTATTCTTCACATGTCTCCTACAGGTAAGAGTTGTCACCAGGAGCATTTGATTGAGGATCCTAGCTTTCCTGGGATTTATAGGACAGAATCATGGTTACTCCACTGACCTCATGGCAGGCACAGGTTAGCTCATGCCTAACTCCTGTCTTTTCAAGCCCTGAGTATTGGACAGCACTGGGTGCTTCTGCTTGACTTGATGCATCTCGTCCTTAAGATTCTTCAGAGGAGACCTTTGTATGCTCTATGTATGTGTGTAAATGTCTATGTGCATGCACATATGTGTGGATGTTGGGAGTTGACACTGCAACTTCCTCCGTCACCCTCCACCTCATTTTCGGATAGGGTCTTCTCTATGAATCTAGGGCTGGTGATTTGGCTATAATGACTGCTTGTTGAGTCCCAGAGATCATCCAAACCCTGCCTTACCAGTACTGACATTAAAGAGGTGCACCATCTCACCTGGCTTTTTTATGTTGATGCTGGGAATCTGAACTCTGGTCTTGTGATTGCACAGTGAGCACTCGTACTCACTAGTTAACTTTTTAAAAAAAACTTTCTACACATGCTTGTGTGCACAAGGAGGCTAGAAGATTCCCTGGAGATGGAGTTACAGGTGGTTTGGAGCTACTAGATATGGGCTTGGGAAAAACTTAAGTTCTCTGCAAGAGCAGCAAGTGATCTTAACTGCTGACCTATTATTCTTCCATTCTTTTGCTAGGTGATTAAAAAATACTCAAGTTGGGCTGGAGCAAGATCTGTGGGTTAAGGCACTTGCTGCCAAGCCTGATGTCCTGGGTTCGAACTCCAGATCCCATATGGTGGGAAGAAAGAACCAACCTCCCTCATGTTGTCCTATTGAGCATTATGCACCAACCATAAATACATATACTAAAAAGTGTGATACAATACTCAACTTGACTCAAGTCCTCTCTGTATGGCTCCTGAAGGCATCTGGTGCACTTGACAGCTCCTTTGAGGTACAGATTACAGTTCAACAAGGCATAACTCACCACAGACTTTTCAAATTACTTTGGGGTTCCTTTAAGGCACTGCATAGAAGCCTTGCACCCTCACTTCCAATATGATTTAGTCCTAGATCCAGGTGCTCCAGATGCAGTGCTTCTCTGAGCATCTTTGATAGATGGTGGCAGCCTTCGCTGGTGATGCCACAGGACCACAGGCTGGAAAACCACAGGGTGAACCCATTAGTCCATTCTGGGATGATGTACTCAAACCACAGCCTTTTTTTATAAACCTCAACCATGGGTTTCAGTCAAGCTTAGAGATGTTGGAATAAATGAGAATGTTAGAATGAAATCACAGAGTACACTTCCAGATGGGTTTTCAAAAAAAAGCCCTTAATGTTATTTACTGCCTTAATTCTCTTCTGTTCCACTTTCCCATCCCACCCCCATTTAAAGCCCCCTTCTACAGAGAAATTGGAGAAGACTGAATGTGATTAAAATATATTGTATACACATATGAAATTCTCAAAAAAATAAGGAAATAAAATTAACTGGTATGAGAGGTAACCTCATTCCTGCTATTGCCAACCTAGGCAACTACCTATGGCTAGAAGAGGGCAAATACTCTGGAAGAGCATCTATAACACATCTCTTTTTAAATGGATACATAGTTTCAACTGTCTTTTAAATGCTCGTGCTCATAGATAAATGCAGCTCTCATTCATCAACAAAGAAACCACTGTATTTGTAGTACTTTATGGATGGGGATATAGATCTGCGATAAAGTTCCTAGCAGGGTGCCTCTGCCCAGTAGGTGCTTAGTAAGTGTTGCTAATCATCATTATTTCATGACTATGCTTGGTTATCTTGGAGGGTAGTGACTTTTCTGTGATGTGGTTTTTTTGTTTTGTTTTGTTTATCAGACAGGGTCCCTCTCTGTGGCCTAGACTTAGGCTGTGATTTGCTGCGGGAGCTCCTTCAGCCAACATGCTTACACCTGAGTTCAGGGAAGATGGTAGAGTCGTCAGTAAATATTGAAAGAACCAGAAGATCAGGAAGTTTACGATGAGATTGTCTCTCCTAGTAATGTCAGAAGCTAGACCCATAAAGTCTCACCACCATGACTACCCAAACATGAGCTGAATAAGGATGACATTAATAGACAGGCAAAACTGGACAGGGAAAAGCCTATGAGGTCTCAGCCCTACACAAAAACAATAGGCAACTTAAAGCTGGTAGCAGTAGAAAGGGTCTATCCCTAGGGACCACCAATGGTTGTCCAGTGCCCAATGGTCAGCCCTGAAAATACACCTAACAGTAACATTGTATGGTTTTAATAGTTTATATTTAGGAATAATATATATATGTATGTACATATATGCATATAGTAATAATTAGTAAAAAGAGGCCATGAATTCTAAGGAGAGTGGGGAGGGATATATGGGAAGGTTTGGAGGAAAAAAAGGGAAGAGAAAAGTGTTGCAATTTTATTATTATCTCAAAAATAAAAAAAATCTTATAAAAAGGAAAATGGATTCTATAGATTCCAGGATGAACACCAAGGGTCACATTGAACTTGTGGACAAGATGATTCTGCCTCTATCCAACCATGTGTACTTTATGTTACATAGTGATAAGAACAGATTTGAATAGGAAATCAAGCTGGCTTGGTGGCACATAACTTGGGAGTCTAAGGCAGGAGGATTGTTTTGAGTGAGATCCTGTCTCATAAAAATACTTAAACAATGTAAGAGCTGGAAGATGTGGAGGAGTGATGTGAAACAGTGTCTTCTGGACATGCTATGACTGCATCACACAGGAACCCACAGGATCCATGGTTACTTGCAGAAGACCAAGTCAGGCAGGAATCCTGTATATATGGTGGAAGTTCCTGAGACCCTACCCCTAGCTAGAAGCTATTAGTAGTTGATGGCTGGTAGGGGAGGGAGAGCCACTCTTTTGTGGAAGATGCCTACTTATAAGGTTGTCAATGCCCTAAGTGGATGATCCCACCCTTGAATGCATGTCATTGATACTAATTGGACTCAGTGGGTCATACTTTACAAAAAATTAGCAAAGGAACAAAAAGAAAAATCTAGGCATGGTGGCACATCCTTAAAATCCAGGTTCTTGGTAGGTGGAGGATCAGGAGTTCAAAGTCATCTTCTGGTACACAGTGGATTCAGGGCCAGCACGGGATACTCAAGACATTGTCTTAAACAAAAACAACATGGAAGACATATCCATAAATCATATCTCCCTCTCAATTCACTACAGAATATTAACATCAAATACTCATATTCTACAATGGTGAGAACAATAAAGTCAGGGCTTTACTCATGCTGTATATATCTGCTAGCATTAGGATGCAGGCCCAGCCAATGAAATTTCTTATATCACTCTGACTTGGAAGATCATTAGCATATTTCTGCTAGCTAGAATAATCATGACTTTCTTTCATATGTATCATACTTAAGTACACATACAAACCCTCAAACATCTGCAGGCAAAGATGACTTACACTAGAGTTTGTAGTTTACACTCAGGGTGGCTTAAGCTTTCACACAGGGTCTTCACTCCACCATTTCCAAGATTGTTCTTGGCCAGGCTGAGGTGTGTCAGAGTCTGGCTGACCATCAAAATGGAAGCGATGTCCCTGCAGCAGTTTCCAGTGAGGTGACAGTTCTCCAACCTGTGGATGAATCACACACCTGGACCACACAGGAGCGCCTCTACCAACTATCCCTCTAGGAAGGGGAGAGGCTCACAGGCCCCAACCTTTATCTCTCAAGTGTGGCTCTAGATAGACTTTAGGAGAAGGAGATTGATATCCTTATTTGTGTCTCTTCTGCTGAGCCCACCAGACTCCAACACATAGCTTCAAACCTAATCTCACAGATAGCCTGGTTAATCTTAGTGAGTCATAAACCAAAATGAATAGGTATAAATGAGAAAGATTTGTCAGGAGGATAGATTGGAAGATTAGGTTGAATGTCATTATGCATAGTACACATGTCTTTTTGGAATTGTAAAAAAAAAAAAAAACACCCACCTAAAACAAAAATCTGAAGCCAAAACAAACAAAAAACAAAAAGTCATATAGCTATTAAAAGAGGAGAGGCCATTTCCAGCTGTCTCCAAAAGGTAAAATCCTCACGTTCCATCACACAGCTGTGATCATGTGAGGAATTTAGGATGAGGAAAACATATGACCAAGCCAGCCAAAATCCCAGCATGGATGAGGGAGGGGCTCATGTTTCTACCCTACAGCTGAGGAGCTATTGGCAGTTGATAGATACTGGGGGGAAGAGGGGTTTAATTTTCTTCAGGGACAAGGTTTCTGCTCCAGAAGATTGTCCCACTCCCATGTACAATAAATAAACTCAGTTGGTTTAAGTAAAGAGCTTGTGAAATTGGGAGGGAATGGTGACAGGGCTAAAGGGAATTCAGAGGAGAGAAAATAGGGGATGTATTTTATCAAATGACATATATATGATATATATCATACATATATATGCATGTATAAAATTCTCAGTAAAAAAGAATGAGAAGAGCAAAATGCATGATGCAAAGTCAAAAACTCAGAAGCAGATTTCTGCATCCAAAGTAAACTCAAATGGATTGCCTGCCAAGTGTGGTGTCAACCATGTCTCTCCTCTCTACAGCTCAGACTTCAGAGGTGCTCTACAGGAAGAGAGGATATACTTACGACACCCTCTGCAGTTTTCTTTTTGGTTGCTTCCAAGTCTTACACAGCAGCTTGGCACCCTTGTCCCAGAGTTCGTTGTTTGTGAGGTCCAGACATGTCAGGGACCCATTGACTTTCAGGGCCTGGAAAAAGTCATTCCATTTCTGAAGAGCATCAGGACAAGAACTCACACTGTGGGAGAAACAAGAACCAGTATCTTCTGAATGGTCCAGAGAATGACACATGAGAGCTGTTCTTCCAGTTGTGAGTTCATTAAGTGCATAGTGAGTCATAGTAAAAGGATAAATTGCAAGAGACAGCAGAACGTCAGAGCAGGCTGTAAAAAGCTAAGAGAAATTGACTGGGACTAGTTGAGGTGGCCATATTATTTCTGAATACGCTTGTTCTCCTTGGTTGAGCTTTCCATGGAAAAACTTTTGAGTTTTCTTTCCCATTGTAGGAATGAGTGCTTTACTTCCTATTGTTCAAATGTATATACTCTTGGGAAGTTTTGTGGTCTCCCTCTCTTGGTTGAGTATGAAAATAAGGTCTAGTGACCTAGGTTCACCAAGTTTCATTCTTTTTCACATAATTTTTGACCCCATATGCCTTTAATACAGCACTCAGGATGCAAAGGCAGGCTGATTTCAGTGTGTTCCAGGCCAGGTAGAACTACACAGTGTAATTCTGTCTCAAATTATTTTTATTTTTTTAATATTTTGTTTGCATATATAATGTATCTTATTCACATCCTCTTCTACTAATCCTTACTCCTGTCAAGTCAACAAATTTCTTTTCCAAATTCATGTTCTCTTTTAGGCCCGCTCTTAGCTGAAGAGATTGGAAGTTGATGGCAGTTAGGGGAGGGAGAGTCACATTTTCTTTGGTGCTGTGGACACTGGTAGGTTGTCAGTGAATGACCACCCGCCCATGTGCAGAGGTGTAGTGCTAATTGCACTGCCATGAATTTATGAATATAGGATTACTAATTTATGAATATAGGCTCACTTAGCACCTACACCTTATCTAGGTAACTAAATTAAATCAAGGTATTGGCATTTTATGTGGAATTCCAACTGCTTTAAAAAATTACATACATTGAACTTACATAGAATTTCATTTAATTTTGGGCATTAGCTTATTCACTTAAAATGAAAATGGATTTCCAGATATTCAAGTCATACTTTCCTCCCAGATAATTTTCTCAGGAAAAGAAAAAAAGGGTCATTTGCCACGAATGGTATTGACAGCAGTAACAACTTGTCTCATGACTTGTTTGACCTCTTCTCCAAGTCCTTATGGGATGCATGTTAACCCCTTTTTTATTGACAAGAAGACCAAGTCAAATGGGTGAACATCATATACCAGGGAAAGCAGAGGCACAGTGTGTGGTCTTATAGTGTGTTCCTGCTGCTTGGTTCAAATGTGGTCTTGCTAGGATCCATGGATCATAGGATGGGGGTGGTAGTATTACCAGTAGAGAACATCTCAATCAAGGGTGATGTTTGGGAAGGGTTTAAGTGATACTCTGAAGAAGGCTTTCTTTGCTGGGAAGAAAAATGGGGTCTTCAAGCTTACGTTCTGAATTATAACCCAAGAAGAATATAACTACAACCACAAACACATGATCTGGAAGGGTTGTTACTCAGATTCTAGGGGTTTCTTGGTCACAGGGTTATTAAATGTGTACACATATGTGAATATATACATATCTAACACATACACACATTTATACATATACATATATATGCACATAAATATACACACGCATATATACGTATATGCATGCACACACATATACACACACACATATATGTATAGTTTAAGATGTTCAGAGGTCAGGGAAGATGAAGACTGAATTCTTTGTTCACCTCTGGTCTATGTTCCCTGAGCAGTGATATTTTATTTGAAGAATAAGCAGCCTTTCCTTCCAACTTAGATTAGCTGTACAGGAAGAACCGATAGAGTTTTAGGGATGAAGAGATATACCTGAGATACTTCAGGTTGCACAATGAATTTTTCACAACTACACCCAGCGGGGGAAGCACGGTGCTCATGTCATCACCTTTCAGGGTCAGATGTGAGAGCGTTATATAGCCAGTAAAAATGAAGCACAATTGCTTGTATACATCAGCTGGGGAAATATTTTTGAGGCTGAGGAAAAGAATACAGAGAGGAAATCTTGAGTGCCAATGAGATGGCTCAGTAAATAAAGACACCTGCCACCAAACCTGTCAACCTCAATTTGATCCCTGGGACAAAAACAGTAAAAGGAAAGAACCAATTCTGGAAAATTGTCCCCTGGCCTCCATTCACACAAATATAAACACCACATGCCTCTCCACTCAATAAATGTAATGCAAATTTCTAAAAAGATGATATTTTGACTTTTTATACCTCTCCTATACATAAACAGAAACAAAGGAATGCACTATGTTTAAACTTTAGCTTCCTCCTATATTAAACCATTCTATTCTTCAAGGCATTGTTGACAAAAATTGTATTTAAGCCATAAAAATTGTTTTGTTATATGTATGCTTTGTGAGATAATTGACCCAATCTAGCCAAATAACATATTCATCAACTCACACAGCTACCTCTTTTTGACTTCATGACTACAATCCTACACAAGAGAAATGATCTAGAAACACATTGCTTTTGGGCAAGATGCTCATTTTCTTTTCTTTTGTGTATGTGTAACCATTAGTCTCTCTGCAAGATAGATATTAAAAGATTTATTGTTAATTATGTGATTATATGTATATGTGTCTGTATGTGCATGTGTGTGGGTATATGCATGTGAGTGCAGTTGCCCTAAGAGTCCAGAAGGGGGCATCAGACCCTTGGAGATAATGTTACCAAAATGGATGGAACTTAAGATCACATTGTGTGAAATAAGCCATTTTCTGTTTTGTGTGAGAGAACATGGAAGACCTATGCTCTCCTGCCAAGTGTGGTGGCATTGGTCTGTAATGGAGGCAGGTGGATAATCAGAAGTCTGAAGCCAACTTAGTCTATAGAGGAGTCATGGGAAAGCCATGGCCACACAGTGAGACCCTGTCTCTAACTACCCCCTCCAATTCACCCCAACTCTTCTCAGCAAGGATGGACTATTTATCATGATATTGCTACTATAGTGACATTAGAGTAGATGCTACTTTCTAGACCTCATTCATCTCAACTAAAGCTTTCTTCCCATTGACCAACAATTCTCTTTAGAAACTATCTGAAATCCTGGTTTCTTAAGTCATTTTCAACACCTACAAAAAGAGAGTAAGTCACAAGTTATCTTCCACACAAAAGCCATCTCTTTTTTTTTCTGGATGGAGATGAATCAAAGAGGCAACGTCGATTCTCTTCGAAGTTACCAGAGGGCACCTTTACACAAGCACTGTGTCTTATGGAAGGCTGTGAGGTGCTCTACTGTATTTAAAATAAGACTGCACATCAAATGCAATCCTTATTGGGTGAGGGCTTTTATTCTGATACACCAAGAAAGAAGAAGAAATGTCAGAGAGATGGCTCAGTGGTTACGAAATTTGTTACTTTTGCAGAGGGTCCAGGCTTGGTTCCTAGTACCCACAGGGTGACTCGGTACTGTCTGTCACTCTAGTTTCAGGGGATCTGACATCTTCTGATCTCCAATTGGCACCAGGCATGCACATTGTGTATGTACATACGTGCATGGAAAAACTGTATGAACACAGAAAAGATTTCTGAAACCCTTGTGACTCACATCTTTCTAGATTTAAGCCTTCTAGCCATATAATCCACAGATGAACATCAAGGAAGACCGAAAGTTTTCCACACTCTGCACTCATGCATTTACGTTACATATTTACCTTTCTCCTGCTGTTATTTTTACCTGACACCTTTCATTCCAATATCATTCATTTGCATACATTTTCGGTCATGGATGTGCACACCTTGCCCAGTTGACTTTCCATGCTCAAGCCTTAGGCACACTGCTCTCTAGCTCTCTACACCAGTGGTTTCCAGCCTGTTATGGTGCTACATTCCCTGGGGCACTAGATGATACTTGCAGACATTAAGGTATCTCATAACCGAAGGAAGGAAATGCAGTTGATATCTGGCATGTGGAGGTCAGAGGCACCGCACACTATTCTACAATGCACAGGCCAACATTTTTTCCTTCAACAAAAAACCCAAATAGCTCAAGTGCCCAAAGAGGTTGGAGACTCTGTTCTATTTAAAGACCAATGGTTGCCACAGTAGGACTCAGGCTGTCTAGGAATCTTGATTATTTTTATTATGGTATTTGTGGACATCAGAAATGTATCCTGCATTATACTGAAGTTACTGTAGGATTCTTTTCAAGGTAAAATTAAGGTTAGAGTCACCTAAATTCCCTGTATCTTGGTACCTGGTTGGAGTCTAGGATAGAAGTCTGAGGATTTCTTCTATTATTAAAATGTAAGTGCTTTGGTTTAATGCTAGGGAGACCTTCTCCGGAGATCAGGTCCTACTTACACCACTTTCTGGAGATGACGGGGAGCAGAGGACAGTTTGTTATAAAGGATCTTCAGTGAGGAACTGCTGAAGTAGCTATTGCTGATGTCCAGAAAGACCAGTTTCTCATTTGAATGAAACATGTCACAAAGGTCTGTCCAGAAAGTTAACAGGTGTTGGTTGTCCTGAGACCTACAAAAATAAGAGAGGCTGATTTTAATTTTAACATGTATCCATGTATGCTCACATGCCTCTATAAATCCTCAGGCACTTTCTACCTTTTGCCTGAGGCAGAATTTTTCATGGGTTTGGCTTTTTACTGAGTAGACCATGTCAGCAGGACGCAAACTTCCAGGAATCCACGTGGCTCCACTTTACCATCGCTGAGATTACAGGTATGCATTACCTTGGCTTTTGTGTAGGCTCTGAGATCTGAGACTCAGGTCTTTCCTTTTGCCTCTATTTAAGTGATTTAAGGATTGAGCTCTAAGGACTGAGCCATCTTCACAATTTCTACAAATGGTTTTGAAACTCGTCTTTCATATCAGCCTCCAAAGGGATGGCTGTCATGGCATTTTTCTATTCTTCATTCTTACCAGTCTACTCTACTCACCTGCCTGTTTCTTTTTGGTTCCCTTTGCTTCTAAATAGTTCCTTTATGTTTTCATGCAACATATATGACCTGCATTTCTTCTGATGAGATATCTGCCCATCTCATAGTATGTGGTCTACTTTGCTTCTCTGCTGCTGTGATTAAACACCATGACCCATAGCAATTTGTGGAATGAAGTGTTTACCTGCCTTTTTCTTCCTTATCACAGGATCCCAAGGTAGGAGCAGGCCACAGAAGAACACTGCTTACTGTCTTGCGTAATCTGCTTTCTAATACCACCCAAGACCACCAGCTCAGTTATGAAACCACCCACAGTGGGCTGCGCCCTCCTACATCAATATCAACCAAAATAAAATGTCCCACAGACTTGCTTATAAAGCCAGTCTGATGGAGGCATTCCCTTAATTTTATGTTCTCTTTCCTCAGGTGACTATAATTTGTGTTCACTTGGCATAAAATAGTAGTCTTTGGTACTTCTATCACCTATGTGTATATACACACATAAAAATGAAAATCTAGAATTAGTTTATTAGAGAGAACACAGTATTTGTCTGAATCTGGATTCTTGGCTGGTAATTTCCAATTCCATTCATTTGCCTGCAGCTCTTATGATTTAATTTTTCTTTACAGAACAATACAATATAGTCATTTGCAGTAACACAGGGAACTAGAAGACATTATGTAAAGTGAAGTAAGATGAACCAGAAGGACAAATATTGAATGTTTTATCATATATAGCAATTAAAAAAGACAACTTTAGTATTGAAATAGTGCTTGATGCTGAAAAAGGTATAAGGTGAAGGCAGTTAAGGCAAAATGTATGGATTTGAAGATTTATGATTCATGTGTATGAATGTTCTGCTTACATTTATGTCTATGCACTATGTACATGCCTAGCACCCATGGAGGCCCAAAGAGGACACCAGATCCCCTGGAACTGGAGTTATAAACAGTTGTAAGCACCATGAAGGTGTTAGGGATTGAACCCAGCTCCTCTGGAAGACCAGCTAAGTGCTCTTAACTGCAGAACAATCTCTCCAGGCCCTCAATATACCTTTCATTTCCACTTCCATGATGGCTAATGATGTTGCATACTTAGGAAAACCACAAAGGACCTATGAGTGGAGAAAACAAGAAAGCCTTTAAGAGAGAGGATAAGAGAGTACATGTAATAGGAGGACAGGCAAGATGAGTCACTGGGAAAGACAGTTTGCTGCCAAGCCTGATGATACTCATGGCTCAAGTAGAGAACTTGTCTCCTTTGAGAAGAGGCTGTCCTTTGACTTCTGCACAAAAATACATAGTAACTTTAATAAAAAACACATGTGCTATAAAAGTGGAAGTGGGGATACCCAGGAGGAAAAGGGCTTAAACACAGAGAGTGGATAGGGAGTTGAAAGGATCCAGGCAGGAGAATCAAGTAAAATTCTGTATGAATATGCCATAAAGAAAGTAATATGAGAATTGCTCACCAAAAGAGAGGCGACTATAGGTTTTAAGATGATTTCCTTTTAGCCTAGCATCCTTAATCATGCAATTATTTTCACTTTTATTATTAAGTAGGGAGAAGTACAGTAGCTAAAAAAATGTCCTACCCTGAGCTACAGAGGATGAGCGATTTCAACCTCTTACTGTCAAACATGGGGTGAGATGGAGGATACAAACATCATTAAAGAAGCCTGAAAGAAAAATAGGTTTTTACCTTTGATCATGAGCTATGGATCTCAATGCAGCATCATTCTCTGGGAAGATCCCCTTTGCTACTTGTAGGGATACTGTTTGCAAATTTTGAGAATTCTTGAGGCAAAAAGAAGCATGTATAAGGTCTGTGTTGGTTTTCAAAGGCAAGGAGATTTCCTCAAAAAGGGCCATGGCTTCCTTCACAAGCCCCTTCTCCTGAGATTCATAGAGACAGGACACAATTTCTTGTAGATCCATCAGTAATAGGAAGGGTTTATTTTCCCCTGACTCACACTCCAGGAATTTCTTCTTGGCTGCAATTGATATTTGGCAGTCAAAAACTGCCACCAACTCTTTAATTCGAGTCTCATTCAAGAGGCCAAATGCAAATAGTAGCACTCCCGACAGGTTGGGATTCTTTAACCTTGCTTCCCTAGAAAGCATATTCTGCATACTATATTTAGAGACACCCTTGCCTTCCTGCTCAAGTTCCTGAATAAATTTTATGGCAGCCATGAGCTGCTGGATACTGAGGTGGAAGAAGGAGAAGCAGTCATTGAAGCGGTCCATATCCAGGACATTCCTGCACACAAAAGGGTGCAATTCGTTCAGGTTCAGTTGTAATTTCAAGATGTCTTCTTCACAGAGTATGGGCAGTTGTTCCAACAGACTATCAGCAGCCAGGGTACATAATTTCTTGAAGATGGTTTCGATACCCTTTTTGAAACGGCTTTCATAGGTTTCTGGGGAGAAGATCCCACAGAGGAATTTCAGGAACATAGAGGTACGGGTCTGGCATATCAGAGTAAGGTCTTCCCTCTTCTTCATCCCTTGATGCAGACAGATGCAGAATACCACACAAGCAGCAGGAAGTGAGGCCATGTGGAAGAGATCAGGATTGTACCTCACTGCATTGAAAGCTCTCAGAGCCTTTTCCTCACCGTCTTCCTCAGCATGGCCCTCCTCCTCCTCGCCCTCTTCCTCCTCGCCCTCTTCCTCCTCGCCTTCTTCCTCCTCACCCAACTCATCATCGTCAGCCTCCGCATGATCCTCCTCATCTTTAAAGAACCTTCTAAAATATTCTTGTTTATTCTGATCCGAGAAGCCCTGAATTTCTATAAGGACAGGCTCATCTATAAAGAGGTGGATTTGCCGCAAAGCCTGTGTTCGTGTGGTCACCAGCAGTGTGGCATGGGGTGCCAACTTTCTCTTCAGCAAACTGCCCAGCAGGACAGCTGCAGGCTTCTGTATGTTCCAGTCACCACAGATGTCACTGATCAGAGCTCCTGTTGGTACTTTTAGCTCATCAAAACCATCCACCACAAACAAGAATTGTTCCGCCAGGGCTAGGGACTTCATCACAAAATGCCTCCATGGGGTATTTTCCATGGAGAGGAGGTGTATAAAAGTGCAAGAATTAATATCATTAATGTTCCTGCAGCTGATGTAGAAGGCACATGGGAACATCTGGGCCTGCTTGCTTTCTGACCATTGCAACATTAGCCTCTTTGCCATGGTGGTTTTGCCAGAGCCTGGAGGGCCATGCAACACTATCGCATGAGCAAAGGGCATTTCTGCCTTCGGATTGCACAATGTCATGAGTGTTCTGTAGCTCTCGGTCTCTACATACATGCTTTCCTTGCACTTAGGCCAGAAGTTATACTTCCATTCTTTTCTGAGCACATTCTTCCATTCCTTTTTCATCCTGTGCTCTTTACCATCAATGAAAGAGAGCAGGGGATAAACAGAAAATAATTGGTTATTGTGAAAAATTACCTTGTATAAAGTAGGAAAGGAGAATGAGGAACACAGCTCTTAAAGACCAACTTCAAGTTTATTGAATCACAGCAAGATGTGATTCAGAAATCATTTTCTTATGCAAATGTACTTTAAAAAGAGTCCAATCTGAAATCATGCACATATGAGTGCAGTGCATATAGAAGCTAGAAGAGGGCATTGGATCCCATGGAGCTGAAGTTACAGGTGGCTGAGAGTGACCTGATATGGGTTCTGGGACCACTCAAATCTTTTGCAAGAAGAGTATATATATCTTACTGTTGAGACATCTCTCCAGCCTCTATTTATTTTAGTCTGAGGAAATAAGCAAAGGAAATTGCTTTGATGGGAAAGAGATCTCTTTGTTTAGAATAATTCAATTCCCTTTTCACCTTTTAAAATTCTCATCCAGGGGCTGGGGAGATGGTTAGTTGATAGTGTCTGCCACACTAGCATGAGTACCTGAGTTCAGGTCTCTAGGCCTCATGCAAAAAAGACTGGTGTGTACCTGTCTCATGGTGTGTACTATGAAGGTGGGATGGGTGGGGACAAGCATGTCCCTTTGGGCTTGATGGTCAGACAGCCTAGCCAATCAGAGTTCTAGATCCAGTGGGAGACCTTATCTTAAAAGATAAGGTAGAAAATGCTAGAGAAGATGCCTAATGTCAATTTCTGGCTTCCACATGTGCACATGTGAACTCATATGTGCACGTTCATGCACATACCATACCTCAAATTCTCATTCATGTATGTATCCACATAAGTACATGGAGAATATTCCTCTATACTCTTATCTTGCTAATCCTCTTTGTTGCTCAAGACAATTTCTTTTCTATTTTTTATCATACCTCATGTTTCTCCTTCCAAGCCCATCTTTGTTTTTCTCAGGTTTATGATATCTTCCCCCATTATTTCTATAATTGCAAATTCAGCCCAAGTTGTAAGCTTGGATATATAATGGTTAGTTCATAGGGAGGAACAAGAGTACACAGCTCTCCTATCGAGTCAGATGCCTCTGCTCTGGGGGAGAATTGTTGTAAGAAACATTTGTTATTTTCAAATTCAGTGCAATCTGAGTGTGGTGTTGCATGGTCATAGTTTCATCACTTGGGAGGCTGAGGTAGAAAGACAAGTCTAACCTCAACTGATACCAAATTCTAAGACACATGGGGCTACACAGAGTTTTAAAATGCCATAGAAAATCTCAATGCATATGATTAAATGAAAATTCTAGTGTTAGAAGTGTGTTCTTACTCACAAGGTATTGGCTGGTGAGACTCCTGAGCCTTTCAAATCAGCACCAAGATTTTGCTACCACTCTTGGCTTCTAACCAGAGCTAGATATAAGAAACACACACTTTTGTGGTAAGACAGAAATCAAATGGACACTGATCTGGATGCTCACTCCCTACTTGGAGCTTTCATAGTGTTGGAGAGTGCTATGATGTAAGGGCTAGGGTACAGTCACCACCTGTAAGTGGTCTTACCCACCTGTGCAACCTGACTGCTACAATAAAGCTCTTCCAGGGCAGTGGCACTGGTGCAGTAATGGCATGCCTGTTAGGGGAGCACACCAAAGACTTTCTGGATGTAATTTAAAATATTTTAAAATTATTGAAAATTATATATATACATACATACAAATATACACATATTTTATTTTAGCGCAGGCTCCATACCTATGAATAATTAACTGGATAGTACAAAATTGACTCCTTGGATTAAAAATAAAAATGAAGTTGGGGAGGTGTGGGGGGTGGATCTTGGAACAGTTGGGAAGGAGGGTGAATATGATTGAATATGTTATATGAAATTCCCCAAGTATTAATGAAATTATTATTAAAACAGTAAAAAAAAATTACAAAACTCTGAAGTTAGAGGAGAAAACAGCAACAGCTCAAGGTATGGATTTAGATAAGCACTTTCTAGGAAGGGCTTCAGTGGTCAGAAAGTAAAGCCAGTACTGACAAATGGGGATTCATGAATTCAAAAGTTTCTGTAATCAAGGAAACCAATGAATGATGAGTCTACAGAATAGGAGGAGAATATTGGTTAGATACACACCTAACAGAGTATTACTGTTAATATGTAAATAGAAGTTTATTCAGTGCCACATTCTAACCTCCCTACCCAGCCAGACCTCCCATCTCCTTCTCTCGGGTCTAGCCAGGGTAAGTCTCCCTGACCTCCCTATCTACATGCCTTCTCTCCTTTACCTACCAAATCTAGCCTGGGTCCCACATTCAATGTCCCAGCTCAGTTTTGTGTGCCCTGTCTTCACTGAAACAAACCTCTAAGTCTCCCTCGAGACTTCCACCAAGACTTGTTCTACCACCACCCACAGGTCTCTTCTGTGACTCACCCAATCTTTCTATCCAGCCATACTTCTACCTCCTTCTCCAAAATCAACCCTAGTGGGATTCTGTGACCTTCCCCATATATATCTTTTCCCCAACCCACCATATCTAGCCTGGTTCCCACATCCAGTGCCCAAATTTTTGTCAGAATCCCCCTAACTATACATCAATGTACATGCTGTTCCCCATGCCATATCCAACCTCTCCACCCAGCATGATCTACCTCACAGTCCAGCCTTGGACACATTGTATACCATCCCAGCTCCCTCTGTATACCTAACTTCATTCCACTCATGCCATTTCCAACCTCTAGGCCCAGCCTGTCCATGCATCCTCTTCTGACAAAACAAGGTGGCATGACCATATCTTATCACAAAATACAAGTCATGTGAAAGACCAAGGCAGTATCTCCTTTCTAATATCCACTACTCTTGTAGAAATGTTTGGCAATGAGAGTTACCTAAATGCAGAAAGAATTAAAAAGAACAATCTTGATCTTCAAAGAATTAAAGAACACACAAAGAAACTGCTCAATGAAATTAAGAAACAATAACTTGAGAACAAATACCTGAGTGATACCCAACCCCTGACCTGGTGCAAAAATAAATACAAACATAAGGCTGATGGAAATGATTCAGACAATCCAACCCAGGACTTGCAAATAGAATTAAACAAGGAGATAGAAATTTTGAAGATTAATCTAATTGAGATGAAGATGGAATTGAAAAAAAAAACCCTAAATCCCAACTCAAAAACTCAAAGGAAATGCTTACAAGCATAATTAAATCAAACAAAAGACAAAAAATTAGGACTTAAGATAAAATAGAAATAAAATTTGTTCCTAGGCCAAATAAGCAATGGTTACAACAAATTAAGAAACACAGAAAAAAAATCCAAAGAAGGAAATGTGGGACTCAATGAAAAACCAAAGATTCAAATTATAGGTATAGATGAGGGATAAGAATCTCATGTCAATAGCATATACAAGATCTACAAAATTATAGGAGAAATGGATTTAAAAGTTAATTACTCAATATTTCACCCAAATAAAGAATACACTTTCTACTCAGCGACACATGGAATCTTTTCTAATATAGATCGCATCCCTGGACACAAAACAAATATTTACAAATTCAAAATGATTGAAATCACTCCCAGTATCCTATCTGACCACATAAAACTTAAAACTGAGAGCAAACAAATCTCTAACAAATACATAAACCCATAGAGATTAATCAACCCATCATTAAATCAGTAATGGGTGAAAGAAAAATTAAAGCAATAAGAAATTTCCTTGAACTAAATGAAAATATAAGCTATACAACAAAACCTCTGGGACACATTAAAAGCAGCCCACTGTGGGACATTTACAGCTCTAAGTGGTTACACTAAAAAAAATCAGAAAGAATACAATAATAAATGATGTGATAAGGTAGCTCAAGAAGTTGGAGAAACAAAAACAAACTAAATTCAAATCCAGTTAATGGAAAGAAATAATAAAAATCAGAGCATAAATCAGTGAAATAGAAACAAAGAAAACAGAAAAAAACCAATGTACTTAAGAGGTGGTCCTTTGAAAAAAAAAATAAGCAAGATTGACCAACCCTTAGCCCAACTAACCAAAAGGAAGGAAGGACACAAATTAACAGAATCAGAAATGAACAGGGAAACATTACAACACACAAAGAAATTCAGACTATCATAATGAATACTTAAACATGTAGTTCATTAAGTTGGAAAACCTAAAATAAATAGATAAGTATCTAGATTCAGCAAAACCACCAAAATAAAACTAAGAAGTCAACAATCTAAGGAGACTCTTAACAAATGAGGAGATTGTAATAGTAATCAAAGCCTAATAGTTAAGAAATTCAGCTCAGGGCCAGATTAATTCACAGCAGAATTCTATGAGACTTTCAGAAAAGAACTATAACCAATCTTTCCTAAACTATTAAATGTAGAAATAGAAGGAGCTAGATGGATAGGTGGCTTGCTGTTGGTCATGTTAAAGGAGCATCAGGTAGCAATTGAACTTCAGGAGTTTGGACCACCAGAATGCAAGGCCCCAGGGGCTTTGATCTAGAATGTTTCTTGCTACTGCCGTGTCTTTACATGGTTGCCACTGCTGTTTTTCTCTGGTATCTGGCATGGTGTGAATAGGTGTGATGGTTTCCCCACTGCCTGTAATGTAGTGCTTTTATCTCATGGAACTATTCCATTCTATTGGACATTTTTACTTGTAGATTATGATGAAGATGATTTTTTTCTCTAAAGTTGTACTATTTAACTGAAGCAATTATTTATACAATAATAGTGCTAGTTTAAATAGAATTTTGATTATTAGGTTTTTAAACAAATATAGTAAGGGATTATGATAGTGAGAGTAGGCAGAGTTGGAGAAATGCCATGTAACTGCTAAAGACGAGAGACACCAGATCCTTACCAGTAAGACACACCCTCATGCTGATACACATATTAATAGAAATGGGTTAATTTAAGATACAAAAGTTAGCTAGGAATATGCCTAAGCTATTGGCCAAACAGTGTTATAATTAATATAGTTTGTGTTATTATTTGTGTCCAGGCAGCCTGGAAACAAATGAACAGTTTCCATCTACAGAATGTTGTGTCAACACGAGGCAAGTACATCCACATAAAAACTGAGTTTGGGAAGAAATTCTAGACACAAAAGAACAGAGTTAAGCACAACTTCTTGGTAGCTGCATTTTTTTGGATAGGTTCTGTTTGCTAGTGGTGAACAGAGGTGTGGCTCCTTTATAAGGAAGCTTCCCAACTTTGCATTAGCAGCAAAAACTACAAGGCTTCATTAAGAAACAGCTTTCTGGTTCATGTTGTCTCTGGCAGCATAAATAGCTCTGGCTATTTCAGAAGGTTCTATACTTAAGTGGGGTCTGTAAGCAGTGTGTTACAATTGCTTAATAGAGACATAGACCCACTGCATTCCTGGAGCTGGGAAAGAATGGCTCACAGAGTTAGTGGTGAAGTGAACATACCTCCACCATATTGGACTGGACAGAGTAAGCAGGGAGGGCCATGGAGTTGGCCCTAGCCACGCCCTTTTAGCATTTAAAAAAGGCACTTCTGGCCAGAAAATTATTACAGATATGCAATAAAGACAGATTCAGATAAAAAGACTTCTGAATGGGTTACAGGGTTGGATAAATGTATGTAGGCTTGGGAAAAAGAAAAAGAGTATAGACAGTTATAAAAATATTTTAAAAATAAAACAAAGTCTTTAAAGGGACAGTAAAAGTAACACAAAAGAGTATATACAGTCATAAAAAGGAATAAAGAAAAATAAGCCATGTAAAGATGGAATATACACAGAGAGTCTGGATTATATATACTATTGTGTTTTCTTTGAATTTCTTGAATGCAGAGAGAGATTTGATTGTGGGGCCTCTTAAGCTAAATCAACATATATATTTTAAAGGTATCTTGACTTCAAAATTCAAGTCCAATGATATGTTGCTTTGGAAAAGAGGTTCTGCTTTTGCTTCCACAGAGGATAGGAAGCTGTGGATGCCTTACCAGCTAATATGGTTTGATCAAACAAGATCCCCTCAAGTACTGGCCCAGATGGTCCAACATCCATGATGGCTTTAGGACTGCTGGCTGAGATGGACCTACTACACAGGATACCCCATGAAAGACTTGATTAACAGTTCCCCCAATCAGTAGGAAGAAGTCTAGAGAAAAATACCTAAATTTCCTAAATGATTATTTATAAATGTTTGTTTATATTTAAAGGGGGGTATGCTATAGAGATGAATCCTTTGCATTGGTATGAATCTTGGTTTATTGATACAAATTTAAGGTCAATTTGTTAGATGTATATTTCTGTTCTTTGTTAAGGTATTGTGTTTGTGCAGTTCATTTAAAGATGCAATGTATAATTAAGAAACACAGGTTAATAGATAGTCATCTATAATAGTCAAACTTATAGTCATGTTAGTTTGGTTTTCTAGATGTACAGAGATATATTTTAGATGGATAGGTATTCTTCAAATCTTTCAAAGACTAACAGAATATGGCATTTAAAATATTTTAAGAGCTTAGGACTTTTCATGACAGTGAGACACATCTGCTCCTGGCAGCACTAATCTACTTCAAGAGGATGATGGGCATTGGAGAGGGTCCTTATGGAGTTTGTTAGCCATTTGGGCAAGAAACTGCTCTCGCCTTGACTGCCTGATGGTATGCTGTTTGAACTGGACACGCAGAACCCACAGCAGGACCCACAGCAAAATGATTGCTAAACTTCCCTAAAGGCGAGACTGTCCTTCAGGGTTCGTGATTCATTAGAGTCTTCCAGAAATTCTGCAGGATACAGAAGAAAAGTGACTGACAAACTGCCAATAGAGGCGAAACAGTCTTTCAAATTTCCTGTTTCATGGGAAAGTCTTCTGGATACTATGGGCCTGTAGGCTGAAGATGGATTCCTCAATGTTACTGAAGAACTTTGGGTAACTGTTCAGGCAGTGAGATTGCTCTGTAAATTCTAGTTTTAGAAGCTGCTTATAATGCACTTCTTGTTAACTTATGTAATATTATATCCTTCTGGGGTCTTTGATAGAATTGAAGAATAGATTATAGTTTTCCTTAGTTACAATATAAGCTAAAGTAGATAGAAATATTGTAACTGTAATTCTTGCTTGATACCTGTTTTGTATACATAATTTTACTATGTTAAAGTCTTCCTTTTTATTTAGACAGATCAGGGGAGATTATGTGCGATTCTATACATTCTCTGTATGCTATGAATATGTTTCATTACCATTGGTTAATAAAGAAGCTGTTTCAGCCTATGGCAGGGCAGAATATAGCCAGGTTGGAAGAGATATAGAGAGAGTAGTCAGGGTCAGAGAGATACCATGTAGCTGCTGAAGGAGAAGGATGTGAGCAGCCAGCCAGAACCTTATGGGTAGGCCATAACCTCATGGTGATTCACAGATTATAGAAATGGGTTAATTTCAGATGTAAGAGTTAGCTAGAAATATGCATAAGCTATTGACCAAAGAGTGTTGCAATTAATATAGTTTATGTGTGATTATTTAGGTCCAAAGGACCAGGAAATGAACAAGTGGTCTCCACCTGTAAGGAGTTGTATAGACTGGTTTAACTTAATGATTAAGAAAAACAACTGAGTCCCAGAAACTAGGCTAGCACAAATTGATGTGTTATATGTGTATATGTGTTGCTTTATTGGTTGATGAATAAAGCTGCTTTATCCAATGGTGGTGCGGGAGAATTGTCTGTAATCTATCAATCATGTTTTAAATAAACACTGATTGGCCAAGCAGGAGGTAAAGGTGGGAAAACCAGACAAAGTAGAAATGATGTAATGAGAACAGGAGAATTCTGGGAAGGAGGAAGTTGATTCCCTCCACTCTTGCCCAGACCACCGAAGCAGCAGGATGTGATCTGCCCCACTGAAAAAAAGGTACTGATCCACATGGCTAACATAGATCAGAAAATTGGGTTAATCAAGATATGAGCGTTAGCCAGTGAGAGGCTAGAGCTAATGGGTCAATCAGCTTTATAACTTATAGAGATCTCTGTGTTTTTTTTGGGGGCTTGCCAGCTGTGGGGTACCGGGCAGGACAGAAACCTAAACAAGCAGGCCTGTCTTCCCCCTTTATGTTACACAATGGCTTAGCAGAGTAAATTTAGGTGGGAAATCTGAACAGAGAGATAGAGAGAGAATAGGTGGAGTCAAGCAGATGCCAGACAGCCACCAAAGAAACAAGACATGTAGAAAATGAAGTAATACCATAGTCACATGGCAATACATAGGCTTATAGAAATAGGTTAATTTAAGATGTAAGAGCTAGCTAGTGAGCCATTGTCCAAACAGTGCTGCAATTAATATAGTTTGGTGTGATTATTCAGGTCTTGGTGGCTGGGAGAAAAAGCACAGTCTCTTGTCTACAACAAATTCTTTTAACGTTAGGAGTTGTGCTCATGTGTTTTAGTGTCCATCATAGCTAAAACAAAGCTTTTAAATAATAACTTAAGGTTAGGTTAAGGTGTTTTTGTTAATGGCTTGTAGGTAGAAAATCTTGGGCAACAATTTAAAATTTAGAAACACACACTTTTAATCGGTGAGCAAAGGACTCATTGAGGTCAGGGAACAAAAACAACGTTAACCTTGGCTATTGCTGACTGATAACAACCCATCCTAGCAAGAAAGGTTTGATCAAAGGTGGTAATTAATTCCCTGTTCCTTTTCTGCCCTCAGCTTCCTGATATAAAAACTCTTAATAAATTGGTAAGTACACTGAGATTTAGAGTTGACCAATTGTTTTTCATGTATAAAAGTTTAGATTTATGATTCCTTTTACATTTTTTAAAGTTTACCTTTCGAGATAAATAATAAAGTGAATGAGTCTTTCTTTGTAATTGCAAAATGCAGCCTTTTAGTAAAAGAACTGGCTGAGAAAAAATATCTTGCTTGCTTACACTTTGTTGATCTATAAGAACTTGTTTGGACATGAATGTGTGTGGGTTATTGGGAACAATTTTTCACATGTAATAAATAAAATGTTTAATCATGTAAGGGATATGAAAAACAAGTTGTTTTTGTATTCATTGGAATTATTCACTTATAAATAGCATGTAACCACATTATAATTTTTATGTTGCTTGAAAGATTTTACCTGGGTATATTATCTGTAAGAGAAAAATATAAAGTATTAGAAGAAATCAGGAAGTAGTTATAAGGAAGTTATCAAAGATGGAAGAAGGGAAACATCAGGGTAGAAGTATAGAACAGAAAAAGACTAGAGTAGAATAAGTAACAGAAAAAATAAAAAGAACTAAACTTTGTCCCTTGGAAAAGTCCTCCTATGTCTGTTTGCCCAGCAGTTTACTTATTCTGCATCTTCTTTTCAGTTTCTCTGGCCTGCTGAAGGCTTGCCATTCTTCATCACCCCAGGTGAGATCCTGACATGTTTGAGGTGTGTGTGCACATGCACACATGTGTGCACATATGGTGTATATGTGTCTATGTGTGTGTTTCCCTTTATTGCTGACCCCAGAGAATTAAGTTGTACTCTCTCAAATAGAAAAGTTAATTGTGTGATTAGTTCACCAACTCCATGGCCCCCTTCAATTTCCGAGATGCCAATAGCTGATCCTTACAACAGCAGTGACTCAGCTACTAAAGTCTCACAATCAATAATATAATACAAGGAGCACTCCCAATCTGCTTCCAGTATCACCATATACTCAAATCAGATAAGGATACAACAGAAAAAAATGCTACAGGCCAATAATCCCTAATCCTAACATATACTCGAAATGCTCAATAAATATTTGCCAACCGAATATAGATATTCATAAAAAAGATATGCACCATGGCCATGTTGGCCTTATACCTGAAATGCAGGGATGTTTTAAGATAAACAAGTCAATATGTGTAGTTATATACTTTAAGACAATAATCACATAATCATCTCAATGTGGAAAAATCCTTTGGTAAATTCAATATCCCTTCATGTTAAAAGTTCTAGAGAATGTAGGGCTAGAGGGAATATACCTTAACATAATAAAAGTGATATTTGAGAAACACACAGCCAACATCACCCTAAATGGAGAAAAGCTCACAGCAAAAGCACTGAAGCCAGGAATGAGACATGAATGGTCACTATCCCACTCCCTTTCCTTGTGCTCAAAGTACTAACTGGGGCAATAAGGCAAGAAAGAGAAATTAAAGGTATGGAAATGGGAAAAGCAGTTGAGCTGTCCTTATTTGCAGATAAAATGATACTATACATTAGAGATCCCCAAAATTCTATCAAATACTTCTAGAAATGCTAAACAAATTCAGTACTGTGGTGTTGGGAGCAGTGAGACCCCAGATCCTGAATTTCTTGTAATCCCCTGATCTGAGTGCCTATAGCTGTTCTGAGCACGGGACCTTCAGGAGTTCCTGATGGCAGGAGAGTGGTTTCTGGTGGGTTTGGCTGGGGAGTGGCTATTTCTATATAATCTGCCCCTAAACACAATAAAGGGGGCATTCTTGGGGAATTCAAGGATGACCCGTGTTGCTGTCTGTCTGTGTGTGTCTGTGTATTTTAACCTCCAGCCCCCTTGCCCGAAGCTCAGTAACTGGGTAAAAGCGCATCAAACGCAGACACGGAGGCGCAGTGTGCAGCACTGTGGCAGGATACAGAGTCAACCTGCACAAATCAGTAGCTTTTCTATATACAAGCAATGAACAAAGAAATAGATCATGGACTTATTTCCATCCACAATACTCTCAAGGAAAGAAAATATTCAGGAATAAATCTAATCAAAGAATTGATACACTTCCACAAAGAAAACCCAATCAAAAATTTCCATCTCATTTTTCACAGAAACAGAAAAAATAATCTATCCTAAAATTCACATGGAGCTACAAAATGCTCTAGATAGCCAAACAATCGGAAGCAAATGAAGAGAACTGGAAGAACTACCATTCCAAGTCTGGAATTAAGATCTGTTACAGAGGGCTGGAGAGATGGTTCAGTGGTTAAGAGCACTGACTGCTCCTCCAGAGGTCCTGAGTTCAATTCCCAACAATCACATGGTGGCTTAAAAACCATCTGTAATGAGATCTGGTGCCCTCTTCTGGCCAGTAGGCATCCATGCAGGCAGAACATTGTAAACACAATAAATAAATCTAAAAAAGGATCTATTGCAGTCATACTAATAAAAATATAAACTGGAACAAAAATAGACATGTAGACAAAAGGAACAAAGCTGAACAAACATGAGTGCACATAACATCAGTCACTTAATATTTTATAAAGATGCATGAATAAAAATAAAACAATACCCCCCAAAGAAAGCACATTCAGCAAATGGTGTTGGGAAAACTGTATTCTACATGCAGAAGAATGAAATTAGACACATATCTATCACCTTGCACAAAACCTAAGTCCAACTGGATCAAAGACCTAAATACAAAACTTGAAACACTGAAACCGCTGGAAGAAAATATAGGCAATAGCTTACATTATATAGGTCTATAGAAGGACTTTCTCACTATGATTACATGTGCACAAGAATTAAGGCCAATAATCAATAAGTGGGGCTTCACAAAGCTAAAAAGCTTCTGCATAGCTAAAGAAACTGGTCGAAGAGAAAGTCCACAGAATGGAAGAGAATCATATCCAGTTATACATCTGACAGAGGATTAATATCTAGAACACATAAAGAACTCAAGACACAAAGAATCAAAGTACACAAAACAAAGAAAAACAAAAGGCCTATTCCAAAGATGAGCCTGGATCTGCACATAGAATTCTCAAGAGAAAAATAATGGCTAAGAAATATCTCAATAGTCTAGGCTTAGTTGAGTCCCTAATGGGAGACCTTACTCTTATTGAGGAGTGGATAGGGAAAGGGACGTGGGAGTTAACTTGGAGGAGGGGAGAGATGGGAAACTGTGGTTGGTATGTAAAATGAATAAAAAATTTAAAATAAAAAGATAAATCTCAAAACATGTTCAGTATCTCTAGTAATTATGGAAATGCAAACTGAAACAATGGTGATTTCATCTTATCCCACTTAGAATGGCCAAGATCAACAAAACAACTGACAACAAGGGCTGGAGTGGGTGTGGGGAAAAGGAAAGCTTTCATTGTTGGTGGGATTGCCAACTGGTGTGCAACTATGGAAATAAGTAAGGAGAATTATAAAGGCTAAAAACCAATCTATCATATGAACCAGCTGATATCACTACTGAATCTATGCCAAAGGACTCCACATGCTACTCCACAATACTTGATGGAGCACACTTATTGCTGCTGTATTCACAGTATCTAGAAAATGTAAACAACCTTATTGTCCACCATAATGAATAGATAATGAACATGTGGTGCATAAAACCCTAGAGATCGCTATTTAGCTGTAGAGAAAAATGAAATCATGAACTTTGCAGATAAACAAGTGGAGCTAGAAAAGGTCATATTTAGTGAAATAATACAGATTCAAATGTCACATAGTCTCTCTCATTGGAGCCTCATAGGTCCAAATATTCAGATTCAAGAGTCTATATTCTGGAGTAAATGCAGGATGTAAAATGGGGCCATTGCTGGGATAGAGGATGTAAGAATAAATGGGAAAAGGGGGTACTCTAATTAGGGCAGGGGAATAATGTAAATAATGGGGTAAAATAACATTAAGGATGCCTGAAAAAGTCATAAGAAATCATTAACTATCCAAGAAACCCTTAATACACACAATTTTGTGTAGAAATATGCATACATAATCTAAATAAAATTTTCTCCTTTGGAAGACAATGCTCCTTCCAAATGCCAAAGATCACCTAACAAAACCCCCATTACTAGGTATGAAAATTTGTCTTTTGAACTGTTGGTTCACTTTGTTAAAAAGACTTCAGAACCCATACATGACATTGTTATTGTTTTTGGTTGTCTTCTGCAAGGTGGAAGGTAAGTCCCTATTGCTAAACTCTTTGTACTTCTTTGGACACTGGGCCTATAAGTCTCTGAGCTGAAACTTACCTGAATGCCTCCTACCCGAGGACTAGCTTTTGTTGTACCAGAAGGCACCATGCAAGTTTCCAAAAGGGGGCAATGCAACCAACAGTCCTAACCCAGCAATAACTCCTGTGAACTAAAACAGTGACTAGCATGGCATAACTCACAGAGTGCAGTGGGATGTACACCTTGGTGTTAAAAAACAGCTCTGTCATTGGACTTGAAACATTCAACAAGAGGGATACTACACCTGAAACTGGAAACCTACACAATTACCCAAGTCGTGTGAATTCATGGATCTTGGGTAGTGAATTTATGGATCTTGGAGGAGAACATACAGCCAACACTTTATTAAACCAGTCTAATCTGTAACCAAACTCCAAATATTTGGGTTTATACCCACAGATAGTTGTAGTCCTCAATCCTCCCAATCAAGGAAACTTCTCTATCCAACAAATAGAGATGATTACAAAACCACAACCAATCAAAATGTAGAGTTGTGGAGTCCAGTCCCAATGGATACATCTATGAAACAACTTCCACACTTAAGGCTCAGAAAACATTGAAGAAGAAGGGGTGGAAAGATTATAAGAGACATAGGATCAGGAAGTTTTCTATGAGAATGTGTCTCCTAGGAAGGAATGTCAGAAGCTACACCCATTAAAGTCTCACTAGCATGACTACCCAAACAAGAGCTGAATAGAGAAAACACCAATAAACATGGCTAAGTGGATATGGAAAAGCCACAACTATATACAAAGACCTAGAGGGATCCAAGGAAAGCTGAGAGTGGAGAAATAGTCCTTTCTGTGTAAGAGCACACCGATTGGTTATCTAACACTATTGGGTAGCCTCGAAAACATACATATATGTAACACTATACAGACTGAGCATGTTATATTAAAATATATGAATAGATATGCATGTAATAACACTAATGAAAAAAGAGGCCATGCATATATAAGAGAACAAGGAGGGGTGTATTGGAGGATTTGTAGATAAGAAATGGGAAAGGAAAATGGTGCAGTATAAATGATATTATAATTTCATAAAAAGAAAATGTATCAGACAGAAATTCAAATGATGTAATCAATGAATGGACTGTAAAAAGCATAATTCTCCTAGATCAAGTATTATGCATGGTACTGGTTTCAAAATTAGTTACTACATAAGAAGCAGTTCAAGAGTCTTGTATGAGGGAGACATAAGTTAAAACTACATTAAAATTCAATGTTATATGTTACACCAGCTGCATTGATTACCTTAAAAACAAGCAACAAATGCTGAAAGAGACAGGGAAAAATAGCAATCCTTATTTGCTGTTGGTGAAAGTGTAAGCCAGAATAGCCACCTCTTTAAAGGTCTCTCACTGCAGCAGAAGCTCACGGATCCAGCGAGGCTGTCTGGTTAGGGATCCTCTTGTCTCCATTCATCAGGACTGGGATTACAGGCTCACTCTGTCATAAAGGCTTATTCTGTCATGCCTGGCTTTTCTGTGGGTGCTGTAAACTAAACCATGTATCCTTTATACTTGCATGGCAAACACTTTATCAACTGAGCCATCTGTCTCAGCCCTTATTTCTCTCTCTCTCTCTCTCTCTCTCTCTCTCTCTCTCTCTCTCTCTCTCTCATCTATTTTTGAGATAGGGACTCAGGTACCCCAGGGTGGCTAAAAACTCACTTGTGTAGCTCAGTATAAAATTTGAACTCCCAATCTTCTATCTCCACCTGCTAAATGATGGGATGAGTGGTATGTGCACCTACAACTAGTAAGTGAATGTCATTAACATTGTCTGGGCACTGTAAGAAGTCCTAAGTGATGTAGGAGGGTCTTCTGTTTTGTGTTGATTTCATTGGTTAAATAAAGAAACTGCCTTGGCCTTCTGATAGGACAGAAAATTAGGTAGGCAGAGTAGACAGAACAGGATGCTGGGGAGAAGGCAGTGTGGTAGACGCCGTGACTCTCCTCTCTGAGACGGATGCCGGTTAAACTCATCCTGGTAAGCCACAGTCAAATGATGATACAGATTATTAGAAATGGGTTGAATCAATATGTAAGAGCTAGCCAATAAGAGGTTAGAACTAATGGACCAGGCAATGTTTAAATGAATACAGTTTCTGTGTTATTATTTTTGGGGCTAAGCTCGCTATGCCGGAGCTGGGCGGGATGAAAAGCAGGCTTGATCGCCTCATCGCTACACCTAAGAAATTCTGCATACAATATTCCTGGTCCTTCTAGGAGCTGAGATCTGATTTTCTCCAGTATTCACCTGCCCTTTCTTCTTCTGCTAGGAAGGAAGCAATTATCAAACAGTTGGTACATTAGAAATGGTGGGATTTTTTTGTCATCTAAGCTTTGTTTATTTCAGATAAGGTATGAAGAGTTGTCCTCATCATGTCAGAGCATGACCTGCAAGCTACCAAAAGGGAAGAGCTGTCAGTAGTCCTGCCCAGCTGTAAAGCCTGTGAACCACAATGGAAACAACTGACTGTACAACTTCAAGGAAGTAGTAGTGGCATAGAGTTTGGGGATAATTAACAGATATTTAGTTGGACTTATGTTCCACTCAATAGGAAGAAATTCATGCCAGGCACTGTAAACTTATAATGACCAGTGGCTAGAGAGGCGATAGACTCTAGAGGAGAACTACTATTGCCAGTCTACTAAAGTGATATACTTCCTAACTATTCTAAGCACTAATCTTTATACCCACAGACTGAGTGTAGTTCTCACCCCTCATCAAAGAAGCTTCTTTTAGCAACAGATAGAAACCATTCCAGAGACCCACAACTGGTCAAAATGCAGAGAGTGAGTGATTATGGGGGTCACAGCTCCAGCAATGCAACCCATACAACTAAGGTTCAGGGAACAACATTATAGTAAAGGAGTGGAAACTTCACTATGTTTACTAGTAAAGGTGACTCTGTTGCTAGTGTCCCTTGAAAACGATAGGGGAAATTCACTGGTGAAATCTCAAAAATATAGCTGCCTAAACAAGACCAGCATAATGACACCACCAGTTGACATGCCAATGTAGACAGGTGAAATTCCACATGGTCCTATACATAGATGAAGAGCTACAGGTGATTAATGACTGTTGAAAGGATAATCAGTCCTTTTAAGTTATCCAATCTTAGGTGGTCATCTTGATGCACATGTACATATGACCAATGTTAAATGAATTTTGTAGGTTGTATATAATAATAATAAAGATATCAGAGGTGGTAAGATGAAAGTTCATAGTGCTAAATGCCTACCTAAAAATTGGAGAGATCTCATACTAGTAACTAATAGTATACCTAAAAGCTCTAGAACAAAAACAACAAAAAACAAAAACAAAACAAAACAAAAACCACACAAGCATACCCAAGAGGAATGGATGGCAGGAAATAATCAAACTGAAGGCTGAATAAATTAGAAACAAAGAGAACAGTACAAAGAATTAATGAAACCAAGCATTAGTTCTTTGAGAAAAATCAATAAGATAGATAAACCCTAATCCAAACTAAAAGGCATAGAGAATATCCAAATCAATAAAATCAGAAATGAAAAGGGGAGAATTAACAGACACAGAAAAGCCCAAAAAATCATCAGGTCATACTTTAAAATCCTGTACTCCACAAAATTAAAAAAATCTAAAAGAAAAGGATATTTTTCTCAAGTACTTGATTCTGTATTTACAGACAATATGATACTATACATAAACAATACCCTAGAGAATTTTTACAGCTCATAAATGTCTTCAATGAAGTGGCTGGATACAAAAACTAACAAAGAAAAATCAGTACGCCTACTATAAAAATGATAGACTGATAAAGAAATCAGGGAAACAATACTCTTCATAATAATCACAAACATTATAAAATTATCTTGAGGGTAACTCTAAACATGCAAGACCTGCATGACAAAAACTTCAAATCTTTGAAGAAAGAAATTGAAGACAATATTAAGATGGAAAGATCTCATATGTCCGTTGATCCTTAGAATTAACAGTAAAAATGGCAATCTTACAAAAAACAATCTACAGATTCAATACAATCCCTATCAACATTCCAACACAAGACTTTATAGACCTTGAAAGGACATTTCTGAACAATAAAAAACTTCTGGACATGACCCTGCCCCCCCCCCCAAGTTTGCCCTTTTGTCTGTAGGGTCCTTGGACTAACAGGAGTCCCTCTTCCTGTGCTGAGGAGATCCATCCAGATGGATGTGTGTGTGTACCAGCCTGGGGCAGATGGTCCTGGAACAGAGCACAGGGCCCATCCAGCTCCTACTGTAGGGGTTTCTTTGTTCCACATGACCCTGCCTCCTCCAAGCCTGCCCTATTGTCTGTGAGGTCCTTGGCCAGGGAACAGTTCCTGCTCCTGCACTGAGGAGATCCACCCAGAGAGTCAGTCACAGCAAAGATTGGACCAAGATGCCAAGACTCACCTGGCTGCATTTGAAGGAAGAGATGAACAGGCGCCAACACAAGAATTCCTCCAAGAACCCGAAAGGCAAGATGACAACACCAGAATCTAGGGATCACCCAACAAGAAGATGTGAACACCCTATTCCAGAAGTAGTAGAAGAAATCGACTTTAAATGTACCATTATGAAAATATTAGAGGACCTTAAACAGGATGTGAAAAACTGCTTTAAAGAAATGGAGAAGACAAACAAAAAGGTAGAAGAAATGAACAAATCTTTCAAAGATACATAAGAAAACCAATAAAAAACAATCAAACAGGTAATGGGAACAGTTTAAGACTTGAAAAATGAAATGGAGGTAATGAAGAAAACACAAACCAAGGAAAGGCTGGATATGGAAAATCTGGGCAAATGAACAGGAACTACAGAGACAAGTATAACCAACAGAATACAAGAGATAGAAGAAAGAATCTCAGACATTGAAGATACTATAAAGGAAATAAACTCACTGATTAAAGAAAATAACAAATCCATCAAATTCTTAACACAAAACATCCAGGAAATCTGGGACACCATGTAAAGACCAAACCTAAGAATAATAGAGGTAGGAAAGTAGGCAACCCTTTTCATCAAGATGGCGCCGAAAGCGAAGAAGGAAGCTCCTGCCCCTCCCAAAGCGGAAGCTAAAGCGAAGGCCTTGAAAGCCAAGAAGGCAGTGCTGAAAGGCGTCCACAGCCACAAAAAGAAGAAGATTCGCACATCACCCATCTTTTGGTGGCCCAAGACCCTGTGGCTACGAAGGCAGCCTAAATACCCCCGGAAGAGCGCGCCCAGGAGGAACAAGTTTGACCACTATGCCATCATCAAATTCCCCCTGATCACCGAGTCAGCCATGAAGAAGATAGAAGACAACAACACACTTGTGTTCATTGTGGACGTCAAGGCCAACAACACCAGATCAAACAGGCTGTGAAGAAACTCTACGACATCGATGTGGCCAAAGTCAACACCCTCATAAGGCCCGATGGAGAGAAGAAGGCGTATGTCCGGTTGGCTCCTGATTATGATGCTCTGGATGTTGCCAACAAAATTGGAATCATCTAAACTGAGTCCTGCCGGCTAATTCTAAATATACACTTTTTCAACATAAAAAAAAATAATAGGGGTAGAAGAAGAAGAATTATAGCTCAAAGGCCCAGAAAATATATTCAACAAAATTATAGAAAACTTTTCCAACCTAAAGAAGGATATTCCTATGAAGGTACAAGAAGCATACAGAACACTGAATAGCCTGGATCAAAAAAAAAATCCCCTTGCCATATAATAAAACACAAAACATACAGAAGAAAGAAAGAATATTAAGAGCGGCAAAGGAAAAGTGTCAAGTAATATATAAAGGGAAACCTATCAGAATTACATCTGACTTCTCAATGGAAACCATGAAAGCACACATTGGATAGATGTGCTGCAGAAACTAAGAGACCATGGATGCAAGCCCAGACTACTATACCCAGCCAAGCTTTCTTTCACCATCAATGGAGAAAACAAGATATTCCAGGATAAAAGCAAATTTAAACAAATCTATCACAAACCCAGCTTTACAGAAAGTAATAGAAGGAAAATCACAACCCAGGAAACCCAACAACACCCACAATAATGCAGACATCTAACAAACCTCCACCAGCACAACTCAAAAGAATGGAAACACACAAACACTACCACCAAAAAAAAATAACTGGAGTTAACAACCACTGGTCATTAATATCACTTAATATCAATTGACTCAATTCACCTATAAAAAGGCACAGGCTAAGAGAATGGATGCAAAAACAGGATCCAACATTCTGCTGTTTACAAGAAACATACCTCAACCACAAAGGCAGACACTACCTCGGAGTAAAAGGTTGGGAAAAGGTTTTCAATCAAATGGATCTAAGAAACAAGCGGATGTGGCTATACTAATTTCTAACAAAATTGACTTCAAACTAAAATCAATCAGAAGAGATGGAGATGGACACTTTATACTCATGACAGGAACAATTCATCATTGAGAATGAAGTCTCAATCCTAAATATCTATGCCCCTAATATAAAAGCTTCCACATACGTAAAAGAAACATTACTAAAAGTGAAATCAACCTCAAACCACACATACTAATAGTAGGAGACTTCAACAGCTTTCAAGCCAACTGTCCCCAATGGATAGGTCAAGCAGACAGAAACTAATAGAGAAATAAGAGAACAAAGGTAATAAATCAAATTGACTTAACAGACATCTAAAGAACATTCCACCCAAATAGGAAAAAAATATACCTTCTTCTCAGCATCTCATGGAACCTTCACGAAAATTGATCACATATTAGGTAACAAAGAAAACTTTCACAGATACAAAAAATTTTTAGTAACCACCTGTGTCTTATGGGATCACCATGGAATAAAGGTAGAATTTAACAACAATTCTACCCCTAGAAAGCCTAAAAACTCATGAAAACTGCACAGTCAACTACTGAATCACCCTTGCGTCAAGGAAGAAATAAAGAAATTAATGTCTTACTTGAATTCAATGAAAATAAAGACACAACATACCCAAACCTATGGGACACTATGAAATCAGTGCTAAAAAGAAAGTTCATAACACTAAGTGCCCCCATTAAAAAAAATGGAGAAAGCTCACATTAAAGACTTAACAGCACAGCTGAAAGCTCTAGAAAAAAAGAAGCAGACTTACCCAGGAGGAGGAGAAGACTGGAAATAATCAAACTGAGGGCTGAAATCAACAAAATAGAAACACAGAAAACAATCCAAAGAATCAATGAAACAAAGAGCATGCTCTTTGAGAAAATCAAGATTTACAAACCCCTATCCAAACTAATCAAAAGGCAGAGAGAGAACACATAAATTAACAAGATCAGAAAAGAAAAGGGGGGCATAACAAAAGACACTGAGGAAATTCAGAAAATCATTTGGTCTTACTACAAAAGCCTAAATGCCACAAAGTTGGAAAGTGTAAAAGGAATGGACTTGTTTTTAAATAAATACCATTCACCAAAATTAAATCAAGACCAACCAGGTGAACAATTTATATAGACCTATAAATCATGAGGAAATAGAAGCTGTCATAAAAAACTCCCAACTGACAAAAGCCTAGGACCAGATGGGTTTAATGCAGAATTTTACCAGAACTTCCAAGAAGAGCTGATACCTATACTCCTCAATGTATTTCACATAATAGAAACAGAAGAGTCATTGCCAGACTCTTTTATGAAGCTACAGTTATCCTGATACCAAAACCACACAAAGATTCAACCAAGAAAGAATTACAGACCAATCTTGCTCATGAACATTGATGCAAAAATTGTTAATAAAATACTGGCAAACTGAATCCAAGAACACATCAAAAAAATTTTCCCAGAGATGCAGGGTTGGTTCAACATACAAAAATATATCAGTGTAATCCATTATATAAGTAAACTGAAAAAAAAAACCATATGATCATTTCATTAGATGCTGAAAAAGCATTTGACAAAATTCAACACCCTTTTATGATAAAGGTCCTGGAGAGGTAAGGGATACAAGGATCATACGAAAATATAATAAAAGCAATATATAGCAATCCAACAGCTAATATCAAATTAAATGGAGAGGAACTCAAAGCCATTCCACTAAAATCAGAAACAAGACAAGGCTGTCTACTCTCACCATATCTCTTCAACATAGTGCTTGAAGTTCTAGCAATAGCAATAAGACAACATAAGGGGATCAAGGGGATTCAAATTGGAAAGGAAGAAGTCAAACTTTCATTATTTGCAGTTGATATGATAGTGTAGATCAGTGACCCCAAAAACTCTATCAAAGAACTCCTATAGTTAATAAATACCTTCAGTGAAGTGGCAGGTTACCAGATCAACTAAAAAGAATCAGTAGCATTATTTGTAATATCCAGAACCTCAAAACGACCTAGATAGATGCCCCTCAATGGAAGAATGGATAAAGAAAAGTGTGGAATATATACACATTAGAGTACTACTCAGAGGTGAAAAACAATGACATCTTGAATTTTGCTTGCAAATGTATAGAAATAGAAAACACTATCCTGAGATAACCCAGACACAAAATGATGAATATGGTATGTACTCACTCATTAGTGGACTCTAGCCATAAACAAAGGACATTGAGCCTATAGCTCGCAAGCCTAGAGAAGCCAAATAACAAGGTGAGCCCAAAGAAAATATATATAGATCCTCCTCGAAATTGGAAGCAAACAAGATTGCTGGGTAAAAGTTGGGAGCATGGGGGTGGGGGTAGGGGTAAGAGTGGGGATGGGGAAGGGGAGGGGGGAGAGAGAAGGGATAAGGGAAAGACTGGGGAGAGCTGGGAGGGTGGAGATGGAGGAAGGTGGTTATAGGAGCAGGGAAGAAGATTACCTACCGGGTGGCAAGAGACTTGGCTCTAGAGGGAATCCCATGTGTCCACTGGGATGTCCCCACCTCGGTCCCTGGGCAGCAGAGGAGAAGGTGCCTGAACTGTCCTCGTCCCACTATCACACTGATGATTATCTCAAATATCACCATAGAATCTTCATCCGGTGATGGATGGAGATAGAGACAGAGACCCTCATCAGAGCAATGGTCTGAGCCCCCAAGGTCCACTTGAAGAACAGAAGGAGGGAGAAGATGAGAAAGAAGTCTGGACCATGAGGGGTTGGTCCACCCACTGAGACAGTGTGCTTGTTCTAATGGGAGCTCGCCAAGTTCAGCTGGACCAGGACTGAATGAACATGCGATCACACCTGACTTTGTTGCTGACAATGGGTGCTGACTGAGAAGCCATTGATAAAGGCACTGCAACTTGTTTTTACTGCATGTACTGGCTTTTTGGGACCCTAGTCTATTTGGATGCACAGCTTCCTAGGCCTGGATGTAGGGGGGAGGGCCTCTGACTTCCCACAGGGCAGGGTTTCCCTGCTCTCTCTCTCAAGCAGGGAAGGGGAGGGAGGAGAGTGAGTGGGGGAGTGGGAGGGAAATGGGAGGATGAAGAAAGTGTAAATTTTATATATTTATTTATTTTTCCATTAAAAAATTTACAGATTAAAAAATTAGATAAAAAAGATAAATTAGATATAAGACTTTAAACTCACCAAGATAGGATAGATAAGTATTTTTTTCAATTTTGTCAAACACAAAAAGACTAGATATTGTAACTGTAATCCTTACTTGATAATGGTTTTATTGTATGTAATTTTACTATGTTAAAAGTTAAAACCTCCTTTTGATGGAACAGAAAGGAATGAGCTGTGGCATGACTCTTCTGTGCACTGTGAATATGTGTTGCTCTCATGGTTGATGATAAAAAGCTGATTTGGCCTAAAGCCAGGCAGAAAAAAAGAACTGTATGTATCACCATCCATGATTACAGATCCCTGTACATCCCTGTAATACATCTCTGTATTACAGAGCTATAGTGAGAAAAACCATATGCTATTGGTATAAAAATACATACATTGATCAATGGAATAGAATTGAAGATCCAGGCATAAATCAACATACCTATTTGACACCTGGTTTGATAAAGCTAGAAATACACAATGGAAAAAAGCATTCTCAAGAAATGGTAGTGATCTAACTAGATATTGGCATACAGAAGAATGCAAATAGATCCATGTCTATCACTCTGCACAAAACTCATGTCCAAGTTGATCAAAACTTCAACATTAAACTACCAGCACAGGAAAAACTTTCTATACAGAACATGAATAGCACAGGCACAAAGACTGATAATAAATGGGACCTTATGAAACTGAAATGCTTCTGTAAGTCAAATACACCATCAACAGGACAAAACAGAAATCTATAGAATGGGGAAAGATTTCCAGAAGCCCCATATCTGATGGAGGACTATTACCCAAAATATATGAAGAACTCAAAAATTAAACATGAACAAATGAAATAAGCCAGTTGAAAATGAGAATTCTCTTTAGAACTGTTCTCCAAGAAAGGAATTTCAATTGTTCAAGAAACACCCAAGGAAATGGTCACCATCCTTAGCTATCAGGGAAGTGAAAATCACTCTGAGATTCCATCTTACACCTTTCTAAATGGCTAAGACCAATAGCACAAATGGTAACTCATGCTGAAGAGGATGCGGAGCAAGGGAACACTCCATTGCTGATCGGAGTGCATGCTTGGGCATATACCCAAAGGACACTCCTTTCTACTGTAGGACATTTACTTAAACTATGTCCATAGAGGCTTTACTCATAATAGCCAGACACTGGAAACACCCTAGGTCTTCCTTAACCAATGAATAGATAAAGAAAATGTGTCATTGAGAAGGAAATGCACACCCTACCGAGACTAAACCTCAGCCCCAGATCCAGGATATTATGGGCCAAGAGCATGTGTTTTCATAGCTGGCTCCTCTGTTGGTCTTGGTCTTACAGGCATCCATGAGAAGAGTATACAGACTGAAGATGGAGAGTGGCTCAATCTCAGGGAGTTTGAAACCAGAGACCATGAAAAATCCAAGAAATGAAGGCAAAGCATACTATGTGATGGGTATGTCCTGGAAGATCTGATAAAGGTATTCTGGTGGCAGATAGCTTCCATGTTTTCTGGGTAAGATGGTGAATTAAAAGCTTCTATGTGATAATCAGCTTCAATTATTCTGGGGTGAGACAACAGGTTAGAAGCTCTTTCAGTATGACTGGTAGCTTCAATCAAGGATTTCACTGTCATAATTCACTTGTCCCAGATGTTAGCAGAATGTCTGCATACACGATACCATTATGATTCTTCTTAGACAGGTTCCATTACATGGTTGTTGCCAACATGCCAGACATGGGTGTTACCTCAGCTGTCTTGTGTTATAGCTTAATCCTCTTTAATGTATTAACTCTCATTTTTTGGATGGTAGGAGAAAAGCCTGTAACCTTTACCATTAACTAGTTGCAGAAAATTTGGTAGTATGGATATAATTTTATTTAAATTTAAATATAATTGAAATATGGAGTACCAGTGATGAAAACAATATATTTACATATCTGAAGATAACACACCCGTGTGGATGCCTGCATTACAAGATTGTCTCACAGTTCTCTCAGGTCATTGTCACACACTTGAGTATCATGTGTCAGACCAGCACTTGGGGATGCTGAGACAGGGGGATTGCTCAGAGATCAAGGACAGCTTAGACTCCGTAGTGAGTTCTAGGACAGGTTACAGAGTGAGGCCTGCCTCAACTCCATCTACCCAAAAGTAAAAGTAAAAGAAGAGAAATAATTTTGAAATAAGTTCTTAGTTCTTCCTTTTTATCAACCCTGTAAGTTGGGAAAACCAGGAGGTTTCCTTGGTAGCTGAATCTATTTCTTATGAAGTAGGGTACACAGATCTTTCTGGTATGTATCTCAGAAGGCCTATCCCTGTGTCATCCTCATAATAAAGGACAAAAGTTCTCATTGAGTATTGGCTGAGCTGCATCTAAAGCATGGGGAGTACAGGTGTGAGCCCCTGGTCAGGGCAAGGCTGCACCTTCATACCCTACCTGCAGTTACTACTGTGAGGGAGAGAAGTCTGTAGGAAATGATGCTGCAGCTAAGGGGTGGGATGGCTATTTCTGGCCTTAGGACTAAAACCCATGTCATGAAAGAGTCTTCCCTGAGCTGGGTCATGGAGGACAGTTCTGACAAAGTGTACAATGCAGCTATCTACACAGGGAAAGAGTATGAGAAACCAACCCTCAGTGTGTCTGGAAGCTGTGGGTGATCAAGTGGCATCCCTTGTTTGAGATCATGTGAAAATCACCATGAAAGGAAAAGGGGATCTAAATGTTTCTTTGACTCATTGTGGGGCACATGGGGGAGTAGTTTCAATGAAGACATCTTGTATTTAACAAGGGTATATACAGACAGAAATATCGAGAGGTGGTTAGAAATACCTCACTCACAAACTAAAAGTAAAGACCCTCCCATCATTAACTCTCTGTCTTTTAGGAAGGACATCTACCAGACCCACTTAGGATAAAGGGACAGAGGGAAAACCCAACAAGCCCAGAGTGAACAAAGAAAAACATAACTGCCCCGTGACCTTCTGCCATGATGTCTGAGGCCCTCATCTGCAAATTGTTAGTTGTTCATATCTGCCATGTTATAGTTTTTAAATTCACTGATAATAAAAATGGAAGTTATTAAAAGGAAAATGTGTCATTTACACAATCAAGTTATTAATCAGCTGTTAAAAATTGACATCATAAAATTTTCAGACACATGGGTAGAACTACAAAGAATTTTCTGAGAGTCACCTGTATGGTTTTGGTCCTGTCCCTTTAAGAGACAAGGCCACGCCCACTCATCCTCCCCATCCGCTGAGACAGGCTGATCTTGCTCTCTTTTCCATCTTCCTCTCAGAGAGGCAGCTTCACTTCTGCCTCTCTTCCCCCTTCTCCCTCTCCCTCTCCCTCCCTTTCTCCCTTCCTCCTTCTCCCTCTCTCCCCCCCCCTCTCTCCCTCCCTCTCTCCCTCTCTTCCTCCCTCTCTTCCTCTCCCCTTTAATAAAGCTTTATGTCTATTTTCTGTGTCTGTGCCTTTAACCCGCCTCTGCACCGCCTGTTCACCCACCGCCCTGGTCACACGTGTTCCGCGAGTCTCCGCGCAGCTATGCACAGCTGCCCAGCTACTAAGTTTTTAATAACAAAACAACCCAGCCCCAGAAAGACAAGCATGATGTATACTCACTAATAAGTGGATATTAGCAGTTAAGGAAAATCACACCACAATCAATAGACCTAAAAAGGCTAAGTAACAAGGAAGGCTCTAGGTAGCAGGCTTATGGATCTTCCTGGGAAGAGGAAATGGAAAAGATTTTGCAGATGTCTTGAGAGGGTGTCAAGTGGGGATGGGAACAGGAGGTAACAGCTTGGGGAGGGAAGAATAGAGGGATGGAGGGAAAGAGTACTGAGAGAGAAGACTGGAATAGAGAGACATTTAGGGAACTATATGGAAATGTAGTATAGTAGAACTTCCTGGAACCAATGAGGGTGATTCTTACTAGGATTTCTAATTATGGAGGATGAAGAGCCTGAACCAGTCATGCTTGGTAACCTCACAAATGGTGGGACTAGGACACCAACCAAGCCTCAAAACCTTTGACCCACAACCTGTCTTGCCTTGGAGATGTGCTGAGTCAATCAATGGTGGTGCAGAACTTGTTAGAATGATCAATCAATGACAGGTCTAACTTGAGGTCAAGAGAGGGACCCCATGCCCAACACTGCCTGGGTGTCCATGGACCCACAACTGAATGCCTCAGAGGTATAGAGAGGAACAAAACACAACTGACCTACAAACATAAATGAGATGATTTCTGTCCATTCTGCTATACTTGTAGATTAGTGTTGAGCCCAATCAATGTTAGTGTCCCTCTGACAGCTGATGGGAGCAGATGCAGAGACATCCCCCACCTTGTCTCAGAAACATTAGGTGCAGCTCGTGGAACCAGAGTGGGAGAGGGCAGAGAAAAGATTGTGGGAGCCAGTGAGGCTGAGGACACCAGGAAAACAGCTCACAAAATCTAAGCAGGGCTCACAGAGGTGCTCACAGAGACTGAAGCAGCAATCATGGAACCTCCTACTAGGGTTGCCTACCCCAGGCTTGGTATGAGGGTTTTGTGTCTACTCTTATTATACCTTATTGGGCTGAAATCCTGGGATTCCTTCACTCTCCTGAGGGGAAATTGAGGGGCAGTGGGTCTGCAGGAGAGGGGTGGTGAAGATAAACTCGGGGGGAGTGGAGAGACAGGGTGTTGTGGTTGGGATATGTTGTATGAGACAAGATTATTGAAAATATTATATAAAATGATTAGTTGATTTTTTTATCTGGGAAAATATAAAAATTATTAAAGAGATAATGAATTAGAGAGGGAGAGGAAGGAACATGGAGGGGTTGGAGGTAGGATGTAGTTGGAGGCTATTTGTTTATTTCTGTCTGTCCAGAACTGAAATAACCACACAGAAAATGTATTAATTAAATCACTGCATGGTCTATTAGCTCTAGTTTTTATTGGCTAGCTCTTACATTTTAAATTAACCCATTTTTATTATTTTATATTTACCACGAGGCTTGTGGCCTACTGGCAAAGTTTTGGTGCGTCTATCTCTGGCGGTGGCTACATGGTATCGCCTTGACTCCACCTTTTTTTCTAGCATTTAGTTTAGTTTTCCTCGCCTACCTCTATTCTGCCCTGAGCAGGCCCAAGACATTTTTTTATTAACCAATGGTATTCACAGCATACAGAGGGGAAACCCACATCACCAGGACAGGACAGGACAGTACAGGCTGGTGTGATGTAGAAACAGTGTTCATGTATAAAGCTATCAAAACAAAATGATGGAGGAAACAGGATAGAGGAGAGACTGGAGTTTCCAGAAGAAGTAGGGAAGTAGATGTTTGTTTTGCTTACCTTACAGTAACAATGAATGCTGTAAAACTTACCTTCTTTTTCAGTTTCTTGGTTCATATTCGGCTCAAAAACTGGCAAATCAGATTTGATTTCTAAAAGAAGAGACAAATCTTTCATTTGTCATTGTATAAAATCCATGATCTGGAGAGAGTAGGGCTTGCAGACAGCACAAGTTTAACCAATGAGCATCAGCATTTTATATACAGGTTATGCAAAGAAAATCTGAAGGAGACAGGATACATAAATGGAAGTACATCAGCTTCTGACCTTGGAGTTATGATCCTTTTTTGGTAAGAGAATTCCAACACAGTTTAGGAAGCATTCATGGGTTGCTTAGCAAGGGAGATTCATCTGGAAAAATTCATTATTAGTTTGTTTTGTGGGACTTGGTATACCACAGACTGTTCTCACATGAGTCTTAGAGATGCAAGCCAATCATTTAACATAGCCTCTTGATGCAATCTAGAGGTGTAGAGCCACACAAGACAGTTGAGGGTGCTTCTAGTGTAACATGGAGGCAGGCAAATCTAGAAGGCAGTGTAGTGCCTGAAGAACCAGAACCACATTTACTTTTGGATTACGCATACCACCCTCTGTAATGATGCACTTGGCAGGCTAGCCCTTTTACCCGAGTTTTAAACAAACCTTTTTCCAAACACTGTACCTAGCAACCTCAGAAACCTCCGGCCATGCAATACCACATTTGAATGAGAAACTTCCCTACCCTAGGTAACATATGTATACAGTTTCTATTCAAGTGTATTCCCTATGTATCTGGGTATAAAGTTTTAGCAAGGCTGATTTGACCTGAACTGCTTTGGGTGCATGAGCAGGAAAGCAAAACTTTGTCCTCTAGGAAACACTGAGGTAGAATTCCCTATTCATTATCCAATGCCTCTACACAATTGGGCACGAATATGATTAAAATCAGATGCAGTATGTCAAGAGGCATATACAGTAGGAAAAATGAAATATGACCCAATCTATCAAAACATAGAACTACTCAAACTGCATCCCTTAGTAAACAGCAACTCTTTCCCTTGAACCCCTTAAAAGGAAGCCCTGAGAAAAAAAATTAGGTCCCTTGAACACTCACTCATGTAGCCTGCTCTCAAACTTGATGTTTCATTCCTCTGAATGATTCCACCTATTGCTTTTTTGAATACAGTCACCTGCTTATTTTGCAAATCTGCAGGAGTCCTTATTTTTAGTTCTTTGGGTATAAAGTCAAGAACCTAGAAACATCTACCTCAGTTCCTTATTACTAATACTATTGCAGATGGCTTTAAAGAAGTGTTTACAAGGGGCCAATGAGGCAGCTCAACTGGTAAAGTGGTTCCTGGGAAAGGACAGAGAACCAAGTCCACATCACAGCAGCCAGTTAAGGTGCAGAAGCACACATCTGTAATCCCAGGGACAGGAGGATCTCAGGGGTTTACTGGACAGACAGTTTAGCCAAACTGGCAAGCTCCAGGTTCAGAGAGAGGACTTCATCTCAGAAAATAATGACATAGATTAGTGCAGGTGGTCAACCCTTACCAGAGAAGTTTCTTTTCTAGTAGATGGTGACTAACACAGAACAACCGACTGAGGTACAGAGACTAAGACCATGCTCATTCCTACATGGGTCACCCTGTTATCACATCCTTTCCCTCCCAAGGCTTTGGGTCACTACACAAGAAGAGATGGAAAGTTTTTAAGAGTTAGTGGGTGGATGGAATGTTTTCTGGACATATCAGGGTAGTTGCACATGAATTCACTGTGGTGAGGTAGAATGAACAGGCCTCAGGTTAGAGAAAGCCCAGCATGGAGAGGGGAGGGGAGCACACAGGACCACTCATAGCTAAACAGCAATTAGTAGTTAATACTGCAGGGAGAGGGAAAACCAGTTTTCTTTAAGGGTAGCTCCAGGTACGTTCATCATATTCCAAGTGGGAGGCCATACACTTAAGAGTATATGGGAAGCACAAACCGTACTTGATGGGTTCAAAAGGGCATAATGTTGAGAGTGTAAGGAAGAACAGACAAATCTGGAAGAAGTTCAGGGACAGAGGTAGATGTGACCAAAATATAGGAAATTCTGTAGGAATAAAAAATGAAAAAATAAAAACAAAGGGATAAGGTGGAGAGCAACTGAAGGCAGCAGGAATTAACCTCTGGCTTCTGCAGCCACACCTCTGTACACATGGGCATGTAGGTTTACCCATGCCAGAACACACCCCTTTCTAGGTAGAAGGTATATTCTGCAAGGATGAAATGAATGGTATGATAAATTTATTATCAAGTGCCATGGAACGGTATATTCGCATACATTCTATACTCTAATTCTTTTAAAAAGAAGATTTATTTATTATGTACACAGTGTTCTGCCTGCTTGCAAGCCTGCATGACAGAAGAGGTCCCCAGATCTCATTATAGATGGTTGTGAGTCATCATGTTGTTGCTGGGAACTGAACTCAGGACCTCTGGAAGAGCAAGCATCCAGTGTTCTTAACCTCCGAGTCATCTCTGCAACCCCTATGCTTTAATTCTGTTAGCAGTATGATAAGTTTTCTTATGCCAGAACCACCTCTAACTCAAGAGGTACTCTTTGTGCTGCTTTGATGTTATCTGAGAGGAAGTTTTCAGTCCCATAATAATCTTATGAGACCACCATCCTATGTGTCCCACCACTGACCAAAGTTTCACACAGCACATGGAGCTCCATGGTATGAGGAACAGGAAGGTCATTCCTAAAGGCATTAACAAGCCTTGTGGAGGAAAATCCCTGGAGTCTGGAATAAATAACCAAAGAATAGGGTAGTGTGTGTCCCATCAAAAGGAGGATTTGAAGCTAAACATTGGGTCATGCATAGGTGAGTTATGGAGCTGGAAGAAAGGCTCAGTGGGTAGAACACTTGCTGACAAGGTATAGGGGTCTCAGTTTGGATAACCGGAAACCCACAGAAACCTGGACACAGAGGCAAGCATCTGTTATTATACCACTTAAAAATATAAAAGTTGTGATAGCAAGATAGATGAGCAGGTAAAGGCATTTGCCACCAAGTCTGATAGCCAGAGTGTAATACAGAAGCTGCATTGAAGAAGATGGGAAATTCAGTACTGAGATCTACAGGTTATCCTCTGACATCTGTATGCATGCCATGCCACATACAAACAAACATAAAAGAAGTGTAAAATTGTAGAAAGGACTCTAAGCTTGTGAGTTTTAGGAACACAGTTGATGTGGTCTTTATTTGACTTTCAGGATTCTACTGTTTACTGCCCTTTGCTCTATTTTGTTAGCACATGGTGGTCAGCTGCAGACTTATAACTAAGTGTTGGGGCTAAGTGACCATTGCATGGCGCTCAGTCCTAAACTGGCATCTATATCGTCTCTTCCAATGCTCAGAGGGAATTTCAGAGTGATGTTGGGAATAATGCAAGGGTTAGAGAGAAGAAGGAGTGTTGTGGGATGCTGTGTTCCAGGCACGGCAAGACTGTTGTACTCTTGAATTCTTAGTGTATGAGGTTACCTACATAAAATTGGGCCCACAGCATTTCATCATGGAGGGAGCAGTACCTTCCTCAGCCATGTATCCCCTGGTAAGGTGCCCATTGTTCCTGGAAATAGGCCCTCGCTTGTGCTCCTAGCAATGCTAGTGAAATTACTAGGTAACAAAAGAAACAACAGCAGCAACACAACTAAGACACAGCTCCCAGAGGATTGCTTGATCTAGTAGACGGCTCAACACTCATGCATGTAGAGCGAGTTCAGTCAGAGAGTTTTAAAAAAGAAAACTATTGCATGCAGTTAGGAGTGGGAATGGAGGGCATGGAATATGAATGAAAGTGATCAAAATGCATTATGTACGTGTACAAAATTTTAGACAAGAACAGAGAAAAGAAAAAGGAAAAAAAAAGGGCAAAGCACTCACCCTAGCCTATCTCCCAGGATAAGAGACAGCTTATTTTCTCCCCACCATCCTCTGTACTTGCTGACTCCTATTAGACAGGACCTTGTTGGAGCTCACCACCTCCCAAACCAGTATATTCCTGTGGGACAGCCAAGGTCTATCTTCTCATATCCTTTGGTGTTAAATGCAGAATCTTTTAAAAATAGAAATCCCCAGGTTCTTAATATCCCACGAATAAAAATTATATCCACAAGAAACTTACTTATTGTGAAAGGGAGACACTTTTTACCAGCTTTCTTCGATGGTGTTCCTGAAAAAGAAAGAAAGAGAAGACGTTTGCATCTTTCAGACCCCAGACCCCAGAGGGGTTGCAGCTTTGTCTTTCACTCTGGATTAACTCTTACAGGGGTATCAAGTTGCCTTCTGATTTTATTTGAGGTGGGAGCTTAGGTCTCATTTGGAGATGATAGGTTCTAAAGAGGGGTGTGTGGGGGTTCCCAGCTGGTGAACTATTTAGGAAGGATTAGGAGGTGTGGTCTTCTTGGAGGAGATGTGTCACTTGGGGGTGAGTGTAAAGGTTTCAAAAGCTGGCATCAGGCCAGGTCTTGCTGTTTCTCTGCCTCCATTTCGTGGATAAGCTAAGTTCTCAGCTTCTAGGTCAAAATGAAGACCTACACTAATATTAGTTAGCCCCAGTTCTACATCCTGGATGCTTAGAAACTTAAAGTTTCTAGGACGTCTCCAAGAATAAGCAACAGGACTAAAGCAAAGGGTCTCAATTTCAGGAGATTTCATTCCATTATGGGCATCTGGCCAGATCTGCAATCATTTGAGAGTTAAAAATTGACAGAGATGCTGTACATCTGATTGGCATGGGGATTTGGGAATAGCAAAGGGTACCAAAGGTGGTACCAAAAATACTAGAACCAATGCACAGAGTGGTCTCATTAGTGCTATTAGTACTGCAGACCTAAAGGAAGGTAGAGGTGTTATCTTGTATGAGAGTATGAATATGTCTGCAAATATTTACAAACTACTTGAAAGGAATCTAAGTTAGGATTGAAAATAAAATCGAGTGAGTACATAGGATGTACTCACTAATAATTGGTTTCTAGCCATAAATAAAGGACATCGAGCCTATAATTCGTAAAAAAATCTCAGAGAAGCTATATAAGAAGGTGAACCCAAAGAAAAACATATAGTTATCCTCCTGGATATTGGAAGTAGACAAGATTGCTGGACAAAAAATGGGAACATGTGGGTGGGGTGGGATGGGGGGATGGGGATGGGGGAGAGAAAAGTGTGGAAGTGGAGGATGGGGAGAGAGCTTGGGGGAATAGGATGGTTGGGATATAGGAAGGGTGGATATGGGAACAAGGAATTATATATCTTAGTTAAGGGAGCCATTCTAGGGTTGGCAGAGACTTGACTCTAGAGGGGGTTCCCAGGTGTCCAGGAAGACGCCCCCAGCTAGGTCCTGGGCAGCCGAGGAGAGGGTGCCAGAAATGTACAGATCCTATTGCCATACTCATGAATATCTGCATATCACCATAGAACCTTCACTTGGCACTGGATGAAGAAAATGACAGAGCCCCACATAGGAGCACTGGACTGAGCTCCCAAGGTCCTGATGAGGAGCAAAAGGAGGGAGATCATGAGCAAGGAAGTCAGGACCGTGAGGAGTGCGTTTACCCATTGAGACGGTGGGACAGATCTAACAGGAGACCACCAAGTCCATTTGGAATGGGACTGATGGAACAGAGAACCAAACCAGACTCTCTGAATGTGGCTGACGGTGGAGGAGGACTGAGAAACCAAGGACAACGGCAATGAGCATGAACTCTACAGCATGGACGGGCTCACTGTGAGCCATGTCAGTTTGGTTGCTCACCTTCCTGGACTTAGGGGGAGCTGGGAGGACCTTGGACTTAACATAGTAAAGGGAACCCTGATGACTCTTTTTCTTGGAGAGGGGCAGAGTGGGGGTATGGGTGGAAGGGGAGGGGAGGGAAAGGGGGAGGAGGAGGGGAGGAGATGGAAATCTTAATAAAAAAAATGAGAAAAAAAGAAAATAAAATCGAATGTACATTTTAATTCACTATCATTCATTACTATGAGTAAGGTCATGGGCTGGAAGGATAACTCAGCAGTTAAGAGCATGTACACTCTTCCAGAGGGCACAAGTTTGGCTCCCAGCACACTGGGCACCTGCTAACTGCATGGAACTTCAAGGGACTGGAAACCCTTTCTTGCCTCTGCAGACACACACACACACACACACACACACACACACGACAAGGAGACTGTGAGAAGCGAATCTTGGTAGATATACAACACTGTACTAGACCTTAGAAGGGTATTAAAAAATCCCAGACAGGTGTTCCTGATAGTTTGTGTTCCTGTAGCACTTGGATCTGAACAGGCAACCCCTGTAAAACTCAATGCTATTTCTGCATTTTTCTTTTAAAAATGTTTTCTGAAGCTGGACATGGTGTCACACACCCAGCACTCAGGATGCAGAGGCAAGGGCATCTCTTTGACGATCACCTTTCAAGGTGAGCTGGTCTACAGAGTGAGTTCTAGGACAACCAGGGCTACATAGTGAAACCCTGCCTAAAATAAAGCAACAACAAAAAATCCCTAAAATTGTTTTCTGCTTGTGAATGGAGGCAAGTGAGGGGGTACACATATACATATGAGAGCCAGTGTGTGTGTCTGTGCCTATGTATGAGTGTGTGGTATGTGTTGGTGTGTGTGGACTAAAGGACAAGCTTTAGTGCGGATATTAGGCACCATACACCTTGGTTTCTGAGGCAGTCTCTCATTGCCTGGGAGCTCAGTAGCAAGAGGGCTAGGATCTTCCTATCTTTCCAGTGCTGAGATTATATGCATGCTATAATGCTTGATGTTTTTTTGAAAAAAAAAAAAGAATTCTGAGGATGACTCAGGGTTTATGCTTTTATGGAAGCTCTTAACTGGCTGAGCTATCTCCTTAGCCTTCCTAATTTTGGGACAGCCATTTACCATCTATCCTAGGCTGGTCTACAGCTCAAAACAATCCTCTTGCCGCAGCTTCCCCAGCACTGATTCCAGGAGCCACTCATCATGTCTGAGTTATTTCTACATTTACAGAACCCTCGAGACAATTGCTCTTTGCTAGGGCACAGCTATGGAATGTTTCTGCTTACCTTTGTGTAGTTTCACTACCAACTCTGCTAGATCTGCACGGTTTTATCTCCTTTAAGAGCTGCGTCGTGATTTTCTCCACCCAGCCTCTGGGGCAGTACTCTTTTGAGAATTCTGCTAGCTGAGCTCCACCGGCCATGTTCAGTGTGATCTGGGGGATCTGTTTCTGGGTTTCAGGCAGAGAATAGTCTTTAGGGCATGCTTGAAGTGTTCAACTCAGTGTGGTCCAGCCTTTTCAGGATATCTTCCAGATGGGAATATGGCTGATTGGGATTGCCCATCCTGAGCCACAGGTGAGATCTGAACTTCCAGCTTTATAGAACTATGGAAGAAACAAAGAGTCAGCTTTCTTACCTTAAATACCGGGTGACCTTTGTGCCATGGCAGAGCTATCAGCAGAGTCAAGAGAAAACTGCAGGGTAGTGGTTAATTTCACATTGAGTTCCATTCCTTGGCTTAGTTAATGGGTTTAATCTGAGAGTCTTTTAAAAAAAAAAAACTGTTTTATTTTTATTTATTTATTTATTTTTAATCTGAGAGTCTTAATTTTTGGAAAACACTCAAGATTCTTTAAGTCACATTAGAAGTCTACAATGTTACATTTGTTCTTAGGAGATGATGAATACATTTAGCTTTATAAGTATTCATAAACTGAAAAATCTTGCCATAAGTTTCCATAACAACCTATATGGAGTTACCTTATGGTGTTTATGGAGTAAGGGTAGAGTTTAGAATCTCACCCTGGTGAAGGAACTCTGAGAAGAGAAACAAAACAGGCTATATAATTTTTACATGGTTTTATGTTTTAAAAAGCCCAAGACTCTCAAGATTAATTCCCCTAAACAGGCATTAAGTATTTAGCATTATTAAATAGGAATTTTGGGTTGAAAATCTTTTTAACAGTTGTTGAACACCAAGTTATTTTCATTTGTCCCTGATACAGTAGATGGGGTAAAGTTTTACAGACAACATACATGGAATATTCAACCCTGTTCATATTTCAAACCCTGTTCATAGAGAAGAAGGAAGACGACCTGGTCAGTCGTCCTCATTAAATTAGACCATGAAATCCAATACGGACAAGTTCAACAGAACCTCCATATATGGTTGCCCATGTATGCTTCAGCACTGTCAGGGAATAAATTTCATTTTTTTTACTATAGAAGAGGATAGCTGTACTCATGACATAGCCTCTGCTGATGGCTTGAGAGTGTCTGTACTTATCTCTAAATTCACCGAATTGCTTCCACATTAAAATATGCACATATGCACATTGAGCTATTTTATTCACTCCCCCAGCTCTACTGAGGAGCAATCATTAAAATGGTATCTATTCATGTTGGATAATGTGGCAAAAGTCAATCTAACTTAACATTCAAATTTCAGGGGTGTTAACAAGATCAGTTTCAGATATTAATGGTACCCACTACATAACAGAGTCTAGTGCCACTGGGAGGAAAGACAACAGAAAGAAACACACTCTAACCATACACTATGTTGGAATAAGGCTTGGGTGAAGCATAGCAATACAGTACTTTGCTAGAATTCAACAAGC